>NC_030428.2:22390000-22730000 GCF_001660625.3 Ictalurus punctatus
TAGTATCTCTGTGACAGGGGAGGAGATCATATTATCCCTTCCACCTAGAGAGCACAATCTATATTGCTCTCTTGAATCCTGGCCATGGATGACTGTGGCATCATCTGGATTTGAAATCATGATCTTCAGACAATAAGGCGAACGTATGCTGTTGTGCCACTCAGAAAATCCAAATCATATTATTTACAGCTAAAGTTGGATTATTTTGGACTTTTGTGGAACCAAGCGCAACAAACAGGCTCACGGGAGCCAGGACCCTATCCTAGAGAACTCGGGGCACATGGTGGGGGACACTCTGGACGGGTGAGCACAATTACATACACACACTCTCACTCTACGGACAATATGGAACCACCAATCAGCCTACAACGTATGTCTTTGGACTTGTGGAGGAAACTGGAGTACCCAGAGGAAACCCCCGAAGCATGGGGAGAATACGGGGTGAACATGAGGTGGGATTCAAACTCTAACCCCAGAGGTGTGAGGCAAACGTGCAAATCATTAAGCCACCATGCCGCCCATCAACTAATGTAGCAAAGAAAAATACACAGAATTATATGAAGTCATATAATTCTAGACTCTTTGCATTATTCTGATCATGTCATCAATCATCTTCTTTTCGTGTTGAGGTTCCACTTCCTAGTGGAACCATCATGGTGGAAGGATTATCCACTCAGCAGTATGATACTGAAGGTTGCCCAGGGTGCACCAGGGTAGGCTCCTTCCATGCACACACATTCACGCACCCATTCATACACGACGGACATGCCAATCCACCTGCCATGCATGTCTTTGGACTGGGGAACGAAAGCGGAGTACCCAGAGGAAACCCCCGCAGCACGGGGAGAACATACAAACTTTGTACACACAGGGCCACGGTAGGAATCGAGCCCCCAACCCTGGAGGTGTGAGACAAACGTGCTGATCACTAAGCCACCGTGTGCCCCGTCATCAATCGTGTCATCAGTGAGACCTTGTGATATAACGCATTGTTATTCTAACTCTACAAATTTCATACTTGAGCTACTGACAATTAAATTTTAGCCTCCTATTTAATATCACAATCAGTTTTCCTAACATTTCTCCAGCTCTCACACATTCGGATTCTATATCCGTATCCTGTACAAGATCAAAGACCTGCTTGTCATACTTGTTACACCTGAGCTCACACCCACTACAAAGCATCTTCAAGCACATTCTAGACCACAAGAAGAGATACACTATGGAAATACACTAGGTAGAACAGAGCAAAAGTTTTTCACTGTTCACTTAAAAATACCATCAGCTTGTCTCAGTATGCCTTTTTTCTCGCTTAAACTGTTTCTTGATCAGCACTTACAGTTGCCACCAGGATTATTTCCACCTCGTAGGAAGAGAAAAAAAAAAAAGTCGGAGTTTAAAAATCGCCTACTAAAACGTCTGCGCCTCTCTTTATGTGGTTGTCAGGCCGAACTTTGCATCAGGCGTTTTCTGTCTGTTCATGAAAGAAGGAGGATGAATAAGAGAACGAGAGAGCGGGGGAGAGAGAGAGAGAGAGAGAGAGAGAGAGAGAGAGAAAGCGAGCAAGTCTCTTGTACGGAGTAGTGTAATGTCAGAGCGAGGAGATGGAGGAGTGTAAGAGGAGGCCTCAAAGACATGAAAGCACCTCAGGCGCTGGCTGCAAGTTACTTAAGTGACTGACAATGGCTAGACACAGGCACTAATCTGTGTGTGTGCGTATATGTGTGTGTGTGTGTGTGTGTGTGTGTGTGTGTGTGTCTAGATGCCGCTCTGTAGTGACAAAACTAGGAAGAACAATAAAGGCAGGAAGGCATTGCTTTGTGGAAAGCAGTGTAACTGTCACTGAGACTGCATGAAGAGTTCTGATATTATAGACGAGACAAGAGCTCTCAGTTCCACCATGAAGAACAAACTATCAAACTGGAAATAACACAAACGGCAACAATGAAAAAAAATCAAGTAGGAAATAACACCAACGTTCAAATCGTTCCTAGTGTATATACACTATGAGATAATGAGTCGGAATTGGGTTTGTCGAAGTGTCACGGCACATGACGACAAAATTCGACTAATTTGACAATCGTCTTATTATTTTATTACACCTTACAGACGGTGTGAGGTGTCTTGAATGAGGAATTAGCATCATCAGCCTGTCATTTGGATGGAGAATTTGTCATTTACCTTCAGGCTAATGATGATTTATTTTATTTTTTTTCTGTAAGTGATGCCTTGTTAACAAGATCAACACTCATTATCATTTTGGGGTTTCAAGAATAAAAGAGAAGAAAAAAAAAAAACAACACATGGATTTTTTTTTTCCAGTGATTATTTTGATGTGAGACCTGTGGAGATGAATGTGTTTATCAAACATGTTTATTAATTATAAACTAAAACTCTTCTGTGATAAAGCTTCATGGTGTCAAATGATGCAGAGTTAATATTCATAACACAGTACCTGAACGAAAGGCTTTGTATTACTAGTATTATTTAGGCTTGGGTCATGCGGTTACATTTAAGATAAAAAATATAATAATAATAATAATAATAATAATAATAATAATAATAATAATAATAATAATAAAAATCAGTAGGGTTAAACCTCAAGTCAAATTAAAGGTCTGTATTGAGATACTGTACTTAAATATTATTTTGATATATATATATTTTTTTTTATAATTTAATACTATTGAGTCAACTATCTTCATAACACTACATACATTTAATACTTTATCTCCAGTGCATTTGTAATTATTAGACTAAAATCTGTAACAAATGACTAATACAGTATTACATTATATATATATATATATATATATATATATATATATATATATATATATATATATATATATATATATATATATACAATTATTATTATTATTATTATTATTATTATTATTATTATTATTATTATTATTCTTACTTAAGTGGGCAGCTTGAGTACATCTTTACTCCAAATAAACTACGACAAAATAAAGCTGTATTAAAAATGTGTGTTAATATGTTAATATGCATGAGGTATAAAATCCTGACAGCCTTTGGTTGTAAACGGGGCTCTTCTGCATGGCAGGCCTTGTTAGCTAATATCAGATGGCTGGGTTCTGGCTTATGACAAATTCATTAAACTCCTCCGCAGCTCGGCAATATCAGCCGAGACATCTGATAAATATTCCGCAGCCGTGTATTTTTTCCTGCATCCGTAATTATCAGCCCACGCTTTTTCACACCGAATCAATTATCACGTTTTGAAGAGCATTTTTGATCCAAAACATTTATTGACATGATCTGCACAAACTGTGAAACAAACACAACATATCTCTCATCGGAGGATCTGTCGGGCGCTTTGCTTGGGCTTGAAGTCGCACATTAGCGAGCTCCCACACACACACACACACACACACACACACACACACACACATACATCATTTGGTCGTGTTGCATCGCATTCTCGCCACAACAGATGTTGGCTCCCACAAGCTCTCATAATTCCTTCCCCTGATGCAGACAGATTGGACGCCCGCTTCTTTGTTTTCAGCCACCTCATCTGGCTTGAGGCTGTTATCACAACGAGTCCCTCACCATTTAAAATGATAAAGCCTCCACTAACTTCAGTGACATATGGAGCTCTAAATGTCAAAATATTTCCACTTAATAAACTCAAACTGAGACCATGCAAAAGATGGATGCAGAAGTCCAAATGATGACCAAAGTCACATCATAAAATAGCACGGATTGCACGTTTTGTTTTGTTCTAAATCTGGATGAGAGCAATGGTTTCCCAGGGTGACATGCCAGATGTAGGAAAGAACCAGTGCTGCTTGCAACACAGCTGGCAAATGAGAGAAAGAGACAAAGAGAGATTAAAACTAATAATTAGGCCAGCTAAGTGTATAGGAACATATCATTCTGTCTTAGAATGAACAAACTCACACTTACTCATAATGTGCATGCTTATTTTCTAAAAGTCACGCTTGGAGACTTACAGTATGTCCAAAATTGACATTATTTGACATAGGGAAAGTAACTCATATTCCGAGTTGTGTTATGCACATGCTTGGTTAAATTCTACGGCTGTGCCTATTCAGATTATGAAAATCCCCGGTGTGTCGTTCGTGCCTCCAAAGTTGTCAGATTTTTCTGGAAACAGGTTTTTTCAAATCTTGAGTAGACCACTGCCTTTAAACACAAGCACAAACAAATAATAAATCAGGGATCCAGACTGAATACATTTTTTTTCTTTGCTGTCAAATGTAATATAATTTAATAGAAAAGCAATTTAAAAATGAAAAATAAAAAGATACATAATATATGATAATACTATATGAATGAAGATAGTAGGCAATAAATGAATAGAATTA
Organism: Ictalurus punctatus; assembly: GCF_001660625.3. Classification (NCBI taxonomy): domain Eukaryota; kingdom Metazoa; phylum Chordata; class Actinopteri; order Siluriformes; family Ictaluridae; genus Ictalurus; species Ictalurus punctatus. Next base: position 22,394,359 of record NC_030428.2, read on the forward strand.
ATACAAGTCTAGTATACAACAATAAATTGCTTCATAAATACTTCTAACTAATCATAACTATCATATTATCTTTTTAATCTCTGCAAATCTGGTTTAATCTGGTTAAATAGCACTTGATTCAGTATATCCTTTCAATTAGCTTATATATATATATATATATATATATATATATATATATATATATATATATATATATATATATCATGTGTCAGCAGTTAATTGTTGGCACAACTTAGTGAGATTTCAAATCTGGGTTATTTAAATTGTAATGTATGCATGGGACATCAGCATTTTGCTACGCTACCCTTACAGAAAAGTCACATGAACTTCACATGTGGTTTTTAGACACTCCGCATGTTACGTTTCACACAATTATTTTATCATGTAGTAAATCAGTATGTTTATTTCATGTGATTTTTACACATGATTCATTTCAGGCCATTTTTCAAATATGATTTTCTCACATCAGTAGTTATTTTCCATACAGTATGTGAGCACATCTTTTTCATGATGTCCCAAGTTCCCATGTGCAATTTCAGGGTATAACATGATGAAATGCACCTTGAAATGTTTATCCACATGTAGTTTACATATTAGTCACATGATCACATATGAAATGTATGTATTTTTTCCCTAAATTTTTCTATATGCAAATTTTTCAAACCGTCCATATTTTCTAGAAGCAATATTTCAGTACTCTGACCTTCAACTGCAAACGAAACTTAAAAAGCACAGTGTGTTTTTCTCCCTTTCACACTCCTGCCTATCTTAAGCGGTGGGTTATCTGGCAGCGGCGGTGTTTAGTTTACTGGGAGCTGGCCTCAGTGTCGACAGACTGTTACCTGTGTGGGGGGTCTCCATTGTGGCTACATTAGCCCATATGGCCTGAGTTAGTTTCCATTGAAGCCATGGCCTAATTACGAGGCAGCGAGAGAATGTTCGTCGATGACGAGCGGCTCGCCGCAGTGTTTGCGCCTCATCCAACCCCTACGGTGAGTCGCACCTGTTCCCGCTCTTTAAAAGCCCTCTTTCAGTTTAGCTCTTGGCTACAGCCACCAAATGACCTATCCAGGGGGCAATAACGCCTTTGCTGTTTAGCCCCGTCGTCAAGCTACGGAGTCAGCAGGCGCACCCTAATGCTAGACTGGGCCAGAGAATACAGCTGCTTAGCTTTATAGCTTTGAGCACATGCAAAGGAATTACTAACATCACTATGGCTCTAGAAAAAATGATACTTTACACAAGCTTTGCGTAGATAAAGATTTATCAATGCTGAATACCCCAAACTTTTTCTAGAAAATATCCTTAAATTAAGAGGTTTGAACTTTGTTAATTATTTTATTAAATAATTTGTTTAGCTGGTTCTATGTAGCTCCTAACATTCTTGTGCGATGTAGCACGACTTGATAGAAACATTACTCCAACACTCCAAGCCATAAAACCATTTCCTCTGCTTTTGGACGCCATTGTTCCTTGTTACGATGAGAGCAAGGTGACATTACATTTCCGACCACAGCTAACATGTTCATCAAAGGCCTGTTCGTTCTCTCTTTTTGGTGTCAGCACTTGTAAGGAAGATCAGTATGGAAATCGCGCTCGGCTGCCATGTCAGAAAACAAACACTCGGTAATTCGAGGTGGCTGCTGTCTTCCTCGCTCTCTTGTCCCCCCACCCTTATTACGTGGGGTGCAAGAGTGATGGTGGCAGCGTTCTGTGTTTTATCTGTCAGCTCTCTTCCACGGCGCATCTTCATAGCTCGCATGGTGGTTGCTAACATCAAAGGCAGAGCACTCGAGGTTGCTCCTGAAATGTGACAATTGTTTTCCTTTTCTTTTCTTTCTTTTTTTTTTGCATGGTGTGTAAATGTGCAGTGAGAATAGACTTTGACTCACTTTGCTCGTGGGTAGAGGCCATACCCTGACAGTGATGTGTGAAAAGCAAGAGAGAAAGAGCCTTTTGATTATTTTTTGTTAATAAACTGCATGTTCCTGATAGCATTTTTTTATAGTAAACTTAAGTCATGTGATCCCTTTAGGATTTGAGAAAATGGTAATAAAGTCATAAACTAAATGAAGTTTGCATAGTACAATACACCTTTAGACGTTTGCACAAAACAAACAAGTTGCATAATTATCTTTCAAAATATGCAGCAAAAGGAAGGGAATTTATTCATAAGGTTGGTATAATATACAGTACATTACCCTGTACTACATCTGTGGGATGCTGAACCTCCATTCACATGTTCAAAATCTATGTGTAATTAGTCAACATCACTGTGTGTGTGTGTGTGTGTGTGTGTGTGTGTGTGTGTGTGTGTGTGTGTGTGTGTGCGTGCCTCTGTGTCTATGTATGTGTATGTGTGTGTGCACTTGTAGTGATGTGGATATAAATGGTTGCGTGGGTGAGTTGCCCAAACATTTCCTGCTGCCAAGCATCAGCACACGTGGCTTCTCCCACTGCATTCTGGGAGCACAACAAAAGCTATCGATTGTCTGGGAGGAAGACAACTTTACAAAAAGGCCTCCTGTCGAGGGCCCCCAATGAAATAACGCCAAGGGTATACCACCATTCACACGATCTTAAACGCTCCCCAGCAAGTCAAACTCAGCCTTCTGATTAGGGCAAGAACACGGCAGCGCTGGCTATTGATGTGGGCTAAAAGAGACGCACTCAATGATAACATTTATAAGAGTTGGGAAATGACTTGAATAGCAAATGCTAAATGCCCTGCAACCAAGTTCAAATCTTTGAAACAGTGGGGAAAAAACAGTGTGTATTGTGCTTGTTATATTTATTATTGTTGCATATTTAGGTATTAGCCTGTTTAACTGATCATTTGAACCCAATTTATTTAAACTCACAAACCAATATGCCTAGAAACAATATCAATTTGGACCTAATGTGTTCGTGCTGATGAAAATTTCAAAAATAAAAACCACTATGGATCTAGTAAACAGCCAGGATATTATTGCACAAATTTAAATAATGAATTGAGTAGCTATTAAATTATTTGAATTATGTATAAAATATAAATCTGTGCTAAGGGGGTTTGTGGAATTATTTTACAGGTAAAAGTGTCCCGGGCTACAAAAAGTTTAAAAGCCCAAGGCACTCGTGAGTGCTAAGAAAAGTGTTATTAAGATTAAGGGATCTATGAATATGAATTTCTTGCTATGAATCGCTAGCTAACTAACAGCTATTAAACTAGCTTGCATTGGCCAAAGTGTGATTTCTTTATCTGAGTTCAATTAGCATTTTATTTTTAATTAAGCCAAACCTGAAATCAAATTATACAACAATCAAAACATTTAGCTAAGCTAGTTAGATAGTGTTAACTAGCTTAAATGATATTAATGTGACTCACATTTGTCACTAGTAAACATAATCAGGATGTCCATATCTGAGTTTCAATTTGCATTTTCTTTAACCGAAGCTAAACATGATAAAATATACCACAACAACAACAAAACATTTAGTTAAACTTAGTTAGATAGAAGCTAATTAGCTTAACTGGCTTAATTAGCTTAGCTATTAAACTAGCTAACAATTGCCATAGAAAGAGACAAGTATAACTTCTCTATATGAGTTCAATTAGCATTTTTTTTTAACAGAAGCCAAACCTGAGAAAACAGTAAGTTAGATAGTCATTAACGAGCGAAATTGCTATTAAAGTAGCTCACATTTGTCACTAGTATACATAAAAATGGATTTCCATAGCTGAGTTCAATTTGCATTTTATTTAACAGAAGCTAAACATGAGAAAATAAACCACACCAGTCAAATTTTAGCTGCTAACATTTCCAGTATCATCCAGTATCATCTTCACCTTCAATAATTTAACATTGTTTTTGTACTATATGTGATAGGTTCATGACATGCTTCCTGAACCTTTTATTAAAGGACTCAAGTATATGGTGTATATATGGTGTGTTAAAAAAAATGATCAAAACACCATTGTACTGTATATACTAGGAATTAGCTGGCCAAAAGAGATTCAGACATTCTTTAATAATTTAGTCGGTAGCCTATGTCTTCTCTGAGCTGTCATTATTTATACTGTACAGTCCAGCGAATGTTACAGTATGTGCTACAGCAAAAAATAGACAGGAATTCCCACTGCCAGAAGCTAGATGATGCAGTATAGTAGGCTTCTTTCAGATTCAGGGCTTTGTCCCCCACACACACGCACACAAACACACAAACTGCCTTGGGCAGAGACCCATCTGTGTGAGGGCGCTGGCCTTGCTACATCTGCAGAGGCCTAGAAAAGGTGAGGGGCCGAGAGAGATAGAGAAAGAGAGAGAGAGGGGGAGCAAATTAAAGCTCACGGTGGGAAGCTTGAGCCCCTGGCACTCTTCTTATGCAACAGCTGCACCTACAACAACCATCATTTCACATCCTGACATATACGGCCAGCCGGGTGAGCGTACGGGCCAATGCCAGTGCAGACAGAGGGCGCACAGCGTGCCAGCCTTAAGCAAAACAGGTGTATGACATCCTGTTGCTAGTCTACAGGGGAAGCAGGGGTATGAGGCCGGATTGAGCCCACCGATCCTACTGAGGCTACTGCTGAAAATAACAAAAGGAGGTTAGGGCCGGGTTTGACAAGCTCATTGATAATATTTTAGATGAAGCAGGTCTGCGTGTTGACTGCAAATTGCCTCTAATGTCTTATGGCACGGGCTGCAGGCCACAGCCGAGAACAAAACGGGGCCATTATTTATTATTTCTCAGGGCGGGTGAAGACGCTGGCTCTCGCCACAGAGATGCAAGCCAGCATGGCACACATGGCACCATCACCTCTGTCTGCATTCCAAAATCACTGCATCCATATGACATTTCTTGTGAATTCCGATTTTCTTTCGATATACTGTATGAATACTATCTTTAAGTTAGGGTAATGCTATACTTTTTATTTTTTCTTCAACAGAAACATATTTGTTCTAAAGTGACCGGTCTAAATGCCCAAAAATAAATAGACAAACTTCAGTGCTGCAGAACTCCATTTTATATTTTGTAACGTTTTTGATAATTTAGCACCTTAGCACATCACACAATATCCTTAAGAACAGATAGATAGATAGATAGATCGATAGATCGATAGATAGATAGATAGATAGATTGTGTTGATAATATAAATAGTAATACAAAATGCAAGTAATGTATAAATCTATAATGCCTAACATTAAATATTTAGATAGATATGTGAAGTAATAAATTGTACAATTACAATAGTCAGTATTTATTTATTTTTCCTAGTACAAATCCATCCATCCATCTATTTTCCACACCGCTTATCCTTGTCAGAGTCGCAGCATAGCTTGGAGCCTATCACAGGGGACTCGGGGCACAATTTTGGGGACCGTATGGACAAGGTGCCAACCCATCGCAGGGCACAATCACACACACACTCACACCCCTATTCACACACTATGCATGGTTTATAATCCCTTTGGACTGAGGGAGGAAACCAGACTACCTGAAGGAAACCCCGACGCAAAAACTATGCAAACTCTGTGAACACAGGGTGGAGGGGGAACTTGAACCCACAACCCCAGAGGTGCGAGGCAAACGCACTAACCACTAATCTATTGTCTCAGAACAAGTGTATTATGTAGCTGAACAAAATAAATAAATAAATAAACAAACAGTATGGAAACCTGCCTTCAGATCCTGAATATTTGTTTGTTTTATGATTGGCCTCTTATCAATCGTTTAGCTAAATCTAGTTGAACCACTGTAAGTTTTGGGGGTGGAGCTTTGTGTACATGGGTGGAAATGGGGGCAGGCTCAATGAGTAAAAAAAGTCATTCAAATCTTATTCAACTCCAGCCGTTTAACCATTAGAGACCTTTTATTTCCACAAACCTTACCTAAAACACCTTTAAGTGACAAATAAGGAAGTAAATAAGGAGATACTTCTCAAAATATGCAGAATGAAAGTTTTACATAAAAGAATTTGTCTTTGTTGCCCATTGGATTATGGATTATAGACAACAAATTCTACTTTCCATTGCAAAAAAGGTGTCTCCAGCTTAGCATTGTTGAACAAGGATTTCAAATGGTAAACAATGCTTGCTTTCTACACATACAGTACTGTAGTAAGGAAACCAGATGTCTTGCTGTCACTCCTGGGATGCTCACCACGTCATGGCTCTTACTTTATCTGACAATTCAGACGCTGCCATGGTGTGAGAGTGTTACTCGGTGTTCTCGGTGTGACAGTAGGGTGGGTGAGATGATGGCGCAGGCGCAGCGGTGATGAGGGGGTGTACGGAGGGTAAGCTGATGATGATAATTTAGGTAGCAGACGCCAGTTTTTCATCATTAGGCAGCACAGTCCTGCTGCTCAGGTTACGACACGTCCAGAACACATGCTGGCTGTGTCAAATGAGGCAGTTCAAGCCCACCTGATGCACTCACATACTCGCATATACACACACACACTCACAATTACACGACACTTTGGGTCCCTAAGGCCACACCGCCACACTCTCGCACACCTGGCCCTCTTTTAGCACCTAAACTTCACTTATTAGATTAATAACAAAAGTGGAAGTCATGGCAGTTTAAGGCTGCACCGTGGGCTCTCAAAGCTGTGCCAGCTCTCTCTGTGTAATGACAGCACTTTATAGATGAGAGAGCTTCACTGCATTTTAGATTCCTACTTAAATTACCCCTTAACCTTAAACTAAACCAAATGAGCAGTACAAATATAGATAAGGTTAAAGTGACCCTCATTTTTCTTTCATAAACTGGAGCATTTTAAAGCTAGTTTCTCGACTTAAAATTGCAAATCTTCATTTGCTCTGGTTCCGGTAATAAGCTATGCAATTTTACCGTATCAGATTCACACATATGAAGCAAAGTGGGTTGTATGATAAATCGCAAATGTCTAAAGCGTGGATTGGGATTCGGTATCCGTTACATACGTGTAATGTTGATCAGACCATGGATCTCAGATAGATTTGACACATCTTTATAATGTAAAATATAACTCCAATCCAAAATAAAGAATAATTGCATCCCGTTTTAGAGAAGGAACAAGCCAGTGAGATCTGTTTTCAGGCTGATGCATCTGCATCTCCCACACAGACGCAATGAAAGTGTATAACAGCATTACAGTTTGCACAAGCAACTTTTTCTCCAATGTAAAAGTGAATAAAATGAGAACATACCAACAGATTATGGTATCAGATATTTTCTAGCTCAAGTAGAAAGACTTATTACTTCACAATATCAAAGTGAGGCTTAGTGCATTAGCACTTAAGGGACACTGGAGCAGCAGAGTGTAGCATCAGACTGCTTCATTTAAGAGTACACGAGGTAACTTTAACTTTACAATGCCTTGTTTTGCAAGGATGAGGGGAAATAACAGACTTTTTTTAATTCACTGTCCACCTTCCAAAAGCACATGCGATTCTCCCTTTAGTCTGCAAAACTCCCCATCTGCATATTGCAACAAATGAACAGAGCTGGTGTAACTACACAGCCAGCCCAGTATGGCACACTGATGATCCATCTAATCAACACGACTGTTTTGGTCCCTGTGTCGTTCACCTCTAGTCCCGATAGGACCCCGCAATTTGTAGCGAGATTGGCAGAAAAGTCCCATCTCTTGTGGCGAAATCAAGTCTGCAAAAACGCACACAAGTAGAAAAAGTTATCCAACGTGAAAGCCCAAACTGCCGATTCAGACATGCCAGGCTCGGGTGCTTTTAATACACCATCACCCAGAGAGAGATGGACGTCTACCTCTACTCTGCAAATGGCAGCTATTTTTTCCATTTTTTTTTGTTGTTTACTGCAGGAAAGAGGGACACAGAGGAGTGGGCAGATGCAGGTGCCAGCAGTGTTAGTGTTAACATTAGCCGTTTGTACAAGTCAACCATGAATGATGGGAGATTAGAAGCACTGGCAGAAGCTGCAAAGATCCTTGATGTAGTTTGACTAATACACACAGGCTGGTCACTCAAAGAGAGAGAGAGAGAGAGAGAGAGAGAGAGAGAGAGATTCAAAGTGTAGAGCCAGACATCATTTTAGGCCTGAATGTACTCCACTTGAAAATACTAAATGTTATTTACTATATTTCATAACTACATGGCATGAAAGTTCCTATTCCCTGATTTACAGTCTGTAACTTAAGGTAAAAAAAAATAAAAAATAATAATAATAATAATAATAATAATAATAATAAAAATCCATTCATATTTTCTTGGAGAAACTTCCTTGTATTCAGAGTTAGGATACACAAGGATATTTTTTTTCGGTGTTAATGCCTCACAATTCAACTCCTAATATTGTGTAAATCTCTGACAACCTTCCTGCCTTGTGCCCAGTGTCCCCGTGGTAGGTTCCAGATCCACCATCTGATGTGGATAAAGAGGAATGAATAATAAACTACGTCGAGCTCCTATGTAATGATTTGTAATTCTTAGTAATTTTGTTCGATATGAGTTGATATCACAGGTGACGCTCTGGCTTAGTAGTTAGCATGTTTGTCTTGCAACTCCAGGGTTGGGGGTTAGATTCCTGCCTCCACCCTGTGTGCATGTTTTCCAGGGATTGCTTCAGGGGGTTATCAGTGTAGTCTGGTTTCCTCCCGCAGTCCAAAGACATGTGTTGTAGGCTGATTGGCATCTCTAATTTGTCTGAAGTGTGTGCATGGGTGTGTGTGTGTGTTTGTAGTCCCTGGGAATAGGTTCCAGGCTCCCCAAAGCCCTACACAGGATAAGCGATGGGGTTTACAGAAAAAGGATGGGTTGATATCACAATGAAAAGAGTAATAAGTTAACAGTAGATCTGTGATTTGTTCTAGACACATGTAAAGTAGTTTGTTTGGTTTTTCTGGTGTTTTCTGATGAAATTTTGTACAATTGTGATTATGTGCTGTGGCTTCATGGTGGGTCCGTGGCCCTAATTGACTGTGGTATTCAGTTCTATATTCATCACACACTTCAGATTATCTGCTAATCAGACTATTTAAAAAATAATAATAATAATTCACCAGTCCCATGAAAATGGGTTCAATTAAAGTTTCAAGAAATATGACATACCAAATTCTTACCTGGATCAAGGAATGTTGTGAATATTGTCTTGTATCTTTTGCATTCAAAATATGCTAGTTTATACAAATAACGTGCTATACATATTCATTTATAGTGATTTTCTAATTATGTAGCTTTGTGGGTTTTTTCTGTGAACAGTAGTGTAGGTGTGTTTAGAATATACAATACGATATGCAAGCAACTGAAAGCAAGAAAACCCATATATTATCCATACATTCACATTCTTAAGAAGAGATTTGTTATACAAGTAGCGTTCATACACACACTCTCTGTCTCTCTCTTTCTCTTTAACTCCCACACACACACACACACACACACACACACACACACACACACACACACACACACGAATGTGAGCCAGGTTGTGCTGCTGTACAGAACAGTGGGAGCATGGACAGGGAACAAAGAACAGGCTGGGATAAATTATCACCTTCTGAGTTCGTCAGTAAACAAGTAAATTGCCATGGAACAGGTGTTGGCGAGGGAGCGGGCCCTTGACAATAATCACCTTTTAGGAAGGCATCTGCCTCTCTTTTAGAGCACTAAAGTACTGCATTGGAAAATAAAAGATTAAAGTAATCAAATAAAACACACGAAAGAGATATTTCACAAGGCGGAACGACATACCACCGGCCCACAGGTGAGCTCTTAAGAAATGCAGACGGGATAATGGTCAAATAAAAGAAAGATATGGCACCATTAAGGGCTGGTAATGACAGAGCCAAAATGCAGATGAAGACGAGGATGATGGGAGTCTTATTACCAACAGACTTTGCTCTAGATTAGCTCTTTATGAATATTCTCTCTAGTTCCAAGCCCTGCACAGAGAACTGCATGATTGTGTACACTCGTGCATTTTGAGATGTTAGTACTTGGTGTGTGTACTGTATATATCCCAGCTGGGATCCACCACCATCTCATATAATTTCATCAAATATCATCTCATCTTTCTTTCTTTCTTTCTTTCTTTCTTTCTTTCTTTCTTTCTTTCTTTCTTTCTGTCTATCTATCTATCTATCTATCTATCTATCTATCTATCTATCTATCTATCTATCTATCTGTCTCTCTTTCTCTTTCTATGATTACCCAGAATGCCCCAGGTGTTCTCTTTCCCTCTTGTCCACATGGCCTTTGTGGATTAGTAAATGTCCAGGTGTGCATTCATCTCTCTCTCTCTCTCTCTCTCTCTCTCTCTCTCTCTCTCTCTCTCTGTCATCCCCAGGTGCTTCCATTTACATGTGTGCACATTTGTGTGTTAATGAATATGTGTGTGTGTCCAGGTGCATATATATGTGTGTGTGTGTCTTCTGGCCCATCCATATGGTCATCTGGGGCATCAAGCTTGCCCAGGTGCAGCTCATGATTCGTGTACCGCATCACAGTTATGTGTGTGTGTGTGTGTGTGTGTGTGTGTGTGTGTGTGTGTGTGTGTGTGTGTGTGTGTGTTATAGTTTAGTATAGTTGTAGTATAGCATGTTTGGCTTTATCTTAATATCTAAGTCCATGAAGGCTTAAAAAAAATATATTTCAAGAGAGCTTTTTGTTTGTTAATTTATTTAATGGGTACAAGGAAGTACTTTTTTGTTCTAGTTCTTGTTATGATTTAAATCAGGGGTCTGCATGACCCTACCTTGTCCAATGTTGCCAATTATGGGGCATTTTACTTAAAATTTTCTTTAAAATCTAAGGTCCATATGATTATAATTACATTTGCTAACCATTGTATCCAATAATCAGAGAAAAGCTATGATCTACAATTAACGCTGTGTTGGACTGAATTATAAACGCAGACAAAACAAAACCAAGCTAATAAACATGTTGGTAACACTTTATTTTAAGGAACACATATAAGGGGTTAACTATGGTCCTGTTATATTCACTATGTATTCACTATGTATTAGTCTTTATTCATAAAGGTCTGTATTGCTGCATAACTAGACATTTGTTAGGTGGAAACGGGCAATTTTTGCATTATTAGTTGTGCAATAATGTGCAATAAATATGTCCTTAAAACCTTGTTATACAAACTACTGAGCCAGAATGAATAACTTAAATGTCCATGTCAGACCTTTATGTTATATATGGCATCAATTGACTGCTTTAAGTGACTTACAGCTTTAAGAGGTAGTAAAAGCTGAATAAGTCACTAATAATTTAATACAGTCTTCATATTCTATAGCAGAATATCAGTTAGTACAAAGTAATCATTTCTTCATATACTGCAGTCACTTGGTTATTATTTCATGTTCATAAGTGGTTAGACATTTTTACGTAACAGATCGCTAGTGAAATACAGTAACAGTACAAGTCATTATGAAGGCAGATTAATTCATAGTGAATAGACATTTTATAAATGTCCAATGTGAGCTTTATTAAACAAAGAACAATACCTTAATTAGCTCCTTATAGTGTTCCTTAAAATAAATTGATATTTTGAATCATCTCCAGCTTATTAGCTGGTGGATTTGTCCCTTTCAGGGAGAAAAAAATTAGACATACTGCCAATTCCAATTCTTGCTTTATCTTTGTCTGTCTATTCTGCCGTTGCTTTATAAGATGGAGTGGGACATTGGCTTAATTAGCCATGACTCTATTGTGGTGGCATTACTAAATTAGACTATTGGTATTGTTTCCTAAAAGCTAGATATTAGTTTTAAAATCATTATATAGCATTTGAACAAATGCCATGGGTTTGATGATGGGGTTATATGTCCAGGTACCGCTTTTCCACTAAGAAATTTTGGTGCCGGCCAACACGTCCAGGAATGATAACGTTTACCGGACAAACTGTAAAAAATCCGGTCATCTCATTCCGGTGTTAATTTTGCATAATGTTTTGGACTATGCATAGTATATGTGATATAATAATAACAACAAAAATAATCAAGTCAAATGAAAGATTAAAGTTTATTTATTACATTTTCTTTTCCACACTATTCAGAATTGCAAATGGCACTCGTGGAATTTGCATATAATAGAACAAACTTTCAAAACAAAAACAGGGCACAGCTAAAAGCTAAACTGCAGTTTGCCACATGTATTTTAATCAATCCTTTAGTGATACCGTTCTTTCATTCCGAATGTACACAGTGTGAGCAGACATGCTTTTTCTCTCCATCTACAGTCTCATATTTTAGCCATGGAAATTTCTCTTTCCATTCAAAATGAATGAGATATCTGCTTCTTTGCAGGTGAAGCGATGTTATCAGATGGCTCAGGGACTACATCGTGCACCTCATCCTGCTGTTTACCAACTGGCCGACTAGGATCTCAAAAATGACTGAGAGTTCTTTGCTTAGACATATGTAGTTGTTCCACTGTTGCATGTTAGCTTGTCTTGTAATGTTTTAGCTACTGTATGTACCACACACACACACACACACACACGCACACACGCACACATGCACACACACAAACACACCCACACCCACACACACATACAAACTACAAAAGTATCAAGGATGTAATTGCGAGCTAATCAGAGTACACGTTACAGAAGGAACATGTGAAAGAAAACTTTGCACAGACAGACCTTGTTTAGGTGTGTCTTATTTATCAATCGTGAACATACTTTGGTTAAAGTTTTTCTGCTTCATGTCAATATTTTTACCGAACGCTCTATCTGACGATTTTTTGTTTTATCGGACATTGGGAATTTTTAATGGTCAAAAACCGCATTTACTGGCTAACTTGCAGCCCACTGATTATAAATTAAAGTTTTGCCTCACACATGTCTTATGATTTAGCTTTACTCCTTCAAAAACCTCTAATATGAAGTAATATGGAAGTCATGCTTTATTTTAATGGCAAAATACTGTACTGGAATCATTTAGCTCGTAATATCGATTTGAATATGGTTTCTATTTTTATTTTTCGTCTTTGCACCTGGCTAGATCTTTGGCCATTCACAATACTTGTAAATGTAGTCTCATGAACATAATTAAAACTCATATATGTCTGTCTCTGTGGATTTAGAGACATCCTGAGCACTTGAGAGAAATCTGACCAGTGAGTGGCAGCTGCTTAATGGCACAGCAGAATTTCCTCTCAGTCTGAGGTAGTGATGGAGCTGTTGGCCTTTCTCACCTTTCTTGGTGCTCTGAAGGTCACATGTCACCAGCACTAGTTGCCCCAGATCAGGGGCAGGAAGGCAAGTGGCTGTTACCCCTGAGAGGTCAATACCAGTCCAGGAAAGGTCAGTGTGTTGACCCAGACTGCTTTTCCTGAGGAAAATGTGCTGGGGTTTTCAGCGTGTGAATGTTGACAGCAGGGTGGAAGCAGGAAGAGGAGATATTGTGAGTAAATGCTGATTTATCCATCTGACAAGGAAACCCAGGTATCCAGTATCCCACTGACCTGTTATGTGGCTGCTTATTCTGGTTTCACATGCACATTTAATAGCGAATTTAATGCTAACAGGAGTCAAAAGCTAGCAATGATGAAGTGCTGATGGATGGAGTTAGACACAAATGAAAAAGAAAAACACAGGAGGTATTTGAGAGATGTTTCCTCATAGGTGTTCATTTTTATTTTCCCAAGCAGTTCAATGTAAATGTATGAACAGTGAAAAAAATGGGTTGGGGGGATGGGGGGATGGGGGATGGGGGTGGGGGGCAGGGGGAATGAAAGCCAGAGATGACAGAGAAAGAGAATGAGAGAAAGGAAAGGTGTAGATGGGGTTTGCAGGAGAAGATGCCTCAGATGTTGATATCGATGTTGTTTCTTTAGATTTAAAGCGAGGTATTCCCCTGAGTGCCCTTCAGGCTAAGAAATAGCTTTTTTGCCAACTCTTCAACTTCACTCTTCAATTTAGCCAGTTTTCACTGAAATATAGCTTGGAAGTGGATGTCTGTAACTCGATGACTGTTTCAACTGATATACACGGCAAGACAAAAAAAAAAAAAAACATCACAAAGATTGATTTTTATATCCATTAGTTTCCCCGAGTTTCCGCCCAACACTGTAGGCCATGTTCACTCACAAAATTACAAGTGGCAAAATAGAAACATTTGAGAGCCCATGAAGGTGTGAAAGATGTTTAGCTGGTGAGAAGATTTGGGAAATGTGTCATTCAAACTTGTGCAAGGCTGCTGTAATGAGCAGGAAATATCTATCAACCGTCTGTGCAGGCTGACGCACAAAGAAGAAGAGGGGCCGTGTGCTGCCCAGAGCTCGGCCTGTACGCTTCTGTCAGCTTCGTTCAGGATCAGCGGCCTGATCGCTTCATGATGTGGGCTCGAACAGGCCTGCGCCGCACTAACACAACTCCACTGGCCTCCACCGACTGCCTGTGGTGAGATCCGGACCTTTTTACACAATGCAAAAAAAGCTGTTCTTTAATCTAAAATAAAGGGTTTGAGTTTCAGTGGGCTCGGATTGGCTTTGATATTAAATATAACAAGGGGAAACTCCACTTACAGAGGCTATGCAGAAGGCAGTTCCAGTTATAATCAGAGATCAGGAAACGTGGGAAGGAGATACACATCTCCAGGCAGCTGCCATTAGGCAGTAAAACGATAAAGCAGCTTAGACCAGAGCAAGCTTTTCCGTTTCCTCAAGTCTGTATCTACATCAGTATCTGTTCATTTATGTTTTTATCAAAACTGCAACTGCAAGCTGCTCTGTAGATCTTCTCTTTTTTTCTGTCTGGCAGGGCTTCTTTCCGCTTTTACGGGACACTGTTAGATTTGTCTTTCTTCATTTCTCAGGCATGAGGAGGGACGTGCGCTGTAAACGTAGCGCGTAGGTGGGATGAGATGCACATTCATGACCCCGACATCTCTCAAAGGCACCATCTATTTCTTCCCCATCTCTCGCTCCCTCTCTCACTCTTTATGCTTTAAACGTCCTTGTGGACATCAGACGGTCTCTTCATGTGCTTACGAAGGGTTGTTATCCTCAGGCTGAACTGTTGCTGCTGCAGCCACTGCTCTTGTATTGGGCTGATGTTTTCACCCACATATCCTCCAGCCTCTTTTCATCGCTCCTATCACAGGCTTCATAAAGAGGATCACGCTCACTGTTTCATGTGCACTGATGGCTAGCAGATGCAGGGTGATGAGAGAGAGAACCCCAGGCCACTCCTGTCCTAACAGCAGGCTAAAGGGGCCTAGACACTGGTATTGGGTGTCAGATGAAGAGCGGAACAGACTTTCTGAACACAACAAAGCTTCTCTGCTAGCAGGAGAGTTGATTATCAGCCCTTATCAAATCTGGTGGCTTTGGTAGTTGTGTTGTCAGAGAAATAATTGACTGTATCGCATTACTTGGTGGCACAGTAGGTAGCGTTGTTGCTCCATAGCTCCAGAGTTCCTGTATCGTTCCTGAGCTCATGTTTGTGTGGAGTTATGCAGGTTCTATGTGTGTTCTTCTCCAGTTTCTTCTGAGCTCCATAATAACATGCCAGTAGGTGGACTGGCTATACTAAACTGCCCCTAGGGTTGAAGAGTGTGTGAATGTGATGGACTGCTGTCTCATCCTGGGAGTATTCCGCCTAATACCCAGTGTTTTCAGGACAGGCTCCAAGTCCACCCTGATCAGGATAAAGTGAATGAAAAGAAATGAATGAATGAATATTACTTCTCATTGTAGAAGAACTGGACTGCTTATTTATTTTTAATTTTTTTTACACATGACTCTGATTGATAATCTACTTATAAACACATAAAAAGGTCAAGTGGGTTCTTTATGTCTTTGAGTGCCACTTCAAAATCTTATTTCCTCTGTCCCCAAAGCCTTGCAAGATTGACAGTCAATGGAATGGTGGGAACAATGCAGATTTGGGAGGAAATCTTCAATAAACCAGCAAAACTAACACGCGGCACGTTGAGCGTGTGATAAGGAGGCGAGAGCAGATCTGTGCTTCAAACAGCACTCCCAGAACGCCATGCTGCCAGAGGCGTTTTTGGCCAGGACGTACCCTTGCTACATGCCAAACGCTGTTCGGACCAAAAGAAATAAACACAGCATTCACAGTAATCCTGCTAGTTCAACCTCATTCCTGTGAAATCTGGAGAAGAATACATACTGACGAAAACCCCCAAGCTTTCCACCATTCAGGCTAAAAAAAAAAAAAAAACGTCCCGCCATTTCCCACGTCGCCAGCCGTTTTTGTACAACTGGACATCTTATGGTGCCCAAAGATACTGAAAGATGGACAGCTTGTCGTGCCGAAGCTTCTCTCTCTCTCGCTCTCGTTCTCCAGTTTTATGGTGTTTCAGAGCCAGCTGGCTTGTGGAGAAAGAAAACGGGATGTAAGCTCCTTATTGCCGAGTCGTGGTATTTGCTTTCCACCAGGGTTGAGTGTACTCATTATGCGATGTTCGCAAGGCTTCCAGTGCTAATTGGTCTTCCAAAGAACACAGAGAAGACTCTTGAAAAATATGACTGCAGGCGATAGAACATAATTAGGACGATTGCCACCGTAAGGCGCTCAAATCTGGCCCTGCCACTAGCATGAGCAGATAAACATGACTATCCACAGTGCTTTTTCTGTGAAGTATTTGCATTTGATCAAATATTGCATAGAACTTCAACAGCGAACATCCTTACCCAGAATGTAAATATTATCCTTTTCCTTTGCATAATGCCGTAATGGTATTTGTTAACTAAATAGAGGATTAGAGGATTATCTACACTGTAGGCAGTGAAACCTGTAAATGTCGAGCTGAAAATCATTTTAGACTTGGACTCTGTTTCAGCATTGCTTTATTACGTGTTACATCCATAACCTTTAGGCATTTTTTTTTCTGTCATGCATATTTGGTCTGCTCGGTTCATCTGTGTTAATGTAAAACTCACATGCAGCATGAACCTGTGTTTACTCAACATGACATTTCAGTGACTTTTCTCTAAGTGAAGGGGTAGAACACTGCTCTTGGTGCTCTACAACCTGACAGGTTTGAGTTCAAACTGCGGTATAACACAGTCCTGTCTAATAAAGCATGCTCTTTGAAAGTATGAACACTACATCTGGCAATGTCAGAGAAGCAATATAAAAAAATAAAAAAAAACCCTAAAGGTAAAGGACAGGTCTTGGGCTTAGCATTTGGGTAGATTATGATGTAAGGGATAATGATGTGATATATATATATATATATATATATACATATATTAATATGGTGATTTTTAACTTTTCCAAAACTCATAAAGACTCGCTTGTATTTTGATGAATGTCTCACATTACACATCAGTACACATCTATTTCATTCTTTCTCCTTCATTAACCACTTTATCCTCGTCAGGGTCATGGTGGATCCCAGAAATAAGGATCATTGTTGTTGTTGTTATTATTATTATTATTATTATTATTATTATTATTATTATTATTATTGTTGTTGTTGTTGTTGTTGTTGTTAAGATGAAGAAGAAGAAATTGTTAAGTTTTATTAAGTTACATAGATAGATAGATAGATAGATAGATAGATAGATAGATAGATAGATTATGACCATAGTGTACTGTATATTATGAAATTGTATAACATAACAATTATAATGATGATATTTGTAACTGAATGACAATATCTAGATTTGTATTTGTTTGTTTGTATTTGCAAATTTTTTGTTTGCTTGCTTATTTATTGATTGATTTGCTTTTGTTTGTTTGTTTGTTTGTTTGTCTGTCTGTCTATGTATTATTGGCATATTTAAATTTTGCCAACCAAACATTGGTTTTGGACTTGGGCTGTTTTTTAAACCATACCTCATTGATTTTATTTTTTTTATTTTTTTATTTTTTATTATTAAATTACATTCAGTTTGAAAGCACTTGAATTAGGTTGTAAAAATGCCATGAATGCTAACTCCTTTAGCTCTGCTAAACCTAATCCTAACCTTCACAACATTTCCTACGCACTGAATGTTTTCTGAATGAGATTGTTTTGTTTTTCATGGGGGGAAAAAAGGAAATGAAAGTAAATAAAATTCACATCACTCAATATTGGAGATGTAATTATTGTTGTACATGCACCCACTGACTTAAAATCACAAAGCCGCATTTCTTTGTTGTATACGTAACAGGAATATTTTTATCCTGCAATCATTCTTTTCAGTTCCATTCTTCTTCCAGCAAGGCTCATGTCAAACACTAGTCAACAACACCAAAGTCTGGTTTGGAAATGACAAAAGGATGAAAAATGCTATGTCTTGTGTCTGAACCTTGTCTCTGATGGAAATCATGGGGGTAGATCTCATCCATAATGCAGGTAGGCAGCGCCTGGCTCTGACGCACTGGAGGATATCATGGCGAGAGTGACATCGAACAGGCAGTGCCCTCTCTGCCACGCTTCACTGGAGATTCCAGAGGGCAACACCACCCTGTGTCCTCTTACTGCCTGGCCTCAGAGGCCAAACGGAGACCTGGATGACCTCCAGGGGAGGGCTGGAGAGACAAGGGTAGGGAGTAGCACAAAGTGTGTGTGTGGTTTTATGTGTGTGTGTGTAAGAAGGGGACAGGTCTGGGCATCTGCCCGTGTGAGCCAGGGGCTTTTCTGGCAGTGACTGCAGGCTGCGGCACATTCTGACAGAACAAGTGTTGCATGAGATGCGCCGCTGGGTCTCAGAGATCCAGGAGCAGGTGTTGTTCATCGGCAGCCGCACTGGAGCGGAGACCCCTGAGCACACCAAACGCCGGGCCAGGACCACTTCGCCATACACACACATGCTCATACATGCACATGCACACGTACCTGCATACTAAGACACCCTAATGATAATGGATTCAGAGCGATTAGGCAGTGAGATACTAATGAATCAGAACACACGAGCACACGGGGAATCACTGAACTGCTGGCTAGGAAACAAAACTGAAGGTGGAAATGTAGCTTGGTGTTAAAGTTTTTAGGTTCAATGCAAATGGTTCAATGCAAATGAAGTGAATTTGCATTAATTTATTGTGTTTCTATAGTAGTTTCAATGTACTGTACACTGTTAGGACAGTTTGCACAGCATACAATGTATGTACACAAGTATAAAGCACTAAAATTCATATTCTTCTTAAAACCCTGATACATGTTCCCCTCATTCGGCAGTCCTCGCTGGACAAATCTCTTCGGTATGGGAGAAATCTCGGCATCCTTGGATCGGTCATGGCAGCAATACATGGCAGAGGGAGACAGTCCAAAGCCCACAGCACCATCCACTAGCCAACGAATCTGCTAACCTGTGGTTAACCAAACTGTGGTGACAACAACTGTTTCAACTATGTGAAATTAGGCTACTTTTCTCAGTAATGTACTGAACACTATTGTCTTCCTAATGTTAATTTTTACTTAGGTTGGAAACCTCAAAGTAGTAAGTGACTATGATATTTGTTCATTACAAATCATTTTCAGTTTTCTTGGTAGAATATGTTTGCTTTGCTTAGAGCTTACAAGACCAGCACATGAGTAGAGTACAGTAAAAAAAGTTTCTATCCCCCATGATTGTTACAATTTGTCTACAATTTGTGTCTGTTTTACATTAATATACAGTATGTATGTATGTATGTATGTATGTATGTATGTATGTATGTATGCATATATGTATGTATGTATGTAAGTATCCTGCAACAAAACAAGTCAAAAAAATAAGGCAAAACAGATTGCCATGACCCTCTCAGTCTCCAGACATGATTTGACGAAGGCTGTGTATGACAGCTTGCAGAGTGAGAACAGATCTGTCAGAAAGAATGTGGAGTGTGTGTGGGGGCTATGATAGGGCCAAATAATAAACTGAAAGGATCCAAAAGCTTCTCAGAGAATATAAAGGAGAGTGGACACAGTTATGATAGCAAATGTTAGACATACAAGTTGTTATCATTATTATCATCATCTTTGTTTTTATGATATCATTATTATTATTATTAGTAGTAGTAGTAGTAGTAGTAGTAGTAGTAGTAGTAGTAGTAGTAGATGAATATTTTTCTGCACTCATAATAACTTAATATACATTATTTGACCATTTTTGTTACTTGGGATAATGAAAGCACATCTGTGAAGCTGTAAATTTCACTACATGTCTACGTTTACTTTATGTAGGTCATGCAAACTTTTACAACCAATGAAATCAGCATAATAATTTGGCCGAGCAAAAACGAATCAACACTGGCTTTTAACCCAGGACACAATATATAATATAATAAACTGACTTCTTAATATAAGCCTTAATAATAATCCAGATTCTGGCTAACTAGTAAAATCATGTTCATTTCTTCCCTTAAATCGTATGGACCACCATAAAAAATAAAATAAAAATCAACTAAAAAAACACAACCATCACTACCATAACTCTTCATGGTATGTGAAAACACTATATTATAATAAAGGAGAGAAAAATCCAGTTCCATGCATTCATAACCCTAACATATTGCTTATGCTGAGACTTAATGAATGACATGGAGGTGACATTTATTTAATAGATGCAATTAAAAGTCAAGGCTGTTAGTGTTCAATCATAAAATACAGCATAACACTGTCATTTGAGATCTATGCTGTGTGCAGGCATTGTACAGATCGTACATTTAAAGACCTGTCAATGTCCAGCAAAAACTGAGTCTGAGCTGGTGCCAGTAAGCGAACCTTTAACTAGCCAGAATGTGTTCCGGTGGCTGCATTTACAATAGTTCACTATGTTAAGCTTAAGCAAACTTTCTGGTCAGCCATCATTAGTGTGTGCGGTATTGGCAGCCTCGTTATATTTTATAGTAGTGCTCTGTAAAAACTATCAGGACCATAGCTGGACTATATGTCAGAGTAATGGCCAGAAAACCAGGTCTCTCTCTCGCTCCCTCTCTCATTCTACCTCTCAGTCTTTCTCTCCTGAGTTTCAGCCTAACCTTCCGGCCCATTACAGCTCATTGTAGGATGGGGGTGAAGAATAATTGCATGGCTGGGTGACAGGCCATCTATCCATGTAGACCCATGCCGTTTCCTTCAGGAGCGCTGCCTAGTAATAGCAACATGCCCTGGAACACAAGCTGGAAAATGTACCTCATACCTGCCTGGATGTTTTTAGGCCATTAAGAATATCCTGTCATCTATATAAACCTGGAGATTGGGGTGGGGGTCTGACTCACCTTTGCTGTACTGTAAGTGGCCAACAGTTTGATAGATCCATGACTAGTCCTCTAAATGCCTGTTTTCTTTTTTTTCTTTTCTTTTTTTTTTCCATTTCCAGTCCCTCTCACTTTGTCACTGTCTCTCCACTGTTTTATTCTGATTTTTTTTTTTTTTTTTTTTTTTTGGAAAGAGGACGAGGAAGACATTTTTTTAAATGCCTGTGGAGATATGAAAAGGAGAAGAGACATCACCTGCAGATAAAATGACCATACATCATTAGGCCTGCTGTCAGTTTTAATGTAATCACTGGATTTTGAAATTCACTTGTTTGTTTGTTTTTGTTTTTGTTCTGTTTTATTTTTTTAGAGCAGCATAATATATAGTCTATTAACTTACACCATCTTTATAAGAGAACATTTGCTTCTATGGTCTATGCTACATGTGCATTTTATATGTGCTGTTTAAAATATTAGAAAAACTTTTCTTTTTTCTTGCCTTTTTGATTGTATTAATTGTATTTGTATTATTATTTTAATTATATTATTGGTTACGTTTAAAGTAAGACTGTATAGCATAGGTTTTGTTATATTTTATTTCATTTTAAATTATCCTCTATTGTATACTTTCAGCTTTATAATCTTGCCAATGAATTCTAACATCTAACAGTAAATCTGATTGAAGCCCAGCTCAGTCAAAATTGACTCAAAGCAGAGTTGTGTCTATTATCGACAATGTACTGTGAGTCAGACACCTGGAGAAAATCTGTAAAGCTCATTAAGAAAGCCACAAATGCAACACCATTAACCACTGCATGAAGAAAACATTAGGTTTAATAAATAGCAATATTTAGCATATCAGCAATAGCAGTCTATAACCTGATTTATCTAGAGCAGCATCAGCAAGAACATATGTGTGCAATGGCCTTTCTACCTGAAGAAGCTTTCTCTTCCTCTGGTGGTCTGGGATGGAAAGGAGGAGAGGAAATAATAACGCAGCCGCCGCAGGTGGAGAGAGTGGGAATCCCGTGGGAATCTCCACCGTGACAACCAATGTTCCCGGGAAAGGGAGGCTTGCTGGAACTTTTCCCTCTAATAGACACAAATGGGCTCACTTTCCTCCTCTTTTATGAGACATTTTGTCTTGAGAGTGGCTGGCCGAATCCTCTGTGACAGCCTCTATTGGAATCTGCAGGAGTTCTATAGCTATAGTTTTCTGCACTACACAGCCAATCCTGCAGACAGCTGATGCATGCATATTTGCCTATAATATGGTCTGAAATAGACATCCTGTCCCTCTCCATCAATGTATGATTGTCTGATTGTATAAAGATGGGTATGAATGAATAAGGTGAATAAGGACAGAAGAGAGATAGAGAGAGAAAATATCAGATTTATGTCAGTGTAGACTTGGTTCACTGTAGTTAACAAGCATAAAAAAACCTGGGCTCTCTCACAAGAAAGGAACGGTTCAGACCTTTCACTTGATGACAAGCATCTGAAAAACTTGCGTCTTGTCTCTTGACGTGTAAGTGTGCCCCTGGAGAGGCTTTCATGTCACACCTGGTTTGGTGTATTGGCTTGAGTATGTCTCATGACTAATGCCTTCATTCTAGAGTGCTTAGACTCCAACATTTTACATGTCTGCAGAACAAAAATGAAACAATATATTAAACCACAAAATTGTAACTTGTAGCTTTCGTCCAAGATCTGTCTGTTTTGTCTGAAGTTTTTGTTTTTTGTTTTTTTTTTACTTTCTTTGTTATGCTGTTTCTTTTGCTGCCCCTCATGACCTGGTCCATCTCACTTGTCTGAAGTAGAACAGGCTAGGATCCAGACGTCAGGACGTGGGGTGGGGGTACTGTGGCCAAACTGACATCAGCTTTCTGTAGCAAGAGAAGCCAGGCGCCTGCCAAGAAGAGTAGTAAACAGCCGGGCCCTACCAAGTGGAAAACGAGGAGAGCTGAGTGAGTGTGTGAGCAGGCAAGGGGCTGTTATTGGATTTTATGGCCTTGTCCCCTTTGCTTCCATAAGGGCAGAACAATTTGAACCTGCTCACAACATGGCCATCTATTTTAATTGACCCATCACCACTTTTAAAATGACTTGGTGCTTTTCAAACCTGAAATGGGACACTGAAATCACTGGTACTTGAAGTTCTTTTTTTCCCCCTAACTTTTATTGTGTAATATGTAATACTCTCTTTTTCATCTTTTTTTGTATTAATAGTTTTTTTGTATTAATTGTATTTAAAAAAAAAAAAGTCAAGGGAAAAAAATCACTCATTTGACTTAGAATATTCCATGAAATTCCAGAGAATTATGACATCACATTCTCCTGTCAGATAAATTTAATTTACTGAAAGATATGTGCAAATGGCTTGAGGGTAAATCAATATTATAGAAAGTCAAGAGTCTTACATGTTAAATAGCAGGGAGTATTTTATTTTAAGGCAAATGAGTCAGGATCCTTATTGAGCTAACGGTGTGATGACTTTGCATTGCAGGGCTGTGAGATCGAGTGCAGTCTAGCGTAAAGAGTCGGTCAGATTGACAACATCTATTGCTGAAGTCTTAGGTCAAAGCTCACTCAGTTTGACTGGCAAAGGCTTGACGAAAAAAATCTTCACAATCACAGGACGAGAAAAAGAGAGAGAGAGAGAGAGAGAGAGAGAGAGAGAGAGAGAGAGAGGGCAGACAAGTAGGCGTTAGGCCCGAAGTCGATCAGTCAGGCAGTCAGTCATGCACTTCCTCAATCAGTTTCCATTTACCAGGCCAGCCCAAGGCTGCTCTCCTCCTGCCGATCAACAAGCACTGACACCAGGACTGCCATTTATCCTGCTGAAGCACACCACACACACCACACACAGAGACTGTTAAAAATAGTCACAGATAGACAAATAGACACAGTTAAGAACTTACCATGATGTCTTTGCTGCAAAAAAAAAAAAATGTATTAGCAGATATCACGGCCTTTATATTTCCACCGTATCAGACCTCTGCTGTGATCACATATAACATGTAATAGTAGTGATCTTGTCACGTATCCCCTCAATGTATAAATGATTAGAACCCTAGCCTGTTTTTGAGCACTTTCACTTCTTCTATTATTAGGCTCCTAGCATTGTAATTGCTACAGGACTATTTTTTTTAGGACATCCTAGACACTGATATATCATTATTTAATATATAAACACTAAGATTTTATAGATTACATTTGTATCAATAAAACAGGACTTTTGCACTGTAGCAATCGCATTTTTGCATGTATGAAAATGTATAAAAATTCACATTTTGTGACGCTGTGGCACTGATGACGTCAATACACTCATACACAAAACTTAGAAGTGATATCTGGACAAAAAGAAATAATTTATTTTCTCCCTATTGTGAATGCGAACTGAAGTGTAAGGATATATATATATATATGAGCTTTGCATTCACAATACATTCTCTGGTATCAGCTGACAGAAAACAGAAATTATGCATTAATGAATTTCCTTAAAGTTTGCCATGGATCATCTACGGTCAGAAAGTTTCAACCAAACTTCTCACATAGTTCCCTTTGCGTAAACCTGCATGAACTACATTTCTACTGAAAACAATAGAAGGTCTTTGAAGTTCTTCAGGGGTATTTAACTTTACTACAATGTATCTGAGCAGTCTCTTGTACTCCTTCACAGCACAGGGCCACAGTAGACAGCCATCATGTCATCTGGCCTTGTCTCCTGTCAATAAAGTTCTTTCTGACTTTAAAAACTGTCTTCAAAGCCAAAATGACAAAGGGGCCATAAACATGCAGACACCTAAGCACCAGTCGAGACAAAGAATTTTGGGATTTCTTCCTTAAGAAGAGTAATGAAAAGGAAAAAAAGCAACACGGGCATCAAATATTCATTCTGGGGGCATAAGAAGTGGTAAATTATACATACCTCGCCTGCGTATTTAAAAATGTGCCATAATATGATTAGCATAGGTATTTGAGCGTGATGACGAGCAGGTCTCCTGCACACGGTGGCGGCGTCTGAAGGAGAGAGACCTGAGTACACGTTTTTTCTTTTTGTTCCCCCTCCAGCGCTCTGTCATCACCACATCTCATTAAAGTTTAAACGGAGCCTTTTTTTTAATTGTCACTATTCTGACAGGTTGATAGGGATGAGGTGGAAATTAAGCTTCCTGTGCCATGCATAATGCAATTTGGGAGTCCATTGTTAGTGCATGGGGAAGACTGGGGCAACGCCGGGTGTCATTTCTCAAGCTATTATTGCATTTTTATTTTTAGGCTTTTGCGAAAGTTGGCGTGTTTGGGTCTTGAAAGGCACGTAGGCAGCACACATCAACACTGCTTTTGTAGGTCACTCTACACTTAGATTTTGTGCTGCTTATTATTCCTATACACATGTTTTAATAGATTTTATATATATATATATATATATATATATATATATATATATATATATATATATATATATATATATATATATATATATATATGTATACTGACTTGTGAAAAATGAAAGGAGACATGGTGGCTCTGTTATTTATTTATTTATCTTTGATGTCATGGTTTGGGTCCACTTGTCCAAAGTTGACAAAGTTCTTATGATCGAGCACATTTATCCTACGCTAAAACAGTTCGATCTGGATGGGAGTGGTCTCTTCCAGCATGACTCCGCCTCCATCCACAGGCCACAAGAGGTCACTGAATGATTTGATGAGGATGAAATCATATGCTATGGCCTTCCCTGTGACCAGATCTCAAGCTAATTTAACACATATGGGAGATTTTTGGAGAGATGTTAGAGGTAGCACTCTCCAGGACCATCATCGAAATACCAATTGACAGACTATCTTTTGAAATAATGATGTTAATATCTGGTACATTTCCAGAGATTTGTATAATTGAAGACAAGGCTCATTGAAGCTATTCTGGCAGCACGTGGTGGCGCAACAACTTACTAAAAAACATTGTTTGTTTTTTATTATTATTTCATTTGTCCCCTGTATATACTGTATTCATAAGAATGGTTGAACTAAATGATCTCTGTACTCTGCAGACAAATCTAAAGGTTCTCTCCGATTAACCTAAAGTCTTCTGACACTGATTGAACATATGGAAATTTTGCAGTGGCAAGAATGTCATGGGTTTTGCTCCAGGTGGTTGTTAAACAGCCTAAAGAGGTTCCCACTGAATACTGTGGTTTCATGGTGTTCGTAGTGCGAGGCCATAGAACCTAACCACACTATTTAAGACCGCTCATTCCTCAGAGTCTTCTCTCTCTCTCTCTCTCTCTCTCTCTCTCTCTCTCTCTCTCTCTCTCTCTCTCTCTCTCTCTCTCTCTCTGATGGCTTGCCCTTCGTCGTGTTCACTTTGGCTTCAAAGATCTACCCCACATGCATGCCTGGGGCTTGCTCTGTCTCAACCTCCCTGCTCTGATGCCTTCCGACTCCTCTGCATTCTCCTGTTTATGAATCTTTTAATAGATGACAGATCTGTTTTATAAGCACACCAAGGGCTGGGCCTCCTCAGTGTCACTTTTGACATCGATGCCACAGGGGGGAGTGACAGGCTACCGTAACCCCCCTCGCGCCTCCAACAACTACTATATTGCAATGTTTGGACTATAATTTAAATTTAAAGTGTAGAATGATTTTTGACTTGTATCAAAGACATGTATAAGATTTACCCTTGATGTAAATCTTTTCTGGATGATTAAAATGCTTCAGCTTCAGCAGAAGTAAGATGCCTGAAGAATCAAGAGACCAAGAGCCAGTGTATAGTCAAAGAGATGGTTTATTATGCACGTAAAGACACCCTGCGCACTACATAATTTCATAGGCTTAATCTTAGTCTAAATGTAAGTTGGATACAGTTGGCTTTTACACTCATATGGACATGCAAGCAACATACCCAAGGCTAGTTAAGGAAAACATAAGAGGAAAATATAAGACAAAAGACAAAGCACCTTGAAAAAAACCTAATCAAGAACAGAAACCCAAAAACATAATGAGATCATGAGTAAGCAAAAATCACATTGAACTGATCTTAAAGGATTCAATCATAATCATGGAAAATAAGGAAAAATATTTCACACCTTGCATTTAATGACTGAACATTCTCAGCCAAACTCTGAGGGCCAATTCACACAGAAAGCATTTTGTAGTCATATGTCTTCCACAACAGATGTATACACTTGTAGTTATATTATGTTTTTGTACCTTGCGTATTTTTTCACTTGTGTATGAAAGTGCTGCATTCATTAAAACTCCATAGAAATCCATAAAAATTTGTTCAAATCACACTTTCTATGTGTTTTTTTAAATGCAACCTAGTCACAGAAAGTACTATGATCCTAGTCTTGACCCTGGTGGCGTGGTTGTGCTGAGGGTAGCATTGCCACTGCACAGCTCCAGGGTTCAATCATGTTCAATCCTGACTTTGGTTACTATCTGTGTAGAGTTTTGTATGTTCTCCCAATGTCCATCATGTGTTCTTTGGTTCCAACCTCCCAGAAACATGACAATAGGTGAACTTGAGAAACTAAATTGCCTCTAAGTGTACATGGGTGTGTGCATGGTGCCATGCAATGGACTGGCATCACATCCAGAGTTAGTCACTAACGAATGAACGAATGAAGGAACGAGTTCACTCTGCACACTGACGACATACTGTATGTAGAACCATTAGTCAACTTCAGAAAAATAAAGTGTGTTGTTACTCTATACTTGGTTACAGAACACAAGCAATCTCGATTGGATGAAAGGTTAATAAAAAAAAGGTGAATGCAAAATTTTGCGCACCCTTGATACAGACATGATCAACATTCAGGAATAGCATTTATAGCTAAATTTGACATTTAGTGTGTTTAAGTGACATTTAGTTATCATAATTATTAGAAATGATCATATAATAAATGTTAAGATATTAAGAATAACATACTCAACATTATATCGGTTCTAACATTTATATTCCAGAAAGGGATTTTCTCTAATTGTCTGACAACTTTGATTTTCCTCGTTAACATCAGCTGGAGGAATAGAAGAAGGGCAAAGCAATTAGGAAAGTGTAAAACAAACTCTCTCCAGTTTGACTGAGTGCACTGTGGAAGTCTTACCACATATGAGTGCACTTCTCTGATGTGTTCACATAGCATAGTGACACCGAGTAAAACAGCAGTGCCAGTTCACTGTACACCCTGTTCACTCATCTTTCTATTCTGCTCTCAGACAGAGATCACGAGTTACAGCAAAGCCAAGAGCAATATGTCTCCTTCATGCTCTTAATCACTTTATTGTGAGATGAAGTGAACTTGACGGACCAGGCTATTGGAACACTGCCTCTGTAAGTTGCAGTTGAGTTGATGCCCCCTCGGGACCAAGTCAGGCCACTGACAGCTAATTGTTAATTGTTGGAGGGGCATCCTGGCAAAACATTTGACGTGCCAACTCACATCCTGTAGAAGCATCCGTTTTTTGCGCTCGCCCGGTCTCTCTCTTTCTCTCACTTTCTGCTTGTGTTTTTTTTTTCCTCACTTACTCTTCTTATACACATAGAGGTAAAATAACTTATAATAAGGCTATATTTGCAGGATGTGTTTGTGTCATTTGTCTATTCACGTTTTATTAAAACATGAGATCTCTACGCCTGATGTATTTTTAACGGTGTTAATGCATCTCTTGCATGTCACCGTCTGACAGCGCCACCATACTTGGTAGTCAGCCACCAGGGAAATTTACATGCATTTGAATTTGCACTGGCAAGGCCTGCCATCACCCCCTGACAGCCCATTTAACGGGTGATGAGTTAATCTGAGCGTGCCTCCGAGACTGCTGATCTCCTACCTCACACTGCCGCACTGTGCAACAACAGGCCTGAGCTTTACCTTCTGAAGAGAGACTCCTCCCCTTGTTTATGATATTTTTTAAAGTGATATAGACAGCAGAGCAAAACATAATTTTTAGCATACTTTCATTATATGCCATGATATGGTATGTTATTGACATAAACATGTATATGACATCAAAAGTCAAATATATTAGTTATATTTTATTGACAATGACATACTGTAGCAAAGCCATTAGTTTAATTATTAATTCTTTTTTTTTTCTTAGTAAGGTGAACTTGCTAGTTTTTAAATCAAACTTGTAAATACTCAACCTAAGAGTTGATTAAGGCAACACGGTGGCAAGTGGATAGCATTGTTGCTGGCATTGTATTCAATGTGTGTCCCCAACTGTTGCCCGGTGTTCCAGGGATAAACTCCTCCTCAACCCTGACCAGGATAAAGTGCTTACTGGAGGTGAATGAATCAATAAATCATAGCTGAACCGTGCTCCATCCGTTTTGTGTTCCGCTTATCCTACACAGTGTCATAAAGAGCCTGGAGCCTATCCCAGGGAACTCGTGGCACAAGGTGGGGGCCACCCCGGATGGGGTGCCAACCCAGTGCAGGGCACACATTCATGCACTACAGACAATTTTGAAATGCCTATCAACCTACAATGCATGTCTTTGGATTTGAGGAGGAAATCAGAGTATCCGGAGGAAACCCTCAAAGCATGGGAAGAACATGCAAACTCCGCGCACACAGGACGAAGGTAAAAGGCAAACGTACTAACCACTACGACACCATGCCCTGACCTACACTTATAACTAAATTATAACGTTGTTCATCAGTTATTCATTTTAAAACCTATTATTCTACTACTATGAACTATCTATCTATCTGTCTAGAGAGAAAAAAAATAGTAATTAGACCATTTTCTGGATTCTGTGAAATTGAATTAATCAGTAGTGCCATTACCAGTTCCAATTACACACAAGGAGTTCAGCTGGATCACCGATTTGAATTGGTCCATGTTATTTTTGGCATCATGATTTGAAACCAAAGACAGAAAAACAGATGTTGTCCATTTTATGTTTCTCTTTCGCTCACTCACTTCAGAAACTACAGTGGAGAGTCTACAGAAGCAAACCCATAGTGCTGATCCAGAGTCAGTCTCAGGTTTAACTGTGAACTGATTCACTATTTGTATCTACAATTAATAAAAATGTTATAAAGTTAACTTCTTTATTCATTTTGAAATTCCATTACAGTGTGAGGAATTAGAAGAAAAAAATCTTTAGGAATGACTTTGCACCACACAGTGGTTAATTTAGGGGGAAAAAAACATCTTACCAATTATCTGATATTGATATGGCAAGCCTCTCTGGATCAGATGTGTGTCAACATCCTGTATATGTCACCCACAAACTACTGAATCCACTGACTCCTGGATTTTCAGGGGACAAACCAGATTGAGAGTGGCATTTTTTAACACATTATCCATTCCCATGGTCCTGTGAGGCCAAATAAATGAATCGAGTTTCCTAAAGATCAGATGGCAACAGCAACACGGAGACACTAATAGAGTGCAGGGGAAAGAAGAGAGAAAGGTTACATGAGTCTCTATTTCATTTTTTATACAGTACCGGTATTATGGACAACACTAAAACAGACTCATACAAGTGTTACACAAGCTTACGGTATGGTAAGATGTATGGTTAGATGTGAAATGATCTTATACTTCATCATATTATTTTCTTTGTTATGTCTGTAAGAGACAGGAAGCCCGAAATAGCAGTGAAGCAGACAGACAGGAAAACAGGAAAACTGGCTGCATAATGAGAACGGTGAGAAGAGGAAAAGACGGAACGAGTAGGAAAGTAGAAAGGTGATGATTCCTGTCAGCGGCGTCTGGCCTATGTCCTGTAGCGTCTGGATTTGAGCAGCAAAGGTGTTGCGGAAGCTGATTCCACAGGGATTCTGTGACCCCACAAATAGTCCGGGATCAAAGGTCAGAGTCGGGAAAGGTCGCCTCTGAGGTGTGGAGGTCACGCACTTCCCTGACACAGCAAATAAGAAACATACCCCAAATCAATGAAGCCATGCAGAGTGATAGGGAGAAAGAGAACCTGATCTCACACAATATTCATTTGGGGCCATATGACAAGTATGTAAACTGAGTGAAATTTGTATGAATGTTGCTTGTACAAACAATATCATTTCAAGAAACTCAAGAAAGTAACTAATACCAAGACTTGATTTAAATGCATATACCTTTTCAGTTTGTCGGTACATGTGGTTGTACATGTATAGTTCAAAAGCTTCACAGGGCACACTATTTAAAAAATAACCATTTCCCACAGTTAAGGCTTTTTAAGTGTGGAACTAATCAACAGCTTTATCTTTTAGTCATACTAAAATCTACACCTTTTCATAATTGTTGTTTACTATAAACATTTTTTTTTATGTAAAATAACACTTTTATTATTTATTATTTGCACTATATATACCAACCCATGTCCACAAATACTGCTACCATAGCAGTCTTTTACCACACTATCTATCCATCCACTCATACATCCATTTTCTGTACAGCTTATCCTACACAGGGTTGTGGGGAGCCTGGAGCCTATCCCAGGGGACTCAGGGCACAAGGTGGGGGACACTCTGAACGGGGTGACAATCCATCACAGGGCACAATTGCACAATCATTCATACAATATGGACCATTTGGAAATGCCAAACAACTTCCAACACATATTTTTGGATTGGGGAGGAAGCTGGAGTACCATGAGGAAACCCCCGAAGCATGGGGAGAACATTCAAACGTGCTAACAACTAAGCCACCATGCCCCCCTTTAACACACTATATATACATTCAAATATAAAAATTAAAAAGCCACACTGTACAGTACTTCATCCTTCAATGGAAGTGAATGAGCCTTAAAGGTTCTACAACAGAGGATTTCCCTATCAGAAATGGTTTGAAGTAAAACTCATTTAACAAGCTCACTCATTGAATCATTCCATCACAGGGCATCATGCAAGCACATTCATAAACTCCTTCACACCTGTGGGAAATGTAGCTTAGCCAATCCGCCTACTAGCAGGTTCTTGGGAGGTGGGAGGACCAGAGGTGCTGGAGGAAACCCATGCAGACACAGGGGAAACATGCAAAGCTCCACACAGACAGTAACCCCGGCTAATGGCCGTTAGCCAGAGTGCTGCCCCTTTATTAAGCTAATAACCCTTTTTTTATCCAAAAGACCCATAAAAAACTTTTGAAGAACACTGACAAAGCACTTACATCGTAGTCTCAGCCTCAAATCCTCTTCCCATGGCTTACATCTGATACAGTATGTATGCATTTCTGGTCACAATCTGATTGGTTATCTGCCCTTCCTCTTTCATTCAGTGGTTTACATCAGAAAAACAAACAAATAAATAAATTAAATTAAAATAATAATAAATTTGAACACCATGACACAGTGAGGAGGGGCACGGTGGTTTAGTGGTTAGCATGTTTGCCACGCACCTCCGGGGTTGGGGGTTTGAACCCCACCTTGGCCCTGTGTGTATGGAGTTTGCATGTTCTCCCTGTGCTTCAGGGCTTTCCTCTGGGTACTCCGACTTCCTCCCCCAGTTCAAAGACATGTATTATAAGCTGATTGGCATCTCTAAATTGTCCGGGGTGTGAGAGTGTATGTGCAATTCTGCCCTGCAATGTGTGGGCACCCCGTCCAGGGTGTCTCCCACCTCGTGCAGTGAGTCCCCTAGGATAGGCTCCGGGCAATGGTGTCAGTTTCATGCCATAAGTATCATGGTCATAAAAAAAAATAAAAAATACACATGAATGATAGAATTGAATACACAATTTAAAAAAATATTTTTTTAAAACACATAAAATGATTGGAATTAAAAACAAAATTGTGTTTTCCTTGGTTAACTTACGCTTGCTCTCTATGCTATTTTGGACTCATAATTGTATTTTCTTTTCATTCACGCTTCAGTTTTCTTTGCCCTCATTTCCAAGTTCATCGCTTATGATTAAAAAAAATTACAAATGAGTCTCATGCAAATCAGGGGCAGGATTAAAGTCTCCATTGGTCCACTAACAGCTCTTCTCTAGACAAGTAATAAGCTGTGAGTAGATGATGTCATGGGCAAGCGAATGCCTTTTCTGCTACCTTTACGTGCCATCGAAATTATCATAAATACGAGTTTCCCACTAGGACGTTGCACATGAATGACCCCTCAAGTAGTGAATATGACTGGGAAACGCTGAGATAATTTTGATACCTGAGTTTCCAAGATAGGAGGAATCCTAAACTTTTAACATGGCAAAGGAGAGTACAGTGAACTGAATGACAGGTTTTTGTTTTGTTCTCTGTTTTTTGTAATTGAGCTTCTGTAATGAGGGATTCCCCAGTGTGTGCTCAATAAAGTTTATTTTATCTTATCTTATCTTCATTTTTTTTAAAAATGCAGCTAATTGTTAGTGCTTGCTGATCCGGTCATATTTATTTATGTATATCAGCAACCAATCTATGCACGTTGTACATAGCTTGTATTTGACCGTGATTCCATTACTGTCAGCAAGCTAGCTAACTGAGTAATGTGTTATAGTTTCAAAATAAAAGAAAAAAAGAAATGAACCTGGCATCTTCTGTGTTTTACATTCTTTCTGACAACAAAGCATGTGAACATGACATACTCGTCATTCCTACGTCTGAAGTGGGCAGTAGGAAAACTGTAGCATTATTGACTACGTTTACATGGACAGCAGTAATCTAATTACTGACCTTACTCTGAGTAAGATAATAACGTTATTAAGGTGTTTACATGAGTCACGTTTAGAATACTCCTGTCATGTTTCTGTTTTACATGTTTTAGAACATAATTAGATTAACAGCCCGCGTCATTACGTCACCGCGCCATGCCATCCGACGTCCCTTCAGAATTCCATGTATCAACATACAGTTCGTCTTCGTTATGGTACCGTATACAGTTTTGGGTGTTTTTATTTAATTTTTTTACGAACGCTTTAAGTGCAGTAAATTATTTGTCGTGCTATATGTGCAAATAGACAACTGCTTGAAGCCATGGGCTGCGTCCCAAACCACATACTTACCATTTATATAGTAACCGAGATACGTGTATTTCTCCTACTACCGGCCTATAGTAGGCAAGTATGCGGTTTGGGACACAGCCGAACTCTCTTGTTCGCTGTAAAACGTAAAACTGCTGTGTGTGATCGTGTCCTGTCGCAAAATGCGGTGAAAAATCTCACACAACGCTCATAATGTGATTAAGGTGTTTACATGTGTGTAATACACGTCCATAATGCGACTAAAACAGGAGTACTCCACATGTCTTAATTCGATTATTGCTTACTTTGAGTATGACCTTAATTAGATTAAGGTAAGTAAAAATTGCTGTTTACATGATAGTTTCTTAATCAAAGTAGGGTCTTAATCGGGTTAAGGGTGGATTATTGTTGTCCGTGTAAATGCATTGACTATAGCTCAAACAGTAGAGTAGTGCACTAGCAATGCTAAGGTCCTAAGTATTCCT
Organism: Ictalurus punctatus; assembly: GCF_001660625.3. Taxonomy (NCBI): domain Eukaryota; kingdom Metazoa; phylum Chordata; class Actinopteri; order Siluriformes; family Ictaluridae; genus Ictalurus; species Ictalurus punctatus. The sequence goes on from NC_030428.2 coordinate 22,428,857, forward strand.
AAGTATTACATGAACTGATGAAATGTATACCTTTAATGCTATGTAAGCCACTTTGGATAAAAGGGTCTGCCAAATGCAGTCATGTATATGTAAATAGTTGTTCTCATTATGTCCTTACAAGACACTTCTAATGTTTTAGCTACAATGGTGCTACAATTGCTAACTAATTAACTACTGAAAATATCAATCGCTCACTAAACCTTTCATACATTAGCTAACAGGGGAGGTTTCACATGACACTACAGTTATGGCCACCACTCACCTGCTCTCGACACGCTCGAACAGTGAAAGGTAGAGTCGCTTGTCCATGACATCTTCTACTCCCAGCTTACTGATTGGCTAGGGAAGAGCTGTCGGTTTAGAACCCGTGGACCAATGGAAACTTTAATCCCGCCCCTGATTTGCATGAAATTTTCGTAATCGTAAGCAAAGAACTTGGAAATGAGGGCAAAGAAAACTGAAGCGTGATTGAAAATAAAATAAAATGATGAGCAAAAAGATATCAAAGAGATCAAGCAAGAGTAAGTTAAACAAGAAAAACACAATTGCATTTTTAATTCCAGTCATTTTGTCTTCTTTTTGTTAGTTTTTTGGATATTTTTTTCAATTTTGTATTCAATTCTATGATTTGCATGTATTTTTTTTTTAACGTCCACGATACTTATGCCGTGAAATTGATGCCGTACCAGGCTTCCCACAACCCTGTGTAGTATAAGCAGTACAGATGGCACAGTGAGCATTTCGGAGTAACGTATAGTCACTTGATTGGAAAAAAAGGTTCACAGTACTCCATCTTTAAAATAAATACAAGGGATTTGCTCAAAGCTGTTAGTAGTGCGTAAACAAGATAATGAGGTGTTTTCATTCCAAACGAAACAACAGTCCTACATGTTTCCACTTGTTTAATTAGTTGTTGTTGTTTTTCAAATGACATTTGGTATGTCTCACATTTGGGTGGGATGAAAATATACATCCATGCTGGAAAGACTGAAGACTGCTGGGCTATGGGACAGGCTCTGTGAGTGTCAAATTGTCTCTCTACATGAAAGTAGGTAGTTCTTGACCACATTTCTTGATGAAACATAGCAGACTGTCCAGTGAATGCTAAAAGTCTGGCTTTGCGAGACTACTGACAAGTGTATGTATTACATTACATTTTAGGTGCACAGAACTCCAGCGTGTCTCAAAAGGCTTCATACATAGCCAATCCCAGGGGACTCAGGACACAAGGCAGGGGACACTCTGGACGGGGTGCCAACCCATTGCAGGGCACAATCGCACACACATGCATACCCATTCACACACTAATCTCTAATAATTTAGAGATACCAAGCAACCTACAATGCATGTCTTTGGACAGGGGGAGGTACGGGGAGAACATGTAAACTGTAAAAAAGGAATCAATCCCCCAACCTGGGAGGTGTGAAGCAAACATGCTAACCACTAAGCCACCATGCCCCCAAAAGTGTGATGTAGTTGAATAATATTTTTATTGCATGTAAATACTTACAGCATTCTATATATCCACATATTTATGATGACAAAACTTGAACTTGAACTTTAGAAGTCTAATGAGAGACACACACACACATACACAGAGAGAGAGAGAGAGAGAGAGAGAGAGAGAGAGTACTCCAGAGCATCAGAGAGCAAGACTGCTTTTGCTTCCTTACTGAGGTGTATTTTTTTCTGTGTTCAATATAAACTACAGTGAGACACATAAAGGCTCGTTTTGTGAGGTTAACTAAACACAGACTCACCATTGCGTTTTTCAGCGCTTGTCAGCATGCAGTGGCCAGGAACGGTGGCGAGTTCTTCTTCAATAAACGTCGGTGAGATGCTGGTTGGACAGAAAACCTCATGAGACGCAGCATTTCATCTTTCTAAAGTTAAAGTACAATTTGGTCTGCCTGCCTGCACACATATGTGTGTGTGTGTGTGTGTGTGTGTGTGTGTGTGTGTGTGTGTGTGTGTGTGTGTCTGCATGCTGTGTGTGAGGAGACTGTTGCAGAAGCATTTAACACACCAGTGCCCTGGTGAGAGAGACAGGAGCATGAAAAGAAATCAATTAGGAGTAACAAGCAGCTCCTAAAAAAGCCTGACGCTCACAGGCCAGTGGAGAAGAAAAGCAGGAAGTCGAGATGGATGCTGAGGCTACATCATTCACCCTTCACAGTGATGCCTCACCCTGCCTACACACTTTAGATCTGCTCTGTGTTTCCACCAGCTGCTCTGTTTTCCACAGTAGACTTTTGTATTTTTATTATTAGTATTAATATTGCTGCTAAATCGCTGCTGCTGATAAAATCCCAGCATAAATGCTTTCTATTTATGTAAGGTGAAATGACTTGAATAATTCATTGGACTTGAGTGGGTATGAGTTAAACACACTGTCAGTGTATGGACTCTCTTCATTTAATCGTTTTCATTTCCTTTATCAAGTAAAAAATGTTTCTATGGATTTTCCATAGGGTATCAGAGCCATGTTCTGTGTCTCTCTTGTATTATTTCTCCCTCACTCTCTCTGTCTCTCCTCTCTTGTCTCTTGAGCTGGGTTACATCTCCAGGCACTTGTTGAGGAGGAGCAGAGGTTCTGAACCAGCTGTTCTGGCCTACGTCCCACATGACACATCACAGCCAGTCTCTAAAAGATCATTTCCCTTCTGGAGGGAGAGAGAGAAAGAAAAATCTTCTGTGCAGAATGAATGATGATGCGGCTGTAAGATGGGACACAGCAGAGCAGAGTGATGCACTGATATTCCAGTGAAAAGGTGAATTGTCTGTTACTGTTATAGGAAAGTAATCGATGACGGGGTGATGGTGATAACAGCACTTCCCAAAGTGTTTTATTCTTCTCATACCACAGAAATTTGCCAATAATTTTACCATTTTTAATCCATTATTGATTAACATGTAATACTTTTAAGTTATAGTTATGTATAGGTAAATTTAATGTTGTAACATTTAATGTAGTGGAACATCCAAAAGACAAGTCAGTTCTTGTTATCATTTATGTTATAACAGCTGTAAACTGTCGTTTACTCAAAAGCCTCTTTTCTGTCTCTCTCTCTCTCTCTCTCTCTCTCTCTCTCTCTCTCTCTCTCTCTCTCTCTCTCACTCTCTCAGCTTTACCTCTGACTAAGTGCTGACATTGGAGACTCCTTCCACAAATGTTCAAAAAAAAATGAAAAATAGACATCCGTTTACAAAAAGAATCACATAATACAAAGACCTTCACTATAACGCATTACCTTTGTTAATAAATAAATTATATAAATTATTATTATTATTATTATTATTATTATTATTATTATTATTATTATTATTATTATTATTTTATCTATTTATTAGGCTTTCAATCACATTTGCAAATTCAACAGTGCTGTGATGTAATGAGGCCCCAGGACCAATGGCCACTTATTTTGGAGGCAAAACTAACTAGAAAAAGAGTCCATAGTGATATTCACTTCTGTGTGGTACACAACAAAGTATACAGCCTTGGCATTGCCATTGATATTTATTCATCAATATTACTGATTTATTACATATCTAAAATTGTATGACCAAATTATAATTATTATAATTCTTTTTATTTAATATATAAGAAAATTATGCAATAGGAAAAACCATGAAGAGTTAAGAATCACTCAACCTGAGTCAGCATTATTTAATTATGTGGATAAGTTCTGATAAAAGTGTTGTTTTTTACTCTTCTTAATTTGGGGGGAATTAGAAAAATTAGTAGAAAAATTTGATGAAAGAGCATAAAATAGATGGATGTGTGTGTGTGTGTGTGAGAGAGAGAGAGAGAGAGAGAGAGAGAGAGAGAGAGAGAGAGAGAGAGAGCATATGCGAGAGACTAAAAGAAACAATGACAGCATGTAAGAGACATTCAAAAAGATGGAGAAACAGAATGAGGGAGTGAGAGAGAGAGAGAGAGAGAGAGAGAGAGAGAGAGAGAGATAGAGAGAGAGAGACTAAAAGAAACAATGACAGCAAGCAAGAGACAGGCAAAAAAGGGGAGAGAGAGAGAAGGAGAGAGAGAGGGGGGGAGCATGTGTGAGAGACTAAAAGAAACAATGACAGCAAGCAAGAGACAGGCAAAAAAAGGGGAGAGAGAGAAAGAGAGAGAGAAAGAGAGAGAGAGGAGAAAGCATGTGTGAGAGACTAAAAGAAACAATGACAACAAGCAAGAGACAGGCAAAAAGAAGGGGAGAGAGAGAGAGAGAGAGAGAGAGAGAGAGAGAGAGAGAGAGAGAGAGAGAGAGAGAGAGAGAGAGAGGAAAAGAGAGAGAGAGAGAGAGAGGGAGAGAGACTAAAAGAAACAATGACAGCCAGCAAGAGACAGGCAAAAAGAAGGGGAGAGAGAAAGAGAGAGAGAGAGAGAGAGAGAGAGAGAGAGAGAGAGAGAGAGAGAGAGAGAATAAGCAGCTGAGTTGATTTGATGCGCAGGTGTCTGGAGAGCTGCAGTTGCCCTGAGGGCCGATGCTGGGGCGGTTTTCTGCCAAACCCCAGGGGTAGTTGCTGCTCTTCTCGCTGCCATTAGCCCCTTCTCCAATGGAACTCATTACAGCTGATCAATATGGGCCAGTGCAGCCACGACTGGCGCTCAACCTCCTGCCCTTGTTCACGGCCTGGAGAAATACATGCTCGCTATCTCTTTATTCTTTGTCCATCCCACTGTCCTCTCTTTCATAGTCTCTTGCAGTCTCCTACAACCCTCTGTTTTTCTTTATACTCTTTCTCTTATTCTCTCTCTTCCCTTCCTAAAAAATAGCAGCATTAACATCCAGATGATGGAAGCAAAAACTGAATGAACAGAGCTCATTGACTTCAAATGGGCCCTTACATGGACATACACACCACCCATACATCCGCTCATCTCAGGAGAAAGAGCAAGAGCGCTAGAGAGAGGAAGACGGAATGTGTGTGTGTGTGTGTGTGTGTGTGTGTGTGTGTGTGTGTGTGTGTGTGTGTGAGTGTGTGCGTGCGCATGAAAAAGAGGGAGGCTGAGAGTGATGAAAGTATATGGATATGTATAGCACAGTATGAATGTAAAATGACCATTTGTCACTCTGTATAATATAATCAATCTGGGAGATATTTCCTCCGCACAGGCAACCAAGCTCAGCATAATGAGGCTGATTTAATAGATAGATATTAAGTTCACTTGCCAGTAAATAATGCAGTGGTATAGGGAATAAAAGCTCTTGTCACGTCCAATAACGCAGAGAGCAATTTGATCACCGAAGCCAAGACAGATTGTGCCCAGTTACATTATGCACACATATCGTACATATGCACGCATATACAACCTCATGAAAAATACAGATCTCCAGGCGTCTGTCTGCTATTGACTGGCAATCAAGTCTCAAAGCTCATGGGGTATTCAGTGTAGCCTGGCTATTATGTGCTTTTTGTTAGGCTACAAGCATTTATTTATTTATTCATTTATTCACTTTCTGCCTGCATGTGCATTGCAGAAATTTCCACATAACACATAAAGAATTACCGTACAGATTGTGCATGTTCATGCACTGCCAGTGTGTGTGTGTGTGTGTGTGTGTGTGTGTGTGTGTGTGTGTGTGTGTGTGTGTGTGTGCATGCCAAGCATGATATGCATTTTTTAAAAATCTCACACACACACACACACACACAAAATGATGTGTGATGCAAAAAAAAAAGCGTGACTGGGAGCAGGGTGAATAAATTGAAAACTATCATGGTGAATTAGACACATTAGACAAAGAGAATAAATTCAGTTCTCATGCTGGCTGTGTATTTGTAGTAGTTCTGACCCCGTCTCTGTAGGAGGCCAACACGTCCCATTCACGTGCACAGGAAGTTAAATCATTAAGATGTTGCTCATTATGATGAGGCTGGGGAAGGATGGAGCGAGAGGCTCCCAGACACCGGGAAAAGACAGTGAGCAAGTTTCCTTTAAGGGGAGTCTTTTAATCTCAGCAAAACAAAATGAGCAGCAGATCGTTTCCTAATTTATTTGCTTTTAAATTGGGGCTTTGGATAAAATCACAGAGAACAAAAAGAGAGAGAGAGAGAGAAAGGGATAGGGTGAGAGAGAGAGAGAGAGAGAGAGAGAGAGAGAGAGAGAGAGAAGTGGGGAAAATGACCTCCTGTAGCAGTAGTTTGTAGCTGGAAGGTAAGTCCTGCTTATATTGAAGCAAAGTTCTGAAAATAAGCAAAGAACAGATTTATTGATTTTTGGTAGAGTCTGGGTGTAGAAAAGAGAAAGAATAAAGAAGTGCTCTTTGCCCGATATGTCCAAATGACATCCCATGGGAGCTGCTTAATGGTGGGGGAGGGGAGGGGGGGCAGGTGCCGCTCTCGTCTCGTGGATAGAAGTGCCCTAAGGCTAGGGCTAATGGCATTGGCTGAGCCTGCTATAAGAAGCTCTTTTCTAATAGCCAACTTTGTGTGTGCCAGAAGACAGACAGATATTGATTGGTCCAAATGCCCTTGAGTTGGCAACATCTGAAATGAAAATCCACCAGGCAAGCACAAACTTTCGGTAAGTTATGTTTCAGGAATGCACTGTGGAAAAAAAATGGGGGGAGGACAGGGTGTGAAAGGGTGCTGGAGGAAAAAAAAATAAGGTCCTTTTCCTACCTTGTTTTTTTTTTTTCATGTCAGTTTTTATAAACATATCTGTTTTTGTGCAGAGCATCAGTTTTCCATTTTTCTCTCCCTTCCTGTGTTGCAGTAATAATTTCATTGGCATTTCAAACAGATCTTTGTAATACCTTTTCTTTTTTTTTTTCCTTTTTTTTTTATTTATTTAATGCACGTTCTGATGAGAGTACTGAGGCGCTCTGTCTCTTTGACATGTTGCCTTGGCATGGAAACCCAGCATGCCAAAATGAGACATCCGGGATTTTTTACAAATAAATCATTGATGCTTAAACCTGAGACAGCACTTTCTGCTTAAAATTCACTAGATGCAATTTTACTGTGAATCAGGATTTTTTTTCTTCTTCCTGGAATACACGAGTGTCTATAAATAACTCCACACAGTTCTAAATAACATCATGGCATGACCTAGTAGGTGCATTTTGTCATGTTCCCTGTAAATTTACAAATACACATGAAGTCATGTACTCAGTTTTGTAAAGCCACTGTCCTGCACAGCTTTGCTGTCAGTAATCAAAAGCATGAAAGCTTTGATAATGAGCTGATCAGTGCATCAGGTGTGTACTACCTCAGCTAACAAATTGAACCTTTTCTGAACTTTTGCTTGTAAGAATGTGCCATTTCAAAATATTCCTATAAAGTTGGTGTAACATTTTAAGTTATAGGAACGTAAAGAGTAATGTTATAGTAATGTTAATTTTAGTGTGAACTGGGAAAGATGTGTGAACAATAATATAGTAAAAATGACTACATTTACATGCACATTAATATTCCAATATTAATTGGTATTTGGCAATATTCAGATTAGTACTGAGTCATGTATATGTCGCAATCTGATTGCCTGATTCAAATTAAGACATCCGATTTCCCAAATTCCGATTCCAACCCCTTGAATATGCCTGTATTAACACATGTTGGGAATTGTGGGTAGCCAAGGCAGCATCTTGAATCTCAGGGAAACAACAACGGGAAAGGAAAAGTGCATGTGTAGATCGGCATACTTACAACAACCATGTATATAGAAATATTCCGATGCCTGTACGCATATAAACATCATATTCGGAATATGGCTGCAAGCCAAATATAAACCTTAAATGGAATTTAATGTGCATGTAAACATAGTCAACGTTTCGAACACGTCACAGGATCAGGCTGAGATGTTAGAGTGTAACCTTTTGGTTTGAGGATATTCTGTCACTTACTGCATGCAAATAATTACATTTTAGAAAGATTTATTGCATTTTTGCAATTAACAATGGCAGCAGCCATTTTGCACTCCATTTTATAGCTATAACTATAACAATTTTTGATGTCACGCATGAAATCAGACCCCCAAACTAACATAAGGTCACAATAATCTGGAAATTTTTACAGGTTCAGTATTTTTGCAACTATATACAGTTAGTGTGACCTGTGGACTAGTGGCTTCAGTCACTAGGAGAGGGTCATGCAAATGCACCTGCATTTGATTTATTCAATTCCAATTAATTGTAATATTGGATATTCTCCTTTATTGTGCACTGATCAAATAAAAAAGGCACATATCCCCTGGCTGTCTCACTACCAATCAGATGCTGAAATTCATTTTGATTGCCGGGTTTGTACGTGGTGAATCATTTCCAGCACAAGGAATCGACTCCAAAGCTTTGGAGCTCTTTTTTAGGATTGACTTCTAGCACCTTTAATGTGAACTGAAAGCATGATGGCAGGATAATATGTACTATGAAGGAAATTAAACGATTTAGCATCTACTGGAAAAAAAAAACATTTTTATAACTACTTACATGCCATTTGAGTCAAATATTTCCGATATGTTTGGACAACTCAACACATTTTTTTAGGGTCTCATAAGATTCATTCAATCCTGTCAGCAGAATACATTCACCCCTGTGGAATATTTGGAATATTCCAGAAGTCACATGCTGAACTGGAAGTTTCTTCATACAAACATTATTTCTAAAGATCCTCAGGAAGAAGAAAAGTAAGTTCTCTCATTCTTTTTTTATATATATATTTAGAATTATACAATATTGACTGATGAGGTCACTTTGAAAGTAGAACCAAATTGAAAGTCCGTAAATGAATTCATTTTTAAGCAAAAATAATAAACATTTTAAAATGTTAACTAATTAACAGAATGTACTTAATATCTTATTTCCATTAGCATGGATGCTAATTAGCCTTGCTTTGTGTGTTTGCTAATTCTATGCTAAAAACCGCAGCCATGACTCGTTTAAAAAGCAAAATGCAGCCATTTCCAGCAAAGAACCACTGAGTGTTTATAGTTAAATTGTAGCATGACAATAAAGCACAGTTCCATATTCTTTTCTTTTCAAAGTATTCTAAATTATGAATAAATGTCTTCTGCATTACCGACTACATTTAGGAAGGTGTTTTCAGCATTCTGGTCAACATTGATCACATTAATGTTGTGTAAGTGTCCATTTCTCAAACAAAATGACTTTAAGCAAACTTCACTGAGACAAACAGACCCACACAGCCCCAGTCCAATCAGACACACAACACCCCCCCACCCCCTGCCCACAACACCCCCTCCGTTTGTTTGTAAAGAAATAAATGTGACAATATAACAAACAATAGATATGTTCAAAATCCAGACAAAGCCACCAGCCCCATGGTGAGTTCAACATTAATCCAAAGTGCGCTCAACAGTCAATTTTTTTGGCTATTACTCAGTACAATGAAAAGCTATTTCCTGTGATTCATGTACGTATGAGTCTGTAAGAAAAAGTTGTCACTGCTGTTTGTTTTCCCACTGAATTGTACATCCGTCTTACAACTAATACCAGCAAGAACAACACAAAAAAAAGTGAAATCACCAAGGGACAGGGATCTTTATAAGGTCACCATCTAATAGACCCACAGCCTATAAATGGTGTCAATAATAGATGTTTGAACTAATATGTGGACTGATTGTCTGGATCAGTGATGGACAATGCATAAATTCCCAGCACTCATTGTAAGCAGCAGTCTGTGTGAGTCTCATTTAGATTTTTGTAATTGTTTGATTTACATCTATAGATTTCCAAGTATATGGCTTCCCACTCTGTGGAGATCCTTAATGAAATATTGAGTTCAAAGTCTCATGGACCACACAGGGAAAAAAAAAGTGTGTGAGGTAGAGGGGATTTGAGGAAGTCCAAGGCAACACAAATCTTCAGACAGAAAACCAGATTACTGCTAGTCAGATTAGCTTCATGTACAGCCAGCACAGCCAAAAAATACAATTTAATCTCCAAAGCACTGCTTACTTTAAAATCAAATCAATAGCTCGGTGCCTTTTTTGTGACAAATGCATACTTTAAGGACAATCCTATTTCCTGAGGAAAGGGAATAAGAGGCTCTACTGTAACATATAGCTGCAATTTACACATCATTGCAAGAGTGTCACTGGGAAGTTAGCACTGATTTCCAGGCAATTGTCTTACTACAGTGTCAGCTCCTCGGACTGGGGTTATTTTTGTCTGTGTCTCAGTGGCCATAAAACCCTCGCCTCCGAGGGAGGTGAAAGGAGATTTTAAATTCAACTGTGTCACTCTCTCTTCTACAATCGCAGGCTTAAAATGAAGTGATGGGCTTTAACATGTAGTCCTGTCACTCACATGTTTTCCCAAGGCTCCTTTTTTTTTATTATTAAATGTCAGCGTAGAGACACATATATTATAATAGGGTCAGATCTTATTAATTTATTTATTTATTTATTTAGTTAGTTAGTTAGTTAGTTAGTTAGTCAGTTACTTACCTATTCATTCATTCATTCATTCATTCATTGTATATTTATCTAGTTTGACTAAAAAATAAGTGCATGTAAAGAGTTATTATCATCATTTCTTTGAAAAAAAATATGGAATATTGTCTTAATGTAAAAATAATTAAATATAAGAAGAAGAAGAAGAAGCAGAAGAAGAAGAAGAAGAGTGATAATAATAATAATAATAATAGTAATAATAATAATAATAATAATAATAATATAATAATAATATGAAATAGCAAAGTAAAAACATAAATCTACATTATTAAACTGTACTTCTTAAAAGCATTTTTTTTTCTCTTATGAGAAAAAAAATGGAAAAATAGGACACAGAGATTTGCAGTCTTTGTGCCTTGTCAAGACAAGAAAGAAAGAAAGAAAAAAGAAGCAGACAGGAAAGAGGAAAAGCAAGTATTCTCCTGATGATTGAGAGTAGAAATTCTTAAAATGGTAAAAGGCTGCAATACATCACTTAAATGTGGGCACGTTGAGCAGTTACCGAACTCTGATTTGGTTTGCACTAAGATGTTCCTGCACAAATCCGGGGCCTTAGGGAGCTGGATTTTCCGCTCAGTCTCTTTTGACAACACTGAGAGCCGGAGTCGGCCTCCTCCACAGCCAGACCTCCTCATCTGGTATCGGTCATCAGCAGGTGAGGAAGGGGGGGGAACCGTGCTCTCTCTCAGCCTAGCGTGGATATCTTCATGAGGCTAACGGCTATGCCTAGGCCCCTGTGTAAAAACCCCACTCCTTTCTGAGTATAAGAGAGGAGGAGGGGGCAGCAGGGCAGAACAGAGTGCGGGTGTTGGGGGAGAACTTGGCTGAAGCACCCTGGGAATGTCGAGGGACTCCCAAACAGCATTTAGCACTTTACTGACCTTGAGCCTACCTTTTTTCCGCAAATGTCCTGGTGGAGCGAAGATTTTTTCCAGTCATTTTCAGAGCATTTCCTTAGTCTCTAGAGAACTGAGTACTTGATTGGCCAGCGACTTTTAGACCACGTTCATGTCGAAGAGAAAAGAATGTACAGCGTTTTACGGAGACATATTTAAAAGTTCCACAAAGCGAGCGGGGTTCGACTTTGTGCAATCAAAATGGGATATTTTACAGCAAGCCTGAGATCTGAGAGCAGGACTCTCAGGAGATGGAGCTAACAACGTATGAAAGTTGCCAAGAGTAAATGTCTAGACACGTTCACTATATCCACGTATTGTCTTTTTTTAGAACCTTTCTTTAAATGAAAACTAAGTTATAATGCGGCGGTTTTATGTGTCTCATTTCTGTGAGATTTATTGTAAATGAAAAGAAGCTGTATGAATATCCCAAAACAGTTATACACACCATAACACGCTATTTTCTTAGAAAATCACGAACAAACTGTTAGGTCGGACATACAAATAGTCAGGAAATGTAGTCAGCATAGTGGTCTAGTGTTTAGGGACAGACCTCCATGAGCAAGTTTGAGAAGTGTTCATTATGATAGCTCTTTAAGCGATATCGCGCTCCAGTCCGATTAGGATTAAATATGTTTTTATGCTGGTGGAGGCTGTTGGGGGATTTCTCCAGCTCTGGGGTCTCTGAGCTCTCTGAGCAATAGGAGTAAATTAGTGTGCACCTGTTCTTGTGTTCTGATAATACCTCTCTCAGGGTTGGCGTTAGGAGTAAAATAAAAATAATAATAAATAAACAAGTAAATAAAAAAATACAGGGGAAAAAATAATATTACAGGTTTGCAATAGCAAGGCAAAGATCCCCGAGTGGTGGAAGAAGCATGGTTTTGTTTAGTGTAATATCCGTACCAGACTTCACCCTTCTGGATTTCACACAGCGGATTTTATTTTATATAACATTGCAACAGGAGTCTCTTTAAATACACACTATATTCTGTTCCCAAAGTGCACAATATATATATGTATATATATATATATATATATATATATATATATATATATATATATATATATATATATATATATATATAATTTCTACACATAAACTAATGAAAGTCTAAACTTATTGACTGAAAGCATTAAACATCGTGTTTACCTAAAACATAACTGTAATTAAACAGCAATATATGCATTAATCGAATCTACTGTTCATGTTCCTATGAAATATTAAAGAAGTTAATGTTAATTACTGAGTTGAGGACGTTTCACAACAGGAAACAATGTTTTCTCAGAATCACTTTTATTGGTATGTTATGACAAATTAGCTGTACCATGTGATTAAGAGCTAACTTGTAATTCAAACAGAATGTATAATAAAATAAGAAAAACATATTACTCATTGCACTGCTCTGGTTGTGCATATATTTCACCCCTTCAGATTCAAAAGCATTTGTTCTGGTTGAATTCTCAAATCTGATTAGTCAGATTTAGTGGCTTCAGTCAGTGGTTCAGGTAGAAAAGCAAACCGCATATCCATATTAATGCACTCGTTCTAATATGTTATTATTTCCATATACTTACACGGCAACTTATATGCAATTGCTATTTCACTGTAATGTGACAAACTGCATTTTTTTGCCTTATGAAGGTCAAAAAAGAAAAGAAAGGCTAGTAATGGAACACATGTTTAGACCTGTTATAAAGTGGTAAAAAGGGGTAACAGAAACAAAGTTGTTTTGTGTATTAAACATAACTATTAAAAAATGTTTCTCTGGCAAATCACTGTCGTATAGGAGGAATAAAACACTTTTGGGTGCGCTAATGGAAAATAATCAACATCATTTTGAGTTCATCCATCCATCCATCCATCCATCTATCTTCTACACCACTTATCCTTCTTCAGGGTCACGGGGGAACCTGGAGCCTATCTCAGGAAGCATCAGGCACAAGGCGTTGTACACCCTCTACAGGGTACCAATCCATCGCAGGGCACAATCACATACACATTCACACAACCATTCATACACTACGGACATTTTGGACACGCCAATCAGCCTACCATGCATGTCCTTGGACTTGGGGAGGAAACCGGAGTACCCAGAGGAAATCCCCGCAGCACGGGGAGAACATGCAAACTCCACACACACAGGGCCGCAGTGGGAATCGAAACTCCGACCCTGGAGGTGTGAGGCGAACGTGCTAACCACTAAGCCACCGTACACCCTATTTTGATTTCATGAATCGAATATGAAATCTACATGTTGTACGTATAAACACATCTGTAATCAGATTAATCACATCAAATGAATATTAAATCTTCCACTACCACACAATCCCCCTCTCTCTGTGGTCAGTGTTAATGTGGCTGTTCCATAGAGAAATGCCTCACACGTGGATTGAGCTATTAACATGAAAGGCTCTTCGTGGGAATCCGATTAAGAGTAATAGACTTGTGCTGTTAAAGCCTTTTAGTGTGTTCGGGGCGGCCCAAACCTTTGTGCTATCAGCAGATAGTGGATATACATTTGTGTAAATAAATCTCACATCCTCTAGGGAATGGTGACTTGCACAGCCACTTATCAGGGAAAGCTTTGGAGGCATACATACACACATATACACACAATCTCAGTCCCACACATGCACACACACACAGCCAGTTAGCTCTGGTGGCAGCTCTGGAGGGCTGATCTGGTGAATTGGCTGCAGTCTTTCAAGAGAACAAGGGGTCAAGTGACTGATGCCTTGATTTCAGATGAGCCATGCTCTCTGACCTGTTCAAGAACCATAAGCTTAGAACACACACACACACACACACACACACACACACACACACACACACACACACACACACACACACGCATTCACTGTTGATACAGCATGCATCACACACACACACACACACACACACACACACTTCTACCATCCAAATATGACCTCCTCCTGCATTTTTTAATAGCAGAGCTGTCAGGATTAGGGCTGTAATCATTTCTAATCTATGCCTCTCCTACCACAGGATAGTCTCACAATTTTTAAGAGCATTTCACACCTTTCAGATCACTTTAAGACGTGCATTATAACCAGCTGAAGTACAAGGAAAAAGCGCTCCCTAAATGAGGAGGACACAGAACATGAGCAGCTCCGCAGTTCTAACACTGCTAACACTCTCTCTCTCAGTCACATCATTGATTATCAATATTTCATTAAATTGTACACACAGACCTGACCTCCGCTCACAGACCAGGCCCTTCTGTCAGGGTCAACATACACAGATCCAGAGAGCGAGGTGGGAGCTATCACTCATCAGTCCATGAGGATTGATTTATTAAAGCATTTAGATGCAACAATGTTTTACCCGAGTGAAGCAATGATCCGCTCTGTGATTATAATATGAAATCATTTGTATTCTTTAGTTATTGACAGCAATGACTGAAGGTACATGAGCAATGTTCTGTTTTTTTATTAAGCAGATGATTGTATATGTAAAATACAATGTATATGTGTATGTCTTGACATATGTAAAAGTCACCTCAAAGATAAAATGATCAAAAGAAATTAAAGACTAGAATACTTTTTTTTTTTTTTTTTTTTACATAAGATTCAAAGAGATCACCACAGCTCACAGCCTAGATGCTGACCAATGGCTTGCTGACACATAAAACCACCATCTTACAACTTAGTTTTCATTTAAAGAAAAGTTCTAAAAAAAAAAAATAATAATAATAATAATAATAATAAATAAATACATTAAAAACACACACACACACACACACACACACACACACACACACACACACACACACACACACACACAAACACACACACAATAAGAGGATGTAATGAATGTGTCTAGACATTTACTCTTGGCAACTTTCATATGTTGTTATTTCCATCTCCTGAGATTCATTCTCTCAGATCTCAGGCCTGGTGTAAAATATCCCATTTTGGTTGACTTTATGTAACACAATATGCTACATCTTTGCTATTAGTAAAATTTGGATGACCATACACTTGTTTATTCCCATAGTTCCTTGTATTACCACAAAACCTTCCACTTTTTACCCTAGTCAATGCTTTTCCAGTCCAGTCTATCTTCTTTTTTTCATTCTGCCATATGGATTAACTGGCCATTTTTTGACATAATCATTAAACAATGTTAAGTGATATATATATATGTTATGCATGGAATATTAAATGGTAATGCTAAATTATTTTGCTTATAATCTTATGGAGCAGGCTAATCACTTACAATAACCATATTGCTTTGTACCCTATTGCCCAATGCAATATTTCACTTTTCAGCTGACATTTATTTAATTAGCTATTTTTCCATTGTCAAAATGACTCACATAAAGTCCTCTTAAAATATACAAAATCGAATCTTAGGTTAGTGCTGGGGTTATTTATGTTACGTGGTTATGTAATGTAAAGTTTTCACTTCATGGAATTTTTTCCCAAGATCAGGTTGCCTTTGTGGTCTGTTAATGGATCGTTAGTGCTTTTAGATAATTCAGTGTCATTGCTATCAACTGATAGTATTGGCAAATATTTTTCTACAATCTACCGGTATATACAGTATTCAGTCGATTCTTAAGAAGTTTTAAAGATTTGTTGAGCACTTCAGGAATCAAATGTACTTATTACCCACTGCCCAAACACTTGAACATATTTCCTAAAGGTTGTATACATATTTAAGCTCTATATCATTAATTAAACTAAGTTAATCATTCATTTCAGTCAGTCATCTTCAGTATCCAAGTAAAGCCTGCGGTGGATCCAGAGCCTATCCCAGGAACACTGGGTGTGAGGCAGGACAATTCACCCCAAATGTGGTGGCAGCCCAAGACCGGGCACTATGCAAATTAAGTGTAGCCAATACACCAACCTGTATGTTTTTGGACAGAAAACCTAAACCTACACAACAGTAATCCAATCACAGGATCGAACCAAAGACTCTGGAGTAATGAGGCAGCAATGCTACTCACTGCTACCTGCTACTGCCCTGCCCAAACACAAGGAAAGCGGTTCTTAATTATTTAAATAGTTACATATTTACTTACATAAATACTTCTTCTTTAGCTGAATATGTGTGTGTTTACTTTGTGTTTCTCTCCAAAGCTCATAACGTCCACAAAAAAGGTGTTCATTAGCATATTGCCATCAATTTGGAAACGGTTCAGCAACTGACTCTTTCTTCTGTGTGGCAGAACAGCAGGACACACTTTTCTTCTTTTCATTCCCAAAATAAAAAATCCAGAAATGCTGCTGTGACGTGGTTGGATCAGGGATTGTGATGAAAAAAAAAGTATGTGCACCCAGCTGGTCAGGAGATGAAACAGTCTGGTAATGACTTCCCAAATCTTAGCATGTCATCCTTTATCAGAACTTTCTAGTCATCTGGTTTATTGGAGTCGATCGTCTGTGGAAGATAGTTACAGGGGCCCCTGACTGCTACCACCCCCCTTATTGACATTAGCACACACGTACAAACACTCAGAACTTTCCCGCACACACATGGGTTCTCTCAATGGGGCATTTTAACAGTCACATGATGAGAGATGATTATGCTAGCCTCTAATTAAGGATGGTAGTCAGTGGTACATCTTACACTGAAGCCCAGCTGGTATAAAAAGGGTTTGGATGAAATCCATCACTTCCCCTCCCTATTACCCACAAGCCACCTTGCCACCCATGTTGCCCCTAAGACCTCCCTAGTCTTAGGTCTTCCACTAGGTCCCATTTTATTCCCTTTGTAAATTTCTCCTCTCACCCAGCGCATACCTGGATGCCCACATGGCTGCTTTTGATCAGCTCGGACCTTGCTAGCTAATCAAAAGGGGCATGTGGGGCATTCGGGCGGCATGAGGCAAGAGAAGAAGTTTAGATAGGGGTTTGGGGCAGAGATGATGTGGGAGGAGGGGACTCCCCTGTGAGTCACTCCTCTGATGATCTCGGTCGGAGTGGCATGTGACAGCATGGAATCCACAGACTCCTCTGGAAACAGAGGCCCGACATGCTGACAGGAGAGAGAATAACAAGCGCCGGTCTAATCAGAGTGATGAGAAAGGAAGAGAAAGGAAGGGCTCATGGAGAAATGGAACACACACACGCACACTTACAGTGTTAGACTGACAGCCAGAGACGTTATATGTGATGCCTGCCGATCAAGAGAGCATAAAGTTTTGTGGCCATCTGTGTATAAATGCTGACTCCCATAGGTAGCAGAGTCAGAGAGTCAGACCTGTATCTGTGTGTGTATGTGTGTATGTCTATGAATCCACTATTTATGATCTGTGGGTGCCCTTGACTTAATGTTTGCTCTTTAAAGGGTTTGAGGTTAAACCAACCCTTCAACTATTTTCCCTGGACAGTTTGACACAAAGATTACTTCACTAGCATACAAGTGGTTTCTGTTGCTAGAATTTCTTGGTGTGTTGGCTATTGGTAGAATGACACCACCACAAATGTCTGCTTTTACATGGGCATCAGTGCGTAAACCAATATTACACTTAAGCAAATTAAATTTATAAAAATGTACAAAATGTTGACTTTCCTGTAAATGTAGTCAATCAGCCAAGGCATGTCAGGTGTCTGAAGTTTGCCTTGAGTTTTGGCCTGGAGCTAAGTGAGTGGAGTAGTGAGTAACACTTATATCCAGTTTATATTAATGTATAAAGGATACTACACACTTGCCTTATTCATTCATTCATTCATTTATTATGAGTAACTGCTTTATCCTGGTCAGAGCCGGGTGGCTCAGGAGCACAGTTCATATATATGGTGAATGGTGGCTTAGGCTTAGTGGTTAGCACGTTTGCCTCACACTTCCAGGGTTGGGGGTTCGATTCCTGCCTCTGCCATATGTGCACAAAGTTTGCATGTCCT
Organism: Ictalurus punctatus; assembly: GCF_001660625.3. Taxonomy (NCBI): domain Eukaryota; kingdom Metazoa; phylum Chordata; class Actinopteri; order Siluriformes; family Ictaluridae; genus Ictalurus; species Ictalurus punctatus. Next base: position 22,447,049 of record NC_030428.2, read on the forward strand.
CCCCATGCTTCAGGGGTTTCCTCCAGGGTCCTCAGATTTCCTCCCCATTTCAAAGACATTGTAGGCTGATTTGCACCACAAAATTGTCTGTAGTGTGTGAATGTCTGGGACAAACCTCCCTGTGATTCGATTGTCCCCTGCGATGGGTTGGCATCCCGTCTAGGGTGTCCCCCGCCTTGTGCCCCGAGTTCCCTGGGATAAGCTCCAGGTTCCCTGAGACCCTATATAGGATAAGCAGTAGAGAAAATTTGATCGATAGATAGTAGTGACCCTATACATATAACCCACCCTGACCATCACACATTTATGTTAATGTAGCTTAAACATGTTTTTGAATCCTGTGTTCTCTACAACTGTTGAATTTGTTTTGATTGAATCAGTCAGAAATCAGCTTTGGTAAATGGTCTGCACTTATATATAGTACTGTTTTAACCTTTCACCCATTCACACACACACTCACGGTAGCAGAGCTGCCATGCAAGGCGCTAACTTGCCATCAGGAGCAGCTTGGGGTTCAGTGTTTTGCCCAAGGACACTTCGGTATGTGGAGTCACGTGGGCCGGGAATCAAACTGCCAACCCTACGATTAGTGGACAACCCGCTCTACCAGCTGAGCCACAGCCACAACTGCTTTCACAAGCAGAGAGAGAGAGAGGAGTCTTCTTCATGTTTTTGTCTTTTGTTCCCTGAGTGGAGCTACCTTTGTACAGTGAAGGCTCCTTGAGGTCTAGGACTCCTGCATGTTCTCCCAAGTGGAGCAAGCTCAGGTCGGGAGGATGAGGAGGATCATCCAGGAGAAAGCTCCCACAGAGACGGACAGAGCTCCTGCATGATGTTGGGCCTGTGCTGTCCCTGAGAACATGGCAGCCACACCTCCCACAGCTGCTGTAATGAGTTTTATCAGCAGCTTAAGCTCCCCAGCCGTGCTCTCCTGCAGGTGATGAAGACAGGGAGAGCTCAGAGCTCAGCAGCCCCACACACTATGGTACTGAGCAGTGAGGAAAAGCTGTGTATACCAGCTAGGAGAGAGACTGAAACATGGCTCTGAACTCCTCAAGGCCTCAAATCAGTCCTCAGAGTCATTTATTTTCTGTCTTGCTGTGAGGTATTTTTCTACCTTCAACTTCCTCCTGTGGGTGTTTGTAAATCAGCCGTTGAACCTATTAAATGTAGTCACTTTGGAGACTAGTTTAAGTGATTTCTATCTTCACAGGGCTTACGTAGATGTTATTTTACATCATAGCACAATGTTTAACACTCCAATCTGTTTGGTCAGAAGGTGTTGATTCATTTTCAGCTCTGACAGTAGTGAAGTCTGCAAGTCAAATGTTATATAAATTTTACACAAAAATTTCTATAAATGCCCTCATTATAATACATTTCTAAAGTACACCAGTATACTTGTATGGTGGATGTTCCATATAAACTGATAAAAACACGTGTAATTGTTCATATGGTGAAGTATTCAGTGAGGAGACTTTATTTCTCCAGCGTTAGCACTTCGTAAAGGTACGATGCAAGTCACTAGTCACTGCACTATGAAGTCGCCAGCACATTAATTATTTCTTTCAAACCGTCAGATTTATTGACATAAATAGGTTACAAACCATCAGACCACAGTTACATTTTGGTCAGGCATGAGGTCAAAGGTCATACCTGAGTTGATTTCAGTTGGTAGCCAACTGGTGCCAGACAATTCATTCCTAACTAAACACATTACACTACACATTCTTTAGCGCTAGCTGTGCAACACATCCTCAGTTCATCTTCATGTACTTTATGCTCATCATCAGATTTCTTCTTTTGTTCTACAGTTTCATAATGTTTCTTTTTTTGTGTGATAAAGTTTAAAACCAGTTCTGGGTCTGCTTGATGCGAAATCCCACTTTGCACTCAGTGCACATCCATTTTGTGTGATGCATCTTCCTATCTCCTCAGCACTCATTTACTGTTTAGCCTTGGTACTCTGAAATGTGTAAAAATGAAAACTATGTGAACGTAGAACAACATTTGTAATAAAATAACAAAAGAAAACTGTGACAATCTATCGCCTTAGTTCTGTTTTCATTATGGTGTGTGTATATTATATGTATATGCACAGTGGTTACTGTTTAAAATCATCATATTTTTGCATATTACATATTATAAAATGTGTACATTTTTTATTTAGATTAATGCATTTGTAAATTCACATTCTGTATCATGTTACTTGTAGTAAAATCTGAAAATATTTGTACAAGAACCAACCTTGATCATCAGAAAAACAGTTTTTGATGAGCTGTGCGATCCCAAATTTCAACAGGAGCCACAGTTGTTGCATTACTTTCTGTGTGCTACTTTTTTTGCACCATCCCCTGAACAACACTTAGCATTTAAAAAAAAAAAAAAAAAAAGTGTAAAGGTTCCTTCTGTGAACTTTAATGCACCTTGTGAAATGAGAGAAGAAAAGAAGAAGAAAAAATGGGTGGTTTCCCACAACAGCTCACTGTGCCTGAAAGGGTTCAATGATTATGCACATGATATCAAATGAAATAAGAATGAATACACATTTCCATTCAGCTTACATTCATTCCTGCCTTTTTTTAAACTTTATATTTTCCATATCTACAGGATATATTTTGCTAGCATAATCTCCTCATTCTTTGTCACTGTTTTCTCCCTCTCCCTTACTCCATCTCGTTCCCTCTCTGTGTCTCTCTTTCCATCATAACATGAGGACACTTGAATAAATCTGTGCAGAGTCAGGGCTCTGCTCTCTCCTCTCTATTTCTGTGCATGCGCTTATATAAAAGCCATTCACATCACCTTACATAAGACACCATCATTTATATATGCAAATGCAACCATCTCAAACTTCTGAACAGAGATAAGAGTGCAGAGGGCAACAGGAATGGCACTCCTTAACAAAATACATTCCTTCGCTCTGATCCTACCTAACACACATACAGCACATACACACACATACACATGCTCACTTAGAGTTGGCTTCATCAAAACCAGGCCACTCATCTATATTTCACTTTGGCTTGTTCTTTCAAGCATTTTGCTGGCACGCTTTGATCACAGAAGACAAAAGTGTTCATATCTTTGTGAGCAGTTTGCAGGTTAGTTCACGATGAGGGGGGTTCACACCCTCAGAGACACATTTTCAGCCTCGAAATTAAACCTCTGTCTCCATTAGCTCTCCAGTCCATCTCACCAGGACTGAGATTTTTATGAGGTTTAAATAGGTTTAGAAGGGGAAAAGAATATACATCTGGGTGAAAAGTTAAAACTGACGATGGAGATTCAAAGGAGGAGGTCACATTACTGTACCATTCCACGTATCTCTTACACGCACATTTGTTATATTCATTTCAATCATGTTTGAAATACAGCCTTGACCAACAGACATTGACACCATGCAGACTTACAGAAATCTGGGTGTAGATTTAGATCTTTAAGCAGTCCGTCCAGTCTTTTGCGAATGCAGAAATGAACGCAAAACCGAGCAAACTCCGCAATATTCGGAGGAACTTGCAATTTTTCAAACTTACTGCAGATTTGGACCAAGGTGCATCATGTGACATAATCATGAAGCACATTCACTCAAAGCCCTCTTCGATTCATGTGCATTGAACATGAGTACAGCTAAAAAGTCTTGTTTACCAACAAACATCACCTCTGCAAGTTGCATCACAATTTTTGAAAAAATCTGCAGCAAGATCAAGCATTTTTGTCACAACAATCACACACAAAAAAAAAATCCACGAAATCCTGTATGGACTTATAGATTGTATACAGACCAAAAACACGTTTATGATTCTCCTATGTTTCTAAGTTCCTACAAACGTTCTCATATCTACAGTGGTGTGGTCAACATGAGAAATGAAGACACGCATGAAGCAAAGGGATCGGGTGGGGTGAGTAGGGGAGGGGGTGTGGATTTATGGTTTTGGTCTGCAGACTCATTGTTTAAATGAGTGTACTTGACCTTCTGTCCGTTTTGGAAGATCTGGAACATGTTATTGACTCCAATTTTCCCTTTCCAGCTCCGGTCCAATCCTGCCGCCTCCTCTCACAATTACCCTCTCTCCCACGGCTCCCCATCAGATTTAACTAAAGGTCAACATCTTTTTTGGCCCTCTCAGCCTAACAGAGCCACTTCCTTACATTTCAATAGCGGAAATACTTGTGACTTTGAAAGTTGTTCGAACTGTGCTGCACATCGTGCTGATTCTAGAAAGATCCAATAAGACTGCACATGCACCCTCTGAGTCCTGTCAGTCTGGTGTAATGTCAAAGCATTATCAGGTATTCATACAAACATATGGAATTTATGTATTAACACATGCCAGATTTCCTTCTTGGACACAGACAGGGCAGTAATAGGGGTGAAGCTGTTCACAAAATCCACTGTGCTGGATCACTGGAATAAGTCAGAAAGAGTAACTATGAAAGTGGGGACCTTTTCTGAATTCATAGCTTAAGATTGCCATCCTGTGGTCATGGAAGGACGTGCAGTTTCAGCAAAGCGCCTACTATTTGTTGGTTGTAATTCTTAGGTAATTTTAACTGTTACTTTCTTACGTACACTTTGAAAATTGATAACTTATTTTGTGTGTTCGGGTAGGTTTTAAAACGTTAATTAGATCAATAGACATCTACCTCAATCATTCATGATTCATGATGAAAAATATATCAATATTTACATGTCAACATTACAGGTCACAGTAAATGCTACATCCACTAAATCTAAAAAGAAATTAAATGTATAATAATAATAATAATGATAAGAGGAAGAAGAAGAAGAAGAAGAAGAAGAAGAAGAAGAAGAAGAAGAAGAAGAGGAAGAAGAAGAATTTATTTATTGATATTATTATTATTATTATTATTATTATTATTATTATTATTATTATTATTATTATTATTATTATTATCATTGTTGTTGTTATTATTATTATTATTATTATTATTATTATTATTATTATTATTATTATTATTATTATTATTATATGTAGTGGCTCTAGCATTTAGTATTATCCCAAAATCTTTTTTTTGTTTGTTTGTTTTTGTTTTTTTTCACTGACCAGTTTAAAAAAAAAAAAAAAAATCAGAGAAAATCACATATTATCTAGTATGTTGTGGCTGAATATTGTCTCAGTCTCAGTGATTATTCCTATACTACATTATTGATATATGATAAAAAAATATATAAGATCTTATATGAGAACATTGAAATCATACAAATCATCTTGGATGAAGTTATTTTCCAGTGAAGTGAGAATATTTATTTGATAACCATCATCACTAAATCCTCCCACAATACTAAATGTGGTACCTCCTAACAAAGTACTAGTCCAGGTAAAAGGAGGTAATGTTTAACATATTTGCTCAAGTCTAGTTATTTACACTTTTTAAGCTACTATTTAAGCATTGCTATTTCTTAGGATTGCTGCTAAAAATAAATAAATAAATAAATAAAACAATAAAAAAAAGAAATAAATAAAAGAGGACAGACAGGTGTCTATAGTCCAATGTAGGGCAGAGTAAAAGCTGTTTGGATAAAATCTAACCTGTCTGCGTGTAACAGAAAAGAGAGAGTCTAAAGATCACCTGCCTGCCTTTTTCAAGTTAAAAAGTCCAAAATGAAAGCCACAGCAGACCTGTTTAAATTAGCCTTTCCCCCTGGTGCCTTTAAATCAAATAAAACACAACAGTCTGAGTCCAAACAAGTTAAAAGAACGTCCTTGCGGGTTTTATCCACTAAAGCAATAGTAACTAGAGCAACCTTCTCAAAGGCTAAAGCGTCCCAGTGGCCCAACACTCAATAAAGATTTGGCTACTTAAGAAGGTCGAAACAGCAAGCCATTAAAGGGCTTGACATGGACCCAGCTAGCACACTGCTTTCGCCATCACTCACAGACAGCTAATGCAATTTCTCACTGATGGTCTGTCTCATCTGAGCCACTGATAGGTTTAGGCTGATGCATGATGCAAATGACACAGCAGTTGAGATGTAGACCTATGTATATATCTTCATCACCTGCAGGTTCTCTCTGCATGGCACTCATCCCTTGAGACTCTCTTATTCACTTTCACTTCATCCTTTCTCCTTCTGAATGACGGCCTGATTTTCAGCTAAAAGCTTGATGTTGAGATATTGCAGTAGGTCTATAGAGATTTGATCTATTCTGAAAGCAGGGGTACAACAGAAGCTAAGCACTCATATTTTTTTCATATTTCATATTATGTTGCTACTGATTGCATTTTCTCTTGAAAATAGTTTGAAATACTTTCAAATCGCTCTTTGATCCAAATTTTGCTGCTAGCTTCTAATTTCCAGCTCCATGAACTCAAAATTCAGCATGACTGCGCCCACATTATTGGACTATTAGTTAATTAAAAGTTGCTTTATGCCAATAATGAGTCATTATAGAGACTCATTTTTAATTCATGGGGCTCTGGGAGTAAAACTTCTCTGCTCTGTTAACTGTCAGAGCTCTGTCTTGTCAGATATGAGTCAGTTTGGAGTGACTGTGCCACTTCAAACGTCCAGCTTTAATTAAGGATGAAAGACGACGGGTTTGAGAGCAGACCAGACATTCTTCTCTTCCCTCAATCATTTTGCAGCCAAAGCAGCATCTAATGTCACATTACATAACCAAATTTCATAAAGCTAGAGTTATTTGTTTTAAAAGTCCAGTCAAGAAACTTCATATAACTTACAGTATCCTGCATTACACTGCAGTGCTGTTCAGTTCTTGACATTGTTTGGTCCAAAGATGTTGATTCATTGTCTGTGACATATTAATGCTCCTGTTCTAATTTACAGTATTATTGTTTCTATAATAACAGCTCAATCACAGGGACTGTTACGTTTGTATAGTGAACACTCCACACAATCTAAGAGTAATAAAAAGATTTTTAAAAATTATTATTATTAATAATAATAATAATAATAATAATAATAATAATAATAATAATAATAATAATAATAATAATAATAATTTTATTTAACAAGATCAATCAAACTGTTGATATTGTGAAACTTTAGATTTTTATCGCACCAGTTGCTCCAGGATTTTGTGATTGCAGAAATGAATGCAATAATCAAAGAAACTGTGCAATATTCGGAGGAGCTTGTAATTTCTCAAAATTACCACAGATTTGGGCTAAGACATGTCATGGGACATCATCACAACACACATTCAGCCAAAACCCTCTTCCATTTACGTGCGTCGAACATGAGTATGACTAAAAGGTCTCATTTACCAACAAACATCACCGTGAAAGGTCGTGCAAAACAATTTCTTGCAATTGCAATTTCAAAAAAACACTCAGAAAACCTCCACAAAGTGCATCATAAATTTTGAAAAAAGCCACAGCAAAATCAAGCGTTTGGGGCTGCAACAATCACAAAAAAAAATAATAACTCTGCGACTGTTTAACGCTCGTCTCTGGTTTCAACTCTTTATAACATACAGTAATTTTACAGAGTCTTTAAGATGGATTTCCAGTTTCTTCCTAAGATGATCATCTCCATTTGTTGTTGTTTGCTGGGTTTTTTTTTTGTTTGTTTGTTTGTTTGCTTTGTTTTTCCCAAAGAGGGAATATATATATATATATATATATATATATATATATATATATATATATATATATATATATATATATATATATATATATATATATATATACACACACACACACATATTTATTCTCTCTCTCTCTCTCTCTCTCTCTCTCTCTCTATATATATATATATATATATATATATATATATATATATATATATATATATATATATATATACTCTAAAATGTCAGTCTTATTTTATGTTACTAACATTTTAACAACATTGAATTTATTATCTTAATCTTGGTTTAGCTTTTTTAGTAAAAGTGGAAATACATGAGAGTTGTGATATATACTAACTTTAATTTTACATTCTTTTTTCTCACATCACCAATACGGTCTCATACCTGCAAATTCATAACAACTTGCCAGACTCAGTCACGTGTTCTGAAGGTTTGCATTAGAAATGGTGTCAGAGCTTGTCCTCTTCTTTTACAGCTTCATTTTTTAACAAAATCCAAATACTTCACCCTTGCTTGTTTTGAAATTTGTATTTGTTTTGTTTATTTTTAACAAGATTTTGTTGATCAAAAGAGCAAAATCATCATTTAGTGTTTTGTCTTAAAAATAAGAACAATGTTTCACGCATGATTCAGTGGGTGGGTGGGGGGGGGGTGCAATTAAACTGTGATGAGATGACTACAATCATTATATATTTAATCTTTAAACATCAAATATTCATTTTAAATTTATAAGTAGTGTCATTAATTAATTATTAGACACACATTAGACTTGGCCTTACTTTCAACTTTCAAATGAAAATAAAACTGATAGCAGGAATGTTTCAGAGAAGCTAGCAGTGTTACATTCTGACTGTCTTTGTGAGCTTCAAGCACAATTGCACTTATTTACAAATGTCTCTCAGCTATGATTTACTTGTTGTTTGATTTCTTTTCAGCAGGAGCAGCAAATCTACAGAACAAAGAGACAATTATTTCCTCCTTGTAGACGCAGATGCAACTTTGACAGTGTTCGCTTTTGAAGTGTCGTTCGCTGGCGTTGGCCCCTGTTTTTATATTTTGTTTGTTTTTGCACTTTTGACTGACATGCTTTTGTTTGCTGTTTGTCAGGCCGCAATCAAGGCTGCAGCTCCACGATTACAAGCTTACATCAAAGTTCCTCTTTCCCTCCGCATCCTCTGCCCTGGTGGCTCCCAGAGGAGCTGTCTGCTCAGACATGTGACAGAGAGAAAGAGAGAGAGAGAGAGAGAGAGAGAGAGAGAGAGAGAGAGAGAGAGAGAGAGAGAGAGAGAGAGAGAGAGAGAGAGATAGAGCAAGGCTGTGGGTTCTACAGGTTCTGCTTCATGGCCCTGAGTATTAGCACTGTTCTCTTTGTTGCCGCTGTCATGCGTAAGGAGATAAAGTTGAGGAGGGGCCCTGATGTGGAGTCTTCCAGGGCCGACATCGCTAATCTTCTCTTCCCCTCAATCCTCTTCTCCCCTCTCCAGCTGCACCACCAGTCCCTGCGCTAAATCCGCCATATCTCCCTCCCAGGACCTCGGCTCTTGTGTTTGAACAATGCCCTCTTAGCAGGGCCTGGACAGCAGCCCAAGAGTCTCTCTCTCAGTCTCTTTCTTTCTCTTCCTTATGAGGATGCTGCAAGTGCACAGTGTCAGCATTGAGTAAGAAAACATCCCGGTGGCCTTTTATTTATTTGTTTGTTTGTTTGTTTGTTTGTTTGTTTGTTTGTTTGTTTATAACAAATCCAATCTTATGCAATATGTGTGATGATTTCATGTGATTCTTACACTTTTATTCTAACATCTTGTATACTTTTATTAATAACTTCTCATAGTAAGGCGTATTAAACATTTTGCTGGATTTATCAAAGTAGATAAAGGTAAAAAAGAAAGAAAGAAAGAAAACAGATGTACCTGAATGTCATATTGCATGCAAAGCACCATTAGTTTCTTAAATAAAGAAAAATAAATTATAAAAAGACAAAAAAAAGTCGTGTGTGTGTGTGTGTGTGTGTGTGTGTGTGTGTGTGTGTGTGTGTGTGTGTGTGTGTGTGTGTGTGTGTGTGTGTGTGTGTGTGTGTGTGTGTGTGTGTGAAGACAGGACAGTCGTGGGAATAAGCGCTGTGCCGAATGCCAGCTTCTTGTCTCCTCCTCTGTCAAGTTGAGTCCTCAAATCTAATTTGAATGCTAATTATTTTGGTCAGTTTATAAACCATAGATCAACCCAGTGTCTTGGTTTTTTCCCCTCTCTCTTTCTCTCTCTTCATCTCTGTGAATACTGGAGCACAGCCCCCTGAGGATCGGAATCACCTTGCCTTCCAACTTGTCTCCTGTCTCAGCTTCTTTCATTATACAACACATGACCTATCACATATTCCTCTTTTACCGCCATTCAGGCCTTGTTGCCAGCCATCAGTGAAGGGGGAAAAAAGCATTCTACTCGTTTCATCTTTCCTTCAGCTTTCGTCCTGTTACCCTCTCTCTCTCTCTCTCTCTCTCTCTCTCTCTCTCTCTCTCTCTCTCTCTCTCTCTCTCTCTCTGAAACATCTCTTGCCAATTGCGTTCTCTGCTTTTCCCCTGTGGAGCAAGCTGCATCTTCAGAGCTGACAATTCGTACTTCTTTTATTGTAACATTTTCCCCCTTCTTCTTCTTTTCACTCAATGAAAACATTGCAGAAAGCCACACCAAAACCACATCTGCGCAGCTTCTAAAAGAGACGCAGCTCGAAGTCTGAAGTGTCTGAAGCTGTCATATATGAAACAAAGAGCTCCAGATGCTCTGTATCAGTTACTCAGCTATTCATATCAACTCTACTCTAATTTTACAATCACTCAAGTTGGAAGGATGGAAGGATGGAAGGATGGATGGACATATTGATGGATATATGCATGAATGGATGGCTGGATATATGGGGATGGATATACAGGTGGATGGATATACAAATGGTTTTAGGAATGGATGAATGGATTAGTGGATATATGTGTGCATATATCGATGGATGGATGGATGGATGGATGGATGGATATATGAATGGATATAGGGATGGATATAGGGATGGATATAGGGATGGATATAGGGATAGATATAGGGATAGATATAGGGATGGATGGACATGTGAATGGATATAGGGATGGATGGTTTGATATATGGATAGATTATATGGATGGATGGATGGATGGATGGATGGATGGATGGATGGATATATGGATTATATTGGTGGATATATGGACGGATAAGTGGATGGATGGATGGATGGATATATATGAATGGATATAGGCATGGATGGATACGTGAATGGATATAGGGATGGATGGTTGGATATATGAATAGATTATATGGATGGATAAATGAATGGATAGATTATATTGGTGGATATGTGGACGGATGGATGGATTGATGGATTATATTGGTCGATATATGGATGGATAAGTAGATGGATGGATAGATGAATGGATGGATAGCTAGATATACAGATGTATTCAAAGATTATATAATAAATACTCACATACTTATACTCACTATACATATATGCATACATACACACAAAAAGACATTATTCAGCTTTTTTTTTTAAAAATAATCAGTTCTGGTTTCTAATACAATAAAAAACACAATGTCATTCAACATGTTTACAATGCTGTTCAAAAAGATATTCGAAATCCCTCCTCCATTGTCAGACACTACAAAAGAGTTTATCTTTCAAAAAAAAGTGTGAAGATACTATTCCCTGGGTCAAATAAAAGTCCGACCTTTCCGTGTGTGTGGCGTGTTACAGATACTAGTATAAAGGGTTCGAGTGTAATCGAAGGCTGCAGCCTCGCTCAAGGTCTGGAGAGAGCTTCCCCTTGCTCCCAACACCTTTATCTCACTCAGCTGGTGCTAGAGAGAGCCTTGGGATGATGAAAAAGTCATTCTATAGCTTTTGTTCCTTCTAATTGTAGTCAGACTTAGAGATAAGTGTGTATGGCATGATGCAAGAAAATCAGTGAAGCTGGAATCCCACGTCCTATAATACAAACACAAACACGCACACACATTTATGCTCATCAGCAATGCCGTGCATCATTAACAGTGCAGAAGGAGGGAGAAGTCTGAGTGTGTGTGTGTGTGTGTGTGTTTCAGTGATGGGGGAGGTTCCACATTGCAAAAGCACTTGACACTTTGCCATCAGAATTAGTGGCTTCTTTTCTTATTTGTTTTGATGGGCAAATCACAAGGCTTTCATCTCTGCATATTTAAAGATGACACCCCAAACCGGCAGCTTGTGCTATTGTTCTTTCCCCGAGCTTATTCAACACACTCACATTGTCGCCACTCAAAGGAAGGGCTGCTCCTAATTTAAAGGTATTTATTAAAATTCAGACTAGCCATTACACCGCTGCACATGAGGGGAAACAGCAAAGGGAGAGAGAGAGAGAGAGAGAGAGAGAGAGAGAGAGAGAGAGAGAGAGAGAAAGGTGGGGGGGGGGACCCGAACAAGCTGCTTAATCAAAAGTTAATTGTACAATTTTCATGCAGATGAGCACCGCATATACGTGATTCCCAGCTCTGCGATTATTAAAATAAAGAAATGAGCGTTATAGAAAATGTGGTGAGACTCCACAGACGGTAAACAATCAGGGCAAGTTTAATTTGTGGTAAACAAAATGGAGATACACAAGGGGTCTGGGAAGGAGAGGATAAGGTTAAATTAAATTTGCAAATGTACAGACACAAGGCGTTTTGTGTTGGAGTGCAGCAATTACAGGCATGCTTTAATGAAGCAGGGTCTGGTGGCAGGGGACGCATTCAGCCGGCACACGACCTACAAGCAAAACCTCCTACTGAACACCAAATTATAGCAGCAACTTAATAAACTGGCTGACTGGTGAGTTCTGTAAAGCCTTTCTCTCACACACACATACACACAACACACAAACATAGAAACACTGAGAGAAATGATTGCATACATGTGCTACAAATGGCCTGGTTATCTATATCTGTATAGTATATCACTGCAGGGTTGTGAGATTGATCAATTCACATGCCGGATTGCATGATAAACTGCATGCACAAGAAACATCACATATAGTGATGAGATCAGGATCAACTACAATCAAAAATGTTATAGTTGTTATGGTTTATATCATTTATTACTATTTACACCACAGCAGTGTTGAAGTCTTGAATCTGACTGGTCAGAAGGTGTTTATTAACTTTCAGGAACAGCAGCTCGGACAGTAGTGCTGGCTGTAATTCAAATCACAGGTTTATTTTAATGCACAACAGAGGAGCACAGTGGTTTAGTGGTTAGCACGTGTGCCACACACTTCCAGGGTTGGGGGTTTGAATGTTCTCCCCAGTCACATCCTCCTCGAGCAACTTCTCGAGGCAGGGTATCATGTGGATAGGCTTAATGTATCCTGGGATAGACTCCAGGTGTCCCTGTGTAGGATAAGTGTTATGAAAAAACGGATGATTGGATATTAATACACTCATTCTCATACGTTAATATGTTTTTATAGCTAACTCATAGGGACTCGTATTGTGAATTAAACAAAAGAAATGTGTGTTGTGGTGTTTCCCCAAAAAGTTATTTTTTTTATTTATTTTGAGAGGAGACATTTTGTGAGCTCTTTTATAAGGAGTCTCCAGTGTCAGCACTTTTTAACTGTCAGAGGAAAATCTGTAACTATAGGATGGAAGGTTGTGGGTGTATTAGTAATCAAATAAGCTGTGTTTTGTTTTGTTCTGTTTTATTAACCTGAAGAGAGAAAAACAGAAAAGTTGTAGAGGGAATGATTGTTTATAGTTGTTATAAGTTATTTTTAACTTATTTTGGGGACTTTCACAACCTTAAACGTAACTATAAATATATAAAAGGTTAGACTTATCATACTTTATAATACTGTTGAATTCTAAAATGGCAGCTTGGGTGGTAGCTCTAGCTGTATTTCAATTAACAGGTTAAAATGTGCTTGATTTAATCGGTTATGATTTCTATAGTAAAAGCTCATTCACCAGGCCGCTCCATATAATCTAAGGATAATAATTAATTACTTTTAAACTGTGATATTTTGCACACAAAAAAATATATATATATTATTGATGCTATGGTGAAGCTTTCTGTATTTATGGAAGTCTTGTGTGTCAGAGGTTTGTACTGGTTGATAAGGTTTACACCATGGATCTTTAGGACACTATCTTCAGGACAGAGTGCTAACATCACACCATCATGCTGATTATTTTCCTATAACAGCACAATGTTTTATTGCTTATTTATTAGTATTGTGTGGTCCTTATTTATAATTATATGGTTATCGTTCTGTAACTAGGCTTTCAAACAAAGCCCTTAGTACTCAGCTTTGTATTTGGATTCAATTCTGTCTCTGCTGTCAGTGCCTGAATGTAAAAATCACAAAAGAATAAATAGAGACATTACACACTCAAAGACATACAAGTTCCAAATGTAACCGTATGCATAATGTTTGTGTAAACCCCACAGTGCTTTGTTAAAGACAGAACTCAGTGCACATCTAAGGCGAGAGATATATTAGTTCATATCTACAATTGCTTATGAGTGGATTTGAATGTTGCCCCTGTTCGTAAATGGTGCTGGCAAAGCTTCGTCTCAAATGCCCAATTCCATTAGGATGTGCTTGGGAATGAATCCATGGTTTCATCTTAACCTCCTGCAGTGTTTAATACTTCTGTATGAAATAAGAAATACAAAAAAGAATTTGTCTTGATCACATGTAGAGGAAAGTAAAACTAGCATTGGTGCATGCTTTTATGTTGATCCCTCTAGCTTCGTAATTTTATTTTCAGTGAAAATGCTGATTCTGGGGGAAAAGAAAAAAGAAAAGAAAAGGTTAAAATAACTGCTTTACACATTTATTATTATTAGTAGTAGTAGTAGTAGTAGTAGTAGTAGTAGTAGTAGTAGTATTGGATCAAATAAAGTATGTTGAAGACAAGCAATAACTGCACAAACGGTAGAGCTGACTAAAAATTATTTCAACTTAATACTGACACCTAGTGGTGAACTCATATGGTTGCAAGAGGGAAGTGAAAATTATGTTTAATTCTGCTCTTTCCACCTGATGAACTAATTTGGAGGTGACAAGGGAAACCACTGCAGTTATTTTCCAGTGGAAATGTTTAAGTTTGTATAATGCACACATTGTACAACTAGAATAGGGATTATTAACTGCTGTCCTGGAGGTCAGATTCCAGCACAGTTTGGTGATTTCCTCATTTGTATAAAACACTTTACAATTTGGATAAAAGCGCCTGCTAAATGAATAAATGTAAATGTGATTTCTCGATTAAAGACACTTGACAACGGCTACAACAATGGCTTTTCACCCATTACAGCTGAGTGACCTTACTCTCTAAACTGAACTTCCTCAAATAATGTCTCATTTAATAAGCATAGCTAGATAATGTAGTAGTAGATAGTCTCTGCAGCGAACCAAGGGAAGTAGTCTTGACTATAGAAAACTGTGTGATTAACTTAGCATTTTAAGAATTGTAAATATAGTGTATATGAGAAATTGACCGAACCAGTTGCAACCACCAAACCCACATTAAATCATGTACAAACAGGGCGGCTGTGGTTCAGGTGGTAGAGAGGGTTGTCCACTAATTGTAGGGTTCAACGCTTCGATTCCTGGACCACGTGACACCACATGCCGAAGTGTCCTTGGGCAAGACACTGAAAGCCAAGTTGCTCCCGATGGCAAGTTAACGCCTTGCATGGCAGCTCTGCTACCATTGGTGTGTGAGTGTGTGTGAACGGGTGAATGAGAACCAGTGTAAAGCGCTTTGGATAAAAGCGCAATATAAGTGCGCCATTTATTTACCATTTACCAAAACACCAACAGGGCAACTTAGTTCATCTGAACTGATTTTTTTTTTAATCCTTTAAATGCACACTTGAATTGAATTAGCAGTGTGAGTGAGTTATTTATTTATTGTATTTATTTTAGGACGGGAAACTGCATTTACTGCATACAATATAGGGGTGATGTTACGCTCCCGCCGGCAGAGGGCGCTGCGGTGTCGAAGCGCAAAGACTGCTGCAGAGAGCGCGCGTGCACGAGACTCTCACACGCCTCTTGTTTGTGTTGGTTTTCCTTCTGTTTAGACATTGGTTTATGTTCGAGGGTTTGTCTTAATTTACTCCAGGTGTCTGCATTTTAGTTTAAGTATGTTGATTATTTAAACCCCTCGTGTTGCTATGCACTTCGCGCCGTATTTACGTTAGTTATGTTGAATGAGTGTGAATGCGCGGCGCATGCTAAGCGGTCTTGTTGACATGTCCTGTTCAGTTTCCTGCCTCGATTCCAGTTTCTCGTTTTCCTGTGGAGGCCGCGTTTTCCTTGTTTATTTGATTTACGTGTATAATAAAGACGCTGATCTGCTTCTGCCTATACTCCCCTGTCGTAACAGGTGAACTCTTGGTCACCTCTTCACATCGTGCTGATTCTTCTTTTAACACTGTGTGTAAGGAATAAAACAACAGATCATGCTGTATGTAGAAAAATAATGACATGGAGGTGTGATGTGACACACTTTTTTTTTTTTTTTTTTTTTTTTTTTTTTTTTTTTTTTTAAACCTATATTTACATTTAATATTAAGGAACATTCATTAAACAAGTTAGTCCCTGTTCTCTCTTACATTATAGGAGCTATAAACATGCTCTGTCACCAGCTTCTATGTTTTATACCTGTTATAGTACTACGGACAGAGCTGCTGTTATAGAACTACAGACAGCTGCTGTTTTAGTACTACAGACAGAGCTCCTGTTATAGTACTAGATAAAGCTGCTTTTATAGTACTATAGACAGAGCTCCTGTTATAGTACTACAGACAGAGCTGCTGTTATAGAAAATTAATCCCAACCTTCTGACCAATCAGATTTGAGAATTCAACAGAGCCGTGGTATAACTGAAATTCAGTAATAGTTGGGAGTTTATATGTACTTGTAAACGTACAACAGCTAATCTGTGAAATAAAATCAAGGCATTTTTAATGCGAGTTTTATACTCAATCGAAATGGAGAAATGTATCTTTAAGTGTTTTGCATTGCAAGTTCAGTATTTCCTCTTTTCTTTTAAACTTCTCTAAAACATTCATGCGCTGTGACTGCACTGTTGTAATAGCCTCAGAAGAAGAAAAAAATTAATCACACAGCGGAAATTGTATATATCATTCTTTAATAGCCCATTTCATTTGTATATCCTTGGCATTGTGCAGTGATCAATAATCAGTGTGCTTTGAAAGCCCATGCAGCTTTTTCAACCTTCGGACAGTTAGGATCCATCAGCCTTACTCCTTACAAAACGATCAGTTGTGTTGAAGAAATGCTGCTGACGCTGCTGCTGCTGCTTTCAGGGTGCGAATGAAAAATGGGCCGGTCTCACCGACTGTGAAATCTTTCCTGATACAAATTCTGATACAAAATCTGTCTCTCTTTCTGTGGTTTTTTTTTTTTTTGTCTTTTTTTTTTTCCACAAGATAGACTTCACTGAGTTTTGAAGGTATTTGTTGAAACTTATTCATGGTTGCATTTGTTAGATTTTAAAGAAAAAGAAAAATAAACATTTAAAAAAAAGGACACCACTGATGTCAGTCGTCTTAATATGGATGACATCACGTCTAAATAAATAAAAGTTCAAAAATCAACATAAACAGTTTCAAATATGTAAGAATGGACTGTAAGCAATAATACATAAATACATTTACAATACCTACAGCTTTACAAATTTTACACAGGTTAAAAAAAAAAAAAAACATGAAACTGTTTAGTCATTGAACAAAATCCAAACTGTGTTTAAAACACCTGGATGGAATGATACCATGAGGTGTGAAAGACATAGAACATACTTACAGTTACAAACCATTGTATAGCTTTAGTATATGACATTATATTACAGACAGATATGATTTTTAGAGGACAAGTGCATAGCAAAATAGAAGCTAATTTTTTATCCAGTTATGGGTGTAAATTCCTGACCAACTGGCATAAAAAAACACTGAACAGAAACATTTAAGGCAAATTTGATCATTTGAAATTGGCATAGTCTGAGAAAATGTCGACAAAGTCCTGTACCACTCTGTAGCAAAAATCATATTGTTCCTACAAAGAAAGAGAGAATAATAATGACCATTATATACTGTATGTCAGAGCTGCTATCCCTGTGATCAGAGCATATACAGTACACAGTTACAGAACATTTTGGGGCTGAGTTCACAAAGATTCTTATCTTGCCACTGAGTTCTCCTACTGTAAGTAAATGTTTTGTAGGTAAAGTTTCTTCTTAAAACCTGTTCATAACTGCTTAGAGGAATCTATAAAGGAGTTCCATAACTAAGAGGAAGGGGTTAACCCTGTTGCTATGAATGATGTCATGTTTCATGAATGACATCAACGACTGAGTCCGAGATTAGCATTAGGTCCCAAATCATAGTATGCTGAAATTGGTATCCCAAAGGCACCCGGATGGTGTACTATTTCTGGCTAACATTAACTCAACTCTTTGTGCGAGGCAGGAGGAGTTTTGTGATGGTTTGCTTTGCCGAATTCAACCTGTGTAACGTCTGTGATACGTATTTTAGAGAGGTGTAAATAAAATGTGGAAAAATAAATTAAGGGAATGGTCAATTCTATTACATAACATATCAATTATATAAGGAATTATGAAAGAAGAAAAGCTTAAATGCACCAAGAAGTCTGTTTACAACGACAGTGTGCGTAACTAGGCAACAACATTCTCGTTCGTTACATGATGCGTTAGTATGTCCCAGTACTTGCATACTCTTTTGCTACACACTCAAATGTGTGTACTTTTTCTTCACAAAAAGAGTAAATACTTTTAGTGCATTGTATAAGTACTGGAATTGGGACGCAGCAAACGTGTTTCTGATCTCATACACAACCACAAAATGTCAGCTTAGCCTATACTTGTATTTTAGTGACAGAAAGTGGTATTTTATTTCACGTGTAATTAATGTAACAATTTACTGAGTATTCTGTCGTGTGACTATGACTTTGCAATTTTTAAATCTCTAAAAGATTTTTGATGTGAGCATTTACATTTTTCATACAGTATCAGAGGCACATTTATTTATTTATTTATTTATTTATTTATTTATTTATTTTTCATTGTGATGGGACATTTCAGAGTTTATTGTGATTTGCTGTTAGTGACTTCGAGGGTCTACCCCTAGGTTTTCACAGGTTTTATCTCTAAAATGCTTTGTGAATTACTGTTATACTGGGGTGGGGTGGGGTGGGGTGGGGAAGGTGTGTGTGTGTGTGGGGGGGGGGGTTGACTGTCTCCTAAAGGGTGATTCTTAGTACATACGAGGTTTAGTACATACCACAGTCTGCACCATGTGTGGCCGCTGCATTCGCAAACTCTTCACAGTCTGAAAGACGTCCAGCAGGCCCTCTGCCTTCACACGCTCCAGAATATTACTGAGGGCAATAAACGTACCGGTCCGACCCGCTCCAGCACTACACACACACACACACACACACACACACACACAAATATAAACTTACAATTAATGCATACAGAAACATAAACACATCATCTTGCATAAACCATTGATCATTCGACAACTGAAATTTGACTTGATACGCCCCCTACTCAGAAACTCAGGAAGGTTTCCTCAACCCCAAGTTCAGAAAGTGACGTCAACTCAACATGGCTGCTCACTGGCTCACTGCACAGTAAACAACGTAGCACTTATTTACTTTACATAAGTTATGCTGAACTAGTATTTGCTTTAGAGCAATCGACATACAGACATTTCAGCTTGTTAAATCTATAACTCAGACTATACAGATTGCTGTTTTTAGGAGGAAAATATACATCACTCATCACGGTTGCTAACAGAAATATGAACATGGAGGTGTCCATGTTTTTTCCCCCTCACTTTGCAGCTCAAACACACACATTTTGAAAATGATGAGTTCCAAACTCCCACGTCTGAGGTAAGTCAAATGCAGCATTAATCAATAAAGATAAGCATGTTCATTTTAAAATGCAGTAACATCAATCAGTGCAATAGGTAACACCAAATTGCAACACTAAATATATGATGTAAAAAAAAAAAAAAACAACTAACAAACAGTAAAAGCATATATTTATCTTTGGGAAATAATTTTAAGAATGTGAGGTATATTTATATCTAAGTTTAAAGAAATCAGATATATTTTGCATGTAGGGCAATACATTAAAGGCATTTTTTCATTCATCTGCTGCCATGTTTACATCCAAATACTGTTGTATCTAGCCTTGTACTTTGTCCTGTGCATTTTTATTGTATATCTCTACACTTATTTTACAGTGTCGTGCATGTGCACGTTATCTAGTCCTGTGTAATATGCATCTGTATTATTAGGTGCTGCATCATGGTACTGAAGAAACAACATATTTTTCCAATGTAAACAAGTTGAGAATCAAATTTGTCAATGTCTAACTTGGTGACCTAGATCTGAATTACTTCTGTCACAAGAGCTTTACTGAAGAAAAAATTGGCATGTTGAAAAGGCATGATCGGTATGCAGGTAATTTGAATAAGCTGCCCAGAAATTCAAGTTAAGCACCCACTAAGCAGGTGCCTGAACACGGATAATGTTTCTGTATTCTGTAAACATGGCCGACTTAAGTCACCGACTCCAAATATTGCCGTAGCCTTATTTTCTGGATATTTCCAGTAGGATAATGTGCCATATTACAAATTACAAAACACACACCTGTCATGCTGATTTCATAAATACGAGGGGGACCCAAAAATTCCTGGAATTTGAACGTGGCACGCGCACTTGATGTAGTTGCAGATTTTGCCACTGTGTAGTATATGCTTATAGTGGGTATATGCTTTAAGGGGCAGTGGTGGCTTGGCGGTTAAGGCTCTGATTTACTGATCGGAAAAGGTGGGGGGTTCGCGCCCCAGCACTGTCAATCTGCCATTGTCAGCTTGCCCTCAACCCTCTCTGCTCCAGGGGTGCTGAATCATGGCTGACCCAGTGCTCTAACCCCAACCTCCTAACGTGTGAAGGAAAGAATTTCACTGTGCTGTAATGCATCTGTGACCAATAAAGACTCATTATCATTATTATCATAGTCTGGTGAGTCAGTCTCCCAAGTGGCGAAAAAAACGTCCGGAGAAATGGTGCACCTGTAACTGGATCTTGCACAACGACAATGCACCTCCACACACTGAGTTTTTAACCAGAAACAGTGTAGTTATCACTTCACATCCCCTGTATTCGCCAGATCTCACTCCTTGCGACTTTTTGTTCCCGAAATTAAAAATGAGACTGAAGGGGAAAAGATTTACCACCGTGGAGGAAATCCAGAAAGAAAGAGAAAAAAAAAACATGAGGCTGTAAACATGAGGACAAAAGATGACTACAGGAAATGTTTCCAGGAATGGGAGAAACAATGGGACAAGTATATCACATCACAAGCAAAAAGTACTTTAAAGGGGATTAAAGGAGAAATGCTGTAAGTTTTATAATACTAGTTTTTTATTTGCTTGTTTTTTACAATTCTGGGAATTTTTGGATCCCCCCTCGTATGACTCAGTCGACAGTCACCAAATCTGTGACAGAAAGTTTCTGGTAGACAAAAAGAGGTCGTTACACAGTACTAGATAAAGTGGCCATTAACGGAAGTGTGTATGTGTGTGTGTGTGTGTTGCCTGTGTGTTACCTGCAGTGTACGACGATGGGGTGGTTGCCTGATTGCTGTTGCTGTTTCTGCACCGCAGCAATGATGTCGATCATTCCCTTCCCCTCCGCCGGAATTCCAATCTCCGGCCAGCCGTGAAAGTGGAAGTGACGGACAAATCGTGTCTCCTTCTCCTGCTCAACACAAAATAACTCACGTTAGAGCTGAGATTAACTAAACATCATGGAAAAAGTAAGTACACCTTTACATTTCACTCCATTGTCAAATCCATATCATTTGAATCAGGTGTTCAAGATTGGGTGCCAGTGATCAGAACCTGCATAGGGAGTACAGGTGGGACCTGTCTTATTTATACCTCTCTCATATCTAGTGTCTGGTGTTCCCTTTGTTATTGAGGAGTGTGGTTTCCTCATGCCAAGATCTAAAGAATTCTGTAAAGCATTCAGGAAAAAGGTTGTGGATGCCTATGAGTCTGGCAAGAGCAGACGGTCTGATGCAAAAAGTCTCCAAGAACCCCAAAATTTAATCACAGGATCTGCTAGTACGTCTTGCAGCTGTTGGTGTCAAAGTGCATCTACAATTAAAAAGAGATTGCACAAATTTTACCTGCCTAGAAGGCGTGCCAGGAAAAAGCCTTTGCAAAAAAGACCAGGCCTTTTGGAATAATGTGCTCTGGACAGACGAATCAAAGATAGAGTTGTTTGGCCACAGTTACAGTAGACATGCTGGCGCAGACCAAAGACAGTTTTTCAGGAGAAGCACCTCATACCAACTATGAAGCACGGTGGTGGAAATGTTATAGTTTGGGGTTGCTTCGCTGCCTCTGGGACCGGACATCTTACATTCATTGATTCAACTATGTATTCTGCATCCTATCAAAGAGTGCATGAAGATAATGTAAGGCCATCGGTCCAAAAGTTAAAGTTGAACAGAAAGTGGACCTTTCAACAGTATAATGATCCTAGGCACACTAGCAAATCCATCAAGGAATGGCTCAAAAATAAGAAATGGAGGGTTATGGACTGACCTAGTCAATGTCCAGATTTTAATCCCATTGAAATGTTGTGGGGAGATTTTAAATGGGCCATACATGAGAAAACCCTCAAACATCTTGCAACTGAAATAATATTGTATGGACGAGTGGTCAAAAATTCCAGCAAGCCGATATCAGAGACTGGTGGACAATTATACAAAATGCCTACAAGAAGTTATTTCTGCTAAATGGGGCAATACTAGCTTCTGAGTCCAAGTGTGTACTTACTTTTTCCACAGACAAATATCACATCTATTGATATTTCTGCTGAATAAATGATTGAAAAAGCTAATTTTCCTTGTGGTTTTGTTCACGTATACCAACTTCATTAATAGGCACTGTTTCAAAGATGACCAAATGTTTGCTTATCCAAATATGTCAAAAGAGCCAACAATTTCCATGGGGTGTAGTTATATTTTCACATGACTGTATATAATGCATACATTTGCATTGAATTAACTGTATACAACCTTCAGATTTCTTTCACACACACACAGACATGCACATGTGCACAAACACCCACCGGGCCATGTGTGAGTACCAGGTCTCTGAGGCTAAACGTGTCATCACACTGAGTATCAGCTTTGATTTCCACTGTGTAGTCCCCATATTTCACAGAGTCTTCTGTGGGCCAGTACTGACAACATTTATCCTGCAAAACACACACACACACACACACACACACACACACACACACACACACACACACACTTTAATATTTAACATTATATTGTTAGAACAAAATACATTTTTATTTAAGAAATATCTGACATCATTTTTTGACCTTGTGGGGACATCTGCATGGTTCCCAAAAGGAAAACTAAAAACTACTAATTTTATTTTAAAAGAAACTAAAACTTTCAAAAGGTTTCATTTTGGTTACTCAGGTTAATGTTAGAGTTAAGTTTAGGTCTCGCATTGTATTCATTCCTTTATGTCAGTGGTAGGTCTTCACAAACAAGGATAGAAAGAAAGTGTTTATTTTTCTGTGTGTGTGTGTGTGTGTGTGTGTGTGTGTGTGTGTGTGTGTGTGTACCTGTTCTCTCTCTTGGAGTTCTGTCAGCATGACTATGGAGTGGCACTTCCATTCCCAGACCATCCTCCAGAAATCTTCCACCGTGTGGAGTAAAGGACCTTGCGTCGCTATGAAGTAGTCTTTTTGCCTGTAGCCCTGTTACATCCAAACAAAACCATTATACACACATACACACACAGGCAAAATCAGTACTCAGTAAATATACTGTAAATATAAAGTAAGAAAGCTTGTTTCTGTGATGCATCACAAAATTGATCTTGCAATTATGGAATCTTTTACCTTGCAATTATGAGATAATATCATGCATTCGTGACTTTTTATCTCAAAGTTATGAATTCATGTGACTTTGTGCTTCTTATCTCAAAAATGGAAACAATACATATTAAATACATGTTACAGGGGAACTAAAGTTACAGAATGCTAAATTCCCCCATCAAAATTTCTAGCATCAAAAAAGCAAGAAGTCACAATAAAATATGTATTTATGTTTGGTGCATATTTATAAGTATATTTGATTCATTCATACATTCATTCATTGACTCATTGATTAAAATCCTTTTTCGTCTGCATTAAACTGATTTCACAACACAACTACCTGCAGAAAACCCCAATAAAAAAGCACTCACATCGATAAAAGATGCATTAATGTAGTCAGTGAATTCCTGCCCTCTCCTCATGGATAGGATCACTCTGTTGAAATCATCTGCAATAAAGATGGAATAAATAAAGTGTTAACACTAACCCAGTTCTAATTATTAGCAACACTGATCTAATGTGAACGACTGCTATTAGCCACACTTTTCTATTCATTAGTAACACTATTCTAGTTATTAGCAACACTCTTCTAGTTCGTTATTATCAACACTGTTCAGTTCCAGTTATTAGCAACAATGTTCAGTTCCAGTTATTAGCAACACTGTTCCAGTTCCTGTTATTAGCAACACTGTTCAGTTCCAGTTATTAGCAACAATATTCAGTTCCAGTTATTAGCAACACTGTTCCAGTTCCAGTTATTAGCAACACTGTTCAGTTCCAGTTATTAGCAACACTGTTCAGTTCCAGTTATTAGCAACACTGTTCCAGTTCCAGTTATTAGCAACACTGTTCCAGTTCCAGTTATTAGCAACACTGTTCCAGTTCCAGTTATTAGCAACACTGTTCCAGTTCCAGTTATTACACTGCAAAAAAGGAATTCCAAGAAAGTAAAAAAGCCTTGTTTCTAGGAAATGAGTCTCATTTTTTGTGTAAAAAGAAAAATAATCTTGTCCAGCATGTTCTGCATTAGAAAAATAATCTAATTTTAAGAAAATACATCTAAGTTTGTCTTATGTTCTT
The DNA here is from genome assembly GCF_001660625.3 of Ictalurus punctatus. Taxonomy (NCBI): domain Eukaryota; kingdom Metazoa; phylum Chordata; class Actinopteri; order Siluriformes; family Ictaluridae; genus Ictalurus; species Ictalurus punctatus. The sequence continues at coordinate 22,471,722 of NC_030428.2, forward strand.
CCAGCTAACCAGTAACAAGCTACATCAAAGGTTCGCTTAATATTCCAGCGGATTAGCAATATTTCCTTGTATCCCTTATTTTAGGATTAAGACCACTTAAATTTTTCAATGAAGCAGCTATATATCATGGTTATGCTGAAATCCACTCTGAACTACATTACCCATCAGCCCCTGCGCATCACATGACCAAGTCACATGTCCCACTGATCACTCACAATAAGCACCTCTATATGAAGCTTGTTCTAGTTTTTCAGCTCCTAACTGTCAAGCGTTTGTTGTTGTGGTGTTCATGTGTTTTCATGTGTGCCACAGCTACTCTCATAGTCTGCATGTTTTTGCCTTGGGTCCATTGTTATGTTTATGCTTCTTGTTTTTATTGTTTGTTTTGAACTTTATTCAAAATCTGCACTCGCATCTGCTTCCTTCTACAATTCCTGAAACTACTGTGTATTGCTGTTTTTCCCTGTTTCAATATAAATGCTAAAAATAAAAATGCAATAAATAACAATAAATAAGTCACTTATTTATTATGCTGTTTGAAGAAATTGTCTTATTGTAAGTTTTTCTTATTCCTAAAGTCAGCTCAATCAAGAGACCAAAATATTAATTTTAAGTAAGTCTATCTTTAAAAACTGAGTTTCCACTGATTGTAATAAGAACAATTTGCTTCAATTTTGGCATTTTTCTATAGATTTAAGGCCCATTACAGTCTTTCAGTGGTTAGACTTTTATGCTAGTTTTAAGAATTCTAGCTAAGCAAAATTTGCTTACCTCATTGGCAGATTTCTTTGATTATATTTAAGAATATGTTCAATTCGTTCTAGCGGGGCTGTTTTTGTAGTGTAGCATCACTGTTCTTGATTATCTTTATTTATTTATTTAATATCATACATATTATTCTGCCACTGAATAATAATAGGCTGTGTAATAATACGTGTAAGTTGGCAGACGTTTAAGTTGAATTGACTTAGCATGAGGTTCTTACTGCTGGTGAACATTAGTGTGGCAGGAAGGATATTAATGGGTGAGGAAAAGAAGTGTGATTTCAGATTAACTTTCCTGTAAACAAAAGAGACATGTTGCTCTTGGATACCAGCAAGCATTAGGTAACAGAATTTGTGTCATGGTGATTTTCAGTTTAGCAATACAAACAAGAATATTTTTTATAATAAATATTAATACCCCGTATTATGGTTGTAAAGTGTGTAGGGCTTGTGTCATTTCCTGACAAAAATTTGGAAAAAAGAAAAAAAAAACCTTGAGTGTCATGTATACAATAGCCCCCAGAATTAATGGCACCCTTCATGAAGATAAGATTAATAAAACATGCAATGTGCAACTAGCTAACGTTTATTTTTATAGAATAATTTTTGATGAAAGGTGCCAATAATTCTGGAGGGCACTGTATGTATACATGTATATATAGGACATTTGCGCAAAAAGTGTAGACAAATTTGTTAAATCAAAACTTGGAAGACAGTAAAATGGGAATCTAACAGTATATTTTGGATTAAATTAAAAATAAAAAATAAAATAAATTAAGTTAATGTCCGATACCACGTGGGACCATACTGTGACCACGTCAAGGTGCTCTGCACCTCTTCTCACGTCGAGCTCTTAGTGTTTTGTTGCTCTGATTACAGAATATTGGAATTATTTTGTGAATTTCCTTTCAATTTCTATATCTTAAATGCTACATTTTGCCGGTCTGCTCAGATCTGGTAAGAACCCTTTACAGCCCAAATCCTTACATGGAATAATCTGGAGCACTCGGTTCTTCTTCATATTCGCCGGTAGATTGCCTGTTCTCATGTTTTCCTTCATAATGCGCATATTGGTCAGCTTCTGCAAATATGAAGAAGTAAAGCATATATCTGTGAAACTGATAAATATAGACACATCAGAAAATGCTTTGATGGACAATTTTCAAACCCAGACTTGATTCTGTTTTAGTCATTGTGTCATTGTGTTTCGGCTGTTGGTTTCAGTTCCTCTTCCAGCACAGAGGTGTTGTACTTACCTTAAACTCTTCATCGAGCCCCAGGCGATCTTGTGGTGCACAGGTGTTGTGCAGTTTCTGCAGATGTCCCTCTAAAGAGGACACGTCCAACTCAGTGTCCCCATACAGGAAGTACTCCAACAGGGCCTGGTAGATGAACGAGTACTGCATCTGCACATACCCACACACACCACATAGTTTGAGGAACCGGGTGGGGAAAATCCCTACAAGATGCATGCATGTATAATTAGAATTGCCAATAAAGATTTTCCAAGGCACCATCTTTTATTTTTTATAGCATTCAATTGAATATTTGATTTTGGATGTCCTGTTTCGGATGTCCTGCCTCTGGATGGAACTCTAATCTACTCCAATTCCAGACTGCTGGGACTACGGCTGCTTCTATGGCCATACAGAATCCATATAAGTCAATAATGAACTTTTACACATTATCTGTTGTTACCCAGATGAGGATGTGTTCCCTTCTGAGTCTGGTACCTCTCAAGGTTTCTTCCTCTTAAAACATCTTAGGGAGTTTTTCCTTGCCACCGTCACCACTCAGTGGCTTGCTCATTTGGGATAAATTCGCACCTTTAATATCTGTATACCGTGTTGATATTTCTGTAAAGCTGCTTTGAGACAATGTCTATTGTAAAAAGCACTATACAAATAAAATTGAATTGAATTGAATTGAATATTACAGAATATTTTATCATGAAGGATAACAGATGCTGGATGATGGATAATATTTTTTTCTTATGAAAGACAGTGACTAATATTCATCTAGGACTCCCATATAATTTACTGCATTGTCACATATCATACAGTATTGTTTCTTATTCATGCATTTAACAGAAAACATACAGGTACAACTTTATTACATATAATACAACAGATGTAATGTACATAGAGCTTCTAACTATAGCTGATGTGTAAGCCCAGTCCCAGGTTTATGGTTATGACAGGAATTGATCAACTATGAAGTATCACACACAAAATACATAAAAAAATGTGTGTACTATTAAAGTAAAATAAATTATTTATGCAATCATAGGTAACACTTATACAGTATGTGTGTATATGAGTGTACATATTTATGTAAAATGCAGCAACAAGGATATTAACTAGAAAATTAGATGATGTTAGACCAGTTTTAGCATCACTGGAAATCAAATATTATTATTCTTTTTTCAGTCTCTTAATTGTAAAGGACCTTCATACTATCTTCCAAACCCTTAAGATCATCAAGTGCTGGACATTTCATGTAAAACATACAAAAGAGATCATCACCCTTTTGTTTTTAGACACTTTTACTATTTTATTTATTTTCCCCCTTTAATTTACACCTTAAACACTTTAATGTGCTATATAAATACTGTACAGTTCATTATTACTATTATTATTATTATTATTATTATTATTATTATTATTATTATTATTATTATTATACTACATTATGTTCTTTAAATATCTAATGTGTGTCATTGTTCTCAAATTTGTTTTTGTTTAAGCCAGTATTTCACATTCATATTATCAACTTTGACTAGAATGGACCATGACTATAATTTACATTGTTCGAATTTTACTCAAAAATAAAATTGCTGTTTTTGTTTTCCACCCAGTTGTGGCTTTTGTTTCCAACCAAGTACTTTATTATTATTATTATTATTATTATTATTATTATTATTTTAATAGTCTGGTAGTTCTTGTCACTCAACTTGGCCAAGAGCCAAGTTGTATCTTGTACCTGTGTTAAACTGACAAAGCAGTGTGTACACACAGAGGTGTGAATAGACAATGACCTTGTTACTGGAAAGATTCTGGTAGTTCTGACCAGCTAACTGTACAGTACACACGAGCGGAGTCTCGGAGGCTGAAACTAACACCTCTAGTTTAGTTAGTAGGCCATTTCGTACAGCCAAATGGGAGAACACGAGTAAAAGATGGCACACTCACATCTGTCTGTACAAGTTGTGATCGCTGGTCTCGGATTCTGGACACAAACCCAAATACGTCAATCTTTTGTTCTTCGTGCATCATGTCAATCATTGCATCGATCACGATGAAGGTACCTGTCCTTCCAACCCCAGCACTGAGAGAAAGCACACACACACACACACACACACACACACGAAAACAAACACACAAGCAGATTTATGGGCTGTATGGGTTTTATAATGAATAAATGCACAAAATCACACTTCCTGTCTCCTGCAGTGCGGTTATGAATTCCCCTCTCAGCTCACTGTCACAGTGCTGCTCTCGTGTTTTGTTTGGAGTTGATTCCTTGTGCATTTGTTTTGGTCCTGTCTCCACCCCTGTCCTGTTATTAGTTTGTTACCTAATGTGTGCACCTGTTCTGGGTTCATCTTCATGTTCTATGTCTCATAGCAAATGTGCATGCCCATGCCTAACTTTCGCTTGTTCCCTGTTTTTTTTAGTTTCTAGTCGTGCTTCTGGGTTTTGAATGCGTGTGTTCTTGTTTAAGATTATGGACTGTTCTAATGTGTTGCTGTTTTGCTGCCTGTTCATTTAGACCTGTTACAAAGCTGTTTCAGTAGCTACCCAGATATGTTTGCATTTAGTTTGAGCAAACTCTGGTTTTTCAGTCTCAACAAAGTAGTTTAGTTTTTAGCAGTTGTCATTGCCATGGTAACTTGCTACTCAGCAGGTTTTATTCTGGGCAAGAAATCACAAACCCAAACTGGACCAATCAGCTGTGAGCAAAGTAATATAAATCTGATGTATCAAAGTTAATCCTTTAGTGTTTGTAGCGATGGCTTCACCATTCGCAGAGAATTCTGTGGGGCTCGGAGAGTAAATCTTAAGAAGCACACTTTGAAGGAAAAGAACAGTTAGGGACAAACACAATCCCCTGGCTTTTCCCGATGACCATCTGATATCGATTTTCGCCAGATTGCCTCTGGCCACTGGATTGCCCCAAATAAACCGATTTTACATGCTTGTGTCCTTCACACACGTTACAAGTGTTTTTAGCAGTCAGATTTTGAATAAGAGCTATCTGGATGTGATCCTGATACTCATCATTTCAGTTATCATTAGCAATAATTTCTTTTAGATCAAGTTATTTCCTGTAACATGGTGGACACTGTGGTAATAGAATTGCTTAGAGTAGCTGATAAAAAAAAAAAAAAAAAGTATATTAATTGTACTGACTTGATCAGATATTTTATTCTAAAAATGAATGACAGATATAATACCAAGGTCAGGTTTCTTTTTTTTTTTTTTTTGAAGTATGCATTATTGATATTTGTAATTTTCCAATCCAACAGTATACTGTATATAGTTTTTTACACCGGTTAGTTGTTGATGTGTATTTTACTCATAAATATTGCCAAACGTAAAAACAATCAATACTAGCAAAATGCATATAAGGGAAATAAGGGAATTGAACTTGTCCTTGAAACACTCTTTGAGATATAATGCAATTTCCTGATAATCAGGTTAGTTAAGCAATGATACTTGGCAACATGTTTCTCATAACCGTTGATTCAAGATCACAGTTTATTTTACAGACTCAAATAAAATGTTTAGTGCAATTTTTGTGGAAAGTTTCTTTTCCTTTTTTTCTAAAATAGGCACGCACAGTGAACGTGTCATCAGTATAAACACACAAAACTATAAATCCTTTATACAAAATGCAACATTCACATCATCATTATGAAACCAGTGTTTGTTGTACAGTGCTGTGAAAAGTATTTCACCCCAACCTGACTTCTGTTTTTGTGTATATCTCATACTAAATAGTTTTAGATCTGTGGTTTTCACCTCGCCACTCTTCCATGGATGCCATTTTTGCCCAGTGTCTTTCTGATAGTGGAGTCATGAACAGTGACCTTTATTGATGCAAGAGAGGCCTGTTGGTCCTTTGATGTTGTGCTTGGCTCTTTTGTGACTTGCTGGATAAGTCTTTGGAGGAATTTTGGAAGGTCGGCCACTTCTGGGAAGGTTCACTACTGTGCCGAGTTTTTCCATTTGGAGATAATGACTCTCACTGTAGTTCTTTGGAGTCCCAGAGCCTTTGAAATAGCTTTATAACCCTTTCCCAGACTGATGTATTTCAATCACATTCTTCCTCATTGTTTCTGGCATTTCTTTCAATTCTGGCATAGTGTATTACTGGATAAGACCTTTTAACCAACTTCGTACTCTTGAAAAAGTTATATTAAAGTGTTGATTTGATTGAACAGGGTTTGCAGTAATCAGGTCCGGTTGTGTCTTTCCAGCAGAACACCATTATGAATGCAGTTTCATAGATTTGGGGAATTAGTAACTATGGGTGTAAATACATTTTCACACAGGCCCAGTTGGTATTGGATAATGTTTTGGCTTCAATAAATAACATTATCATTTAAAAACTGCATTTTGTGTTTACTCAGGTTGCCTTTTGTTTTATCTTAGATATTCTTGAATTTCTGAAACAATTTAGCATGAGACATACACAAAAACAGAAGAAATCAGCTGGTCTCAAGTTTTGACACCAACCATTAGGAAACAAATTAAATCTACTAAATGGTTGAATGGTGCTTTTCATCAGCACAAGAAGTGTGCGTGTGTGTGTGAGTGTGTGTTTGTGTGTGTGCATGCGGGAGTGGGTGTAGGACTGTGTTCTGACTGTGTAGAACAGAGTAGAGATCATAGTGTCAGAGTTAGGACATACATACACTTGTGACACTGAAACATGACAAAACTAGATCAGAGGTTGCCTGATCAAACTTTCAGACATTGACCTACATATTTCTGAGTTTTATTTCCTGAATAGCCCTGAGTTCGCCTAATTCAAATGATATGGTAATCGCTTTGAATAATGCATCATTGTCTGCTAAAATAAATTATACATGCATGACGGATACCTTCCAAATGACACAGGGGGGTCCGCAAGGTCTTCTGTATAATGGTTATGCAAAAATTGGCCTTTTTCCAAGAGATTAACAGAAAGTGTCTACTTTTATAGTGAGTGTTAATGAGGCTGTTTGAGTATAATTCGAGAATAATAATAATAATAATAATAATAATAATAATAATAATAATAATAAAGTTACAGATTTCAGTAATGCCTAATAGTAACCCCTTCCAATTCCAGGCATCCCTGATTCTTCTGTCAGCATATTCTTCCTATTAGCTATACTGTAGTATTTGTAAAATAATATGATAAACTGAATATTATACCAGGGTGTTATGGAATTAAACACTGTCCCAGAGCAAGACATATACAGTTAAACGGTAAGTGTGCAAAAAATATTTTCTTTTCAGCTTGAGATTTAGCAATCTGGGCATTAGTGTTAATCATTTTAGCAAATCTTATTTTATTATGTAGTATTAAATACAGTATGTATTTAATACTCTAATGCATTAACTACTGATTAAACAGCACACTACAACATAGTGTTTTTTTATGTTTCATTTCTTCACACACCAGAAGCATATGGAGATGTGACTTCTTCCTGTTACATGAATTTATCTGTCCTTTTTCTTTTTCAGTGTCACGATATAAAAAGAAAGTACAGCTAGTAAAGGATGGCAGTTTGGTGGTTTGCTTTTAATAGCCTCTGTGCTGTTAACTATTTCACATGTCTTTCTGCTGTGGCAAACTTGTCTTTCGTTATTAGTTATTAGAACCCACTGTGTTTACTGCGTAGCCGAGATCATAACCTGATTCTGGAGATCTGAATAACTATGATATTCAAATCCGTCTAAGGAACTTAGCAGAAAGAGCAGAAGTTAAATTAGAATTGAGATTAAACCTGCACAGAAGGGGACATGTTTAGCAGCAGGGTTATGGCTCTATGTGTTGTTTGGGTTAGGTTGCATACCTGCAGTGCACCACGATGGGACCTGCAAATGACGGGTTCACGTGCTTGACTTTCTTGAGGAACTTGAGCATGCCTATAGGCGAGAAGGGCACGCCGAAGTCTGGCCAGCTCGTGAAGTGCAGCTGCGTGACCAGACGAGGGGTTTTAGAGCCATCACTAGCTTGCTGTGGGGAGAGAGAAAGAGATTCATTTTTTTATGAATCCCACAATAATTAATTTTTATACACTAGTAGAATGAACTACAATTATCTCTGAAGAACTGTTTACAATCTTCTCTGTAATTAGATTAAAATACTCAGTAATTTGTCAGATTGAATAATATAACGATTATCAGGAGAAAGCACTGAGCATGGTTAATCCACAGCGGTGTTCAATTCTCAAATTTCAGTGGTCAGAAACCTTTGATTAATTTCCTACAACAGCAGCACTGACAATAGCATTGGCTGTAATTCAAATCACAGGTTTATAATAACTCTTGTTCTAATACATTATCGTTTCTAATCTATAGTAACAACTTACACATATATGTAGGTTCCACATAAATGGGTTAAAAAAAGCATGTGTGAATCTTGATCTGGTTAAGCTTTAAGACACTTATTTAACATCTTTTAGACGGAGTCTCTGGTGTCTGGTAAAGCTGTACCTACTGTATGTTTTCTGATGTGGCAGGCTTTGGTACACAGGGCTTTGTGTTTTATGGTTTCTCACTTACATGATAAGCTGTTTTTTTGTTTGTTTGTTTGTTTGTTTGTTTGTTTGTTTGTTTTATCTTGTCAACTAAAAGGAAATGCTCTTGGGTGATAAGCAGAACTAACTATGTCTCTACAGAATTAAAAGTACTGTAACTGTCATTTTGTAATAAGCGTTGGCACATTCACGTGGTATCTGAGAAATAAAAGTTTTCTGGGATGTGCTGTTGTAGGAAAATGATCAACATTGTGTGCTAACACACAACCGTGTCATTTTAACTATTTCCTATTTTCCTATTATGTATTCAATAACACTTTGTTGCTTTTGCCATCACACATTTATACACAGACTTACATATTGCACACAGAATTTGCGTATCGTGTAGTCCACCAGCACGGTGATGTCCTCCACAGCGACTCGCACATTCCCGTACGTCCAGCACCCCTTGTCAGGCCAGTACTGGTAACACTTGTCCTAGATTGAAGAACAAATTGAACAGATCTGTACACAAAACTGCAGATACAGTGGGGGGGAATAAGTAGTGAACCCGTGAACACTTTTCAGTAAATATATTTCCAATGAGGCTATTCACATGAAATTTTCACCAGACATCAGTATTAACTCAAGAAATACAGAAATCTAAAGAATTCACAACATTAATTCCATAAATAAAGTCCATTAAAAAAAAGTTATGTGTAATAAAGTGGAGCCATAAGGGAGCCGGGGGTTTTAAGGTGACTTCTCAGCCTCACTGTTATTTGACAAACTTAATCAGTGCTGCCCGTCAGTGAAAATTAGTCAGCCTGAGCTTGATGGATAATACACACATAATGACACTCCGCTGAATAATTATGATAACACCAGAGAGGAGCTTATTAGCTATTATTTAATTATTGATTCAGCACCCAGACCAAAGCTGATTTAACTCTCCTATCCATGCTTGCTTTATTGATTTGTGTGAGCTAGAGAGAGAGAGAGAGAGAGAGAGAGAGAGAGAGAGAGAGAGAGAGAGAGAGAGAGAGAGAGAGAGAAAGAAAGAAAGAGAGCGAAAAAGAGAGAGAGAGGTATTATGGGGGGGTCTGTAACGTGAGTGCTCAAAAATAAACAATTGTAAACAGCTGAAAAATGTCTACATATCACCATAGTTACTATAAGGAGTAGCAAGCTAATGCAGCTCAACATTTTGTCTCATCCTCCATCTCCTTGCATCAGTTCTCTTCTGCAGCAGTTCTCTTGGAGACACTGCAGTTGGATAAGGAAAAACGTCTGGTAGTTTTTTCAAGCCTCAAAGATTTTGAGTTCAAGGTTCAGTAGAGATCATAGCGTTTGTTGCAGAACGCCTCGTTCTTCTTTTCACTAAAGATAGTTCTTCTTATTGTTTCTTCTTATCTAATTATGTTTTTTTTTTCTTTTAATGAAACTAATTCAGAAAGGCAAATCAAAAGCAAAAGGTACATACTGAACCTAAGGTGCCTAAACTTTTGCACAGTACTGTCTGTCTCTGAATGTTGAAGTGAAGTCTGTAATGGTTATGCATGAGTTGTTCGGGTGGAATCCAGACATGTGAAGACCTGTACGTTGTGTATGAAATGAATTACCTCTTTCCTCTCTTTCAGGTTGGTTAGCATGACAATTGTAGCTGATTTCTGCTCCCATATCATTCTCCAAAAATCAGCAACAGTCTCATGTTTTGGTCCTGACACACACACCCACACACACACACACACACACACACACACACACACACACACACACACAAACAACACCAAATCTTGTAACTAAATCGCATTGGCTGAAAACATTGAGAAATCATAAACAGCAGATCTCAGAAATGGTGCCTAATGATTAAATTCCATTATACAAGGGAATCAAGAGAACATGTTGATTAATTTTCTATTACAGCAGCTCTGGCAATAGTTTTATCTGCAATGTTAATAATAATGCAGTGCTTATTCTACATTCGAATATGTTATCGTTTCTATAGTAACAACTTATACAAGGAATTGAATGGCAGACACTCCACATTATCAGATTTTGAAAATGTGTAACTCAGTAGTTTTTTTTTTTTTTTGGTAAGGAGACATTTATTTAGCACTTATAGAGGAAGTCTTCAGTGGGAATGGAGCACTGTGTAAGAGAGAACTGAAGCTGTAACTTTAAGATATCTAACATTTTAAGATGTTGCACTTTGGTTTCTCAGTAAGCTGATAAGCTGCCTTTTGTGTCTTATTTACTTCAAGCGAGCGAAAAATAAACAGAACCCAGAGAAGGAACGACTATTTAGACATGTTATAAGTGATAACAGGAACTAACTCATTTCATGGATGTTCCACAACTTTAAATGCAACTATAAATGAATAAAAAATATGACCTGTCGTACTTTAATAAATTCAAATTGTTCGCGTTGACAAACTGCCGTGTTGTAAGAGAAATACATACTTAAAGATTATTTATCTATAACAGTATGTCCGGTTCTGTTTCATTCCTTATATACAATATGCTCACCTTGTGCTGCGATGAATTTGTTTTTATCTTTGTAGCCCTGTGAGACACAAAGCAGACTTTATTCGAAGACATGACCATGTGTGAAAATGAATGGTGGTGTTAATGTGTTACACTTTACATACAAGCATCACATTAAATATAGTAAAGTATAGTATTTAGATTGATACATGAAAGACAGGATACTTACATCTATATAAGAAGCGTTTATATAATCGGAGTGTGGAATGCCGTCTATCTGTGTCAGCACCACTCGGGAATGATCATCTGATTAGCAAAAACAGAGAGTGTTTATTGTTTAGCTGAACCAGGATGATCTTTACCTCATCCATGTAATAACAAGACATGTTTTTTTTTTTTTTTTTCTGCTGCATTCGAGACAAATAAGTGAGTGACTCAGCTTCTCAGCTCCTAACACGTCTGAGATAAACCATAAAATGGTTAAATGTTTAAAACCATAAACACTAAATACCTCAAACCAAAGAGAAAAACTGCTCATTATGTGGTGTTTCCAAACCAGAGACACGGTACTGAGACTACCATTTATGCTCTTAAAGCAATATTTCATTGAAACGTCAAATTTACACAATGTTTCTTACATCTTTGGCATCTGAAGTATGCTTCATTATTATTTCAGTGTTGGCTATTGACGCTAACTAGCAAGGGAATCGTATAGCTGCGTGTCTAAATCGTCATTTATACCTCAAACATTGTGGATTTTTTCTTATTTCAGATACGTTTTCGCATGGTTTCTGACATATTTAGCCACACTGTTGTAAAGAGATTACCCAACATTTAAAAGTGAAATTATCGTTCAGATGTGATTTAGACAATAATTTGTTGATATATCGTGATTTTTTTAAATATAGATTTTTTCTGCTATATAATGCAATACTATAAATAGTACTACTGACTGAAGTGAATGTGTTTAGTAGTGCAGTTTGAACAATGATAACTGGCAGCTCTAAATGTTTCTTGCTCATGTGCAACCTTAACACATCGAAAGTGTTGGTTGGTTGACAACCTAATGCTCCTACAGCACATCTACAATACGTCTAATATACAAATGGCCTTCTGAAAACCTTAATTATTCGCATAAAGGTGATGAACTATGATTAGTGCAAGATATTACCAGGAACACTTGCTCTACGCATATTAATTAAAGTAAAGCATTTCAGGGCATCTGCAGTTAACAGCACTTCAAATTGAATACTTTTTAATACCATATTCAAGACATTTCCAAAAACAATCTAAGACCTGCACGTCACTTCAATCATACTACATGATACATCAGCTATAATGGATTGTGTTTATGCATATACATCCAATTCTGGGTTTAAGTAAACTATAGCAGGGTAAACTTCTAGAGAGGGATATGGGAGATTAGAGCAAATATCCTTTTTGCATTACCATTTGCTCCAACAGTGAAAGAAAAAAAAAATCAGTATTTCCTTCTGTATATATATATATATATATATATATATATATATATATATATATATATATATATATATATATATATACACAAAATACTTTTTTATTTGGGGTACAAATAGTAATATAACAACAGTAATATATTTCTGACTTAATTCACTTTTACGTGTTAGACCTTGTGGCTTTTATTTTGGCAGGAAACCACAGGAAGACCTCTGTTTAGTTGGCAACAGTTTTTTTCTTTTATTCACTTCTCATTACCAATCAGGTGAAATGCTGTAAACCTCTGCCCACAAAAATGTTTAAGATCACTCTAACGTAAAACCAAAGTGAATGTGGCGCGTGTCGTGTCACGACTCACAGCACAGATACAGATGAGATTGGTGTGGAGCGTGTGGCGTCTACTGTGGATCGAACTGCTCTAAAACACTGATGAACCGCACACACACTCTGAGTGCAACTCAGTCACACGGGTTTACCATCTCACACATCAACTAGCCAAAATAACATCTAAATCTGCTTCACAGTGTCGGTTTGTTTGCACTTTTAAGACCGTTGAAATGTGAATTTAAGACATTTTAATGGTAATTAAGGCCATATTTTTACATTAAGAAATATATATGACTTTTTAAGGACCTGTGGAAACCCTGCATTTAAAGGTTGTTTTTTTTGTTTGTTTTCTTTAGTTCACACATGTACTATAAATATGAAGATGGCTATCTGAAATGCAAAACAGAATGAGAAGTAAGAGAGCGTGTTCGCTATGATTGCTATGCAGGCACTTGTCAAGTTGATGTGCTTTAACACAGAGACAGGAAATGCAAAAGAAAAAAAGAAAACCACAAACTACAGAGTCTCTCTGCTAGACAGTGAACTGAACTCTTAGCAGCTGACTATCTGAAGAGTAAGAGAGAGAAAGACAGAAAAATAATAATAATAATAATAATAAATAAATTGATAAATACTTACATGGGAGAATATTGGGATATCTGTTCTTCTCTTTGTTATCATCTTTGTTTGCCTCCTCGTACGTGCCTTGTGGGTTTCCGCCTGGTAATGACTACAATGGCACAGAATAAAGATCATGTACATAAAATTTACTACAAAGTATGTTTTGCAACGTGCAAATTCTCATGATTATCTGTTTTGCAACTCAACTGAAGGTAAATACTGCATTGTCCAGGCTTTGTTACATGATACAGTGCCCAGAATTATTGGCACTTGCCTAAAACTGTGCCAAAATAAATACATACTGTACTCTATATAAAAACTCTATACTCTGTGTAAAGACTAAAATCTGCAAACAAGTGGCAGTGTTTAATTTGAAAATACAAGGGCATTATATCATGTTAATGTTTTTTTTTAACACAAAGCTTTTGTTGTTGTTTGTTTGTTTGTTTGTTTTACTATCCTGCATTGCTGGTTTGAAAATTATCAGCATCCTTACAAATAATATTCTGGCCTTGGAGAAAATAACAGCACTGAGTCTCTTGCTGTAATGTCTAACGAGGTCACGTGAACTTAGTCCACGCCACCATGCAGAAAATAGAAGCTGCTTTATGTTCTAAGGTTTGTGTTTGTGAACTTCCCTCTTCAATTCACACCAAGTTTTCAGTAGGATTTCAAAATCAGAGATGGTCATTTCAAAACACTGATTTTGTGTTTTTAACCATTTCTGTATACTATATATTTCTGAGTATGTTTGTCTTTCAATAGTGACACTTATTTAAAATGTTCATTAGCAGTGTAAATAATTTTGGCACATACATTACGCAATATCTTTTTGCTAGAACAAAGGTAAGTAGTTGTTTGACTGAATTCTTCTGAATGATTGTGTGTAATGTTTATTTTGTTCACTAACCTTTGGCCATTAATTCTCGAGGGCACACTATATGCACTTTGTTTTACATATACATCTACTTCCTGTTTGGTGAAGACAGCTTAAGTATCCATTAAGACTGCAGAACATAAACATCCTTTCCATGAGACTTGGAATTCATTCACATAGTATGTGATGGCTGAATCAGCGGCAGTGATTCAATTAAGACTACCATGGGATGACTCTTGGATCATCTGCCCTAAATTGTAGATTGGGTAATTCTTAAATGAATCACCAGTGAGTGACCCAATGTCAAATGATTTCCATTCATCAGCATTGCATTTAAACATAGTGGGAACCAACACTCCTGAATTTCCTGTTATGCTACTGAATGTGTTAGTTGTGTTGAATGTGTCTAGGTTAATTCATGATCAGGTGACAACTTTCACAATACAAAGTCAGCCTGTTCACTGATGAGATATTTAGACTCGCATACAACATTAGCATTCCTATTGACTTTGTTGCTATCAAACACAGTCAGCTATGAAAAAAAGTAACACATTATGTCACAATCATTCTCAAAAACTCGACGAGCATCTGTAATCAGCAAATCATGAAAAGAGAACTTACGCTGTATTCTTCTCGGAAGAGTTTTCCATCATCAGCCGACCGGATGCGGTTCTCTTCCTCCAGGTTCTCCACAGGTATGGGGAAATAGGTTTTGGACGTGGAGGGCGATCTCGGCAACAAAACCACAGTCTGTGCTTCTATAACAAAATGAAAGGATAAAATTAAAGTCTAGGAATTAAAAGAAGTTTGAATTCATAGCTCATTCATTCATTCATTCTTCTTCAGTAAGCACTTTGGTCAGGGTCCCAGAGGATCCAGAACCTATCCTGGGATCATCGACACGAGAAAGGAATACACACCGGACAGGAATCCAGTCCATCACCGAGTATCACATAAAAACACAAAATTTAGAGCAGCCAATCCACCTACTGGCATGTTTTTTGAGAAGTTGGAGGAAACCGGAGAACCTGAAAGAAACCCACATGGGCATGGGGAGAACATGGAAAACTCCACACAGACAGTAACCTGAGCTTACTACCTACTTCATTTAGTAGGTACTAACCATCACATACCAGGAACACCCACAAGACCTGACTGTTCTGGAGATGGTCTGACCCAGTTGGCCCTCGTCAATGCCTCTTGGATCCTTACACTTGCCCATTTTTCCTGCTTCCAACACATCAACTTTGAGAACTGACTGTTCACTTGCTGCCTAATACTGTATATCCTACCCCTTGACAGGTTCCACTGTACTGAGACAATCATTGTTATTCACTTCACCTGTCAGTGGTTTTAATGTTATGGCTGATCCAATCCGATTCACGAACAATAAGATCAACAAGTGACTATACATACTAAGAGCAAATTGAGTGGAAATTAAAATGAATGTAAAATTTGTTTACATTCTGGGAAGCACTAAAGTCATTTTAATTAAAGTGAACCTGCAGGAATTCATGCAATTATTTGAGCCATAAACCACTGCATAATAACACACATGACTTGGTACACATGAACATAGAGACCACAACGCAATCACAGTCCAAGTAAGAACACACAAAAAATCCAGGTACTACATACACAAACACAGTATATATCACATAATGTAACAATATAGTGCACCATTTAAGACAATAGTAGCCTAGCATTTACAATTCATAATCTAGTTTAACTGCTAAAAAGGAGTACCAGCTTCTTTGTCAGCTCTAAATAAATTCAAGTATAGCACCATTAAACAAAAATAAATAAAATGGCTGGTAAGAATGCACATGTTTGAGGATTCGCATGTTTGGAGAGATTCATCATAAACGGCAACAACTGAATCGCGCCAATACGAATCATGGATGAACGAGAGTCATGAGAACTGTGAGTCACACAGATGGTACTCGTGCATGAGCTTGAGGAAAGTCATTTGTCAGACTCACTGAAATGGGTCGTTTGAATTGAATACTTCGTTCGTTAATCATTAACAAGTTTACCATTACATAGCATAGCTGTAATCATTTTAGTTGATTACATAGCTGTAATCATTTTTAATTCATAAGTCAGATAATAGGCATAGACTTGGAGCTGCCTGTTAAATAGGCTTTCAAGATACGTAACTAGCCTGCTCGATATGAGGGGGATCATACATAGCTTCCTCCAAGAGCATTCTAGTTTGCTCCTATTTCTGGATTCCAGAAAAAATTGCACCAGTGACGGAGAAATTTATTCTAAACACAGTCCAGTTCAAGTAGCAGAAACAAATATTCAAGATATAAATGAGCACCCCATTAAAAGTAATTTCTGCAGAATATATACATGTCTCAAATAATCGCACATGTTTAATATGTTTGAAAACATATGCAGTTCAATGTTACGGTAAAGGGTTGGAGTTGGTATTTGTTCCTTCTATGACTTCACATGGAATCAACCAAAATCTGTCCACAGCCAACTCTTGTCTGTTTGCGTCCATACGACTTTTTCATGAGATCAGCTTAGTAAAATTACGAAAGTATTTTTTTTTTTCAAAAACTTGAATGATTTTTTTTTACAAAGATTATGTTAATCAATTAATTAAAATGATAATTACAAAATCATCTAAATATTCTTCTGAGATATTTACAAACTCCTATAAAAATGTGCTTAGTAGCAGTAGATTTTTCATGCACCATATAGCTGGGGTATTTCCTATGTAATCTTAGCCAATAATTTTCCAGAAACCAATCCTTGTCATCATTGTTCTTCGCAGAACTAGAGTTGAAAAATTATATATGTGGCAACCCTCAAAAACTGACTTATAGTCACTTCCTGTTTCTTTTTAACCAGGTCAGTGCTGGGGAAATTTTAGGAAGTTAATATAAAGTTCATAATTACATGTATATGACATCTTGGGCGGGGCAGTATAACTTTGTATTAGTACCAGTTTGATACTTGTCTAGGATTTCTGCACACTTAATACAAAATTGCTTTTATGCTAGCTTCATTAGCTGAGAGGTGAAAGTCATAAACAGAAACAATATTACAACTACGTACAATATTACAGTTAATCTAACAGTTAGGCTGTACACGCAAATATTATCCCATAGTCCCACGGTATAGAAATAACAATGCAATATAGCCAGTTCTGTAGATTTTTATTTTTATTTTTTTAAGTAAAAATGTTTGTGACTTATTATGTTATGTCATATTATTTACAATACTGCTAGCTAGTTAGCAAATTGCTTCATGTTGTTACTAGATTTTTGGTATTCCCTAGAGCACACTGGTGGGTCCCATACCATTTTAACCCACAAACTGCAGGTATACAACTACGGACTGGAATTATAGCTTGTTTTTACTATGTTGCACTCTGTTCATTATATTCTACTGTTCATCAGTGTCACTTTCAGACCACACCACTGCTATGGCTGTATATTTATGGGAGGTGAATTGTTTCTCAATCCAGAAGTAACACTGAGGTGTTTCAAAGACATAGGAACACTACTCCAAGTGATAAACTCCACCTGTAACACTACACACTACCATGTCAGTGTCACTGTATCGGTCCGGGGGGTTGTATACAGTATATTATAGAAGTATTATAACTTGTACAGATGTGAAGTTCTGAAGGTGTATACCACTCCAGTCTTTCTATATCAGTATAGTTTGATCTCAGGTGGAACACAAAGTTAAATACATGGATCTGATATCTGTTAAACTTTCAATTCGTTTCACTACAATTTTCAATGCAGCTCTTTGGCCGCATTCCCTTTAAGAAACAGGGAAGAGAAAATCTCATTGTATAATCTCGTACAGATCATATAACACCAGTTGAGTAATTTGAGTATTAGTAATTTCGGAATTTCTTGATAAGGGTAAAGCTGAGAGGAATCGATTAAGAAAGTACAAGCAGTCCTGGTGTTACAGAATTATGAAGAGAACGTAATTGTAATAATTTCACTGTAATTACTGAATAATATGCCCTTTAAACGATGGGAGTTTATGATTTTAAAGAATCTGTGGAAAAAAAATAAAACTGCAGGACTGAAGGAACTGGCATGTTGTTAAACTCTCCGTCAACCTATGACCCTTTATACAATTGTGTATTGTGCTTCACAGTTAAGAGGTACTAATTATGAGATATCTAGAAGCAAGAGAAAAAATAGAAAATAGTACCAAAACTACAACAACCACCACATAACAATGAAGAGACTAAATGAATCAGACACGCTTGTTTCATTTTCTGTAAAAATCTCTCAGCTCTCCACTAATTAAAACCAACACATTTAATCAAACGCTTGTTCCTTATAACATTTGTCATGTCTAATTATAGTTTTACTGAAAACTACCTCACCATCCTGGACAAATAAGACACAGATATATTTAACAAGCCACAAGAGAATGGATCTGAATGAACCGTTGATTTCATTCTTAGTCAGAGCTTCTTGTACATCAGACTGAAGAGGACGCCAGCGTTTTACATCCGCTTCTCAATGCAAATAAACACCCAAATACTGAGAAACCACACGTCACACTATCATCTTAATGCGCTTATATAGATTTGAAATAGCAGGACAAGTGACAGCCACCCATCTCTTTCAGAGGACCGAGCGAGGTTGAGAGAGTAGTTTAAATGACGGCCCACAGTACCTTGTTCTTCCAGAATGCCATTTGGTATCTTCTTGTCGACTACAGTGATGTCGGCTTTTTGGCGGTTTTTGAACCTGGGCAAATAATAACAGTAATAATAATGAGAACCCTACAGAAATCATGTCAGACAAATACATGTAATCATATAAAGTCATGTAACATGCCAAAACTCTTCAAACAAGAAAAATAAATGTCTTCTTTCTTACCATCGCAAACTAAGGCTGTTCTTTCTCATCAGAGGTTGAATTTTCCGGCTTATACTCAAGACAGAACGTTTACAAACCAGATAATGTACGACTCTAACCTCAGTCTTGTCTCTGAGAGTGTGTGTGTGTATGCGCGCGTGTGTGTTCCTATGTGTTACTTTCAGTTCCTGTCTTCATGAAGTGGGAGGAGTGTCTGGAAATGATGTAACATTCAATGTGCATGTGGATGTATGTTTGTGTGGGTGGGTGAGTGTGTGTGACTGTGTGTGTGTGTGTGTGTGTGTGTGTGTGTGTGTGGGTTTGTGTGTGATACCTGAGCCTGTAGCATGCTACGAAAGCCACGATGAGCACTAGAAGTAAGAGTACGAGCAGTGTGGACAGGATATGAGGGCTGGTTAACACTCCGTTGTCTAAAGGAAGAAGGAGAGGCAGTCAAAAGCATAGCAAACAAAGGAACAGGAAGCTGAGCTGCACAAGCTGGAATGGAAGTTCTGGGTGAGCTGATCCTGCCCTCAGCTGCCAACTAAACTCATTATGCCTGATGTAATAAACTGCTCCGAGTTCTGTTTTGACGGCATTGGTAAATCCCAGTCATTTACCTAACAGCGGGTTGTGACATTAAACCCAACACACAGTATTTTAAAGCAGTCTGGCTATCAACAACCACTATGATATTACATATAATTCACTGTAAGCCAGGGCATGACTGCATCGAGCAAAGATGACGCTTAGATGAACGTCACAGCATTCCGAAAGACGCAGTTACATACAATAATTACATACAATGTTTCAGTTTTTAAATGTATTTATTTATTATTTAAATAAGACAAAATAATCCCATTGAGGGAAATCATTTGAGTAAAATGTGAGTAAAAAGGTGCTTCCCATTAGGAAATGGGGAATCGAAAATCTCATTGAAGAATCTGAGTCAGTACTGAACAAGTGTTATTGAGTCATTAGTGTTAAGTAAGTTCCAGTATGCAAATACAGCCCATATAACATCAGTTTTCCTATTTGCATAATCATGCTTTCTTAATTCCTTGATAAGGGTAAACAAAGGTCACACTGGATATTTTTCACGACAGAGGAGAAGGAAGTAATTAGGAAATTATGCTTTTTTGTCATGCATCATTTCCCATTCAGGTGGATTTTGTTGTTCATTTTGTTGTTGTTTTGTTTATCTTGTTTTTTTGGGGGGTGGGGGGGTGGCCAAGCAACATTTGTTCACGTTTGTTTGCCAGGCTAAAGTGCTTTGAGCATTACTCTGTCATCTAATAGCTTTCTTTACATGTTATTCAGTTTGAGAAAACAAAAAAAAGCCTTATTATGAGACATGTTTTGAGTGATTTTAAAATGTTCAGTACTGTGAAAAAGTATTTGCCCCTTTCCTGATTTCTTCTGTTTTTGTGTATGTCTCATACTAAATTGTTTCAGAAATTAAAACAAAATCTAAGATGAAACAAAGGCAACCTGAGTAAACACAAAATACAGTTTTTAAATGATAATGTTATCTATTGAAGCAAAAAAGTTATCCAATACCAACTGGGCCTGTGTGAAAATGTATCTGCCCCCGCAGTTACTAATTCTCCAAATCTATGAAACTGCATTCATAAAGGTGTTCAGCTGGACTAGACGCAACCGGACCTGATTACTGCAAAACCTGTTCAATCAAATCAACACTTAAATAGAACTTTCTAAACAGCATGAAGTTGGTTAAAAGGTCTTACCCAGTAACACACTATGCCAAAAAGTTCCAGAAATTATGTGGAAGAAGGCGATTTGAAATACATCAGTCTGGGAAGGGTTATAAAGCTATTTCAAAGGCTCTGGGACTCCAAAGGACCACAGTGATAGCAATTATCTCCAAATGGAAAACTCGGCACAGTAATGAACTTTCCCAGAAGTGCCCGACCATCCAAAATTCCTCCAAGAGCACAACAACGAACATCCAGGAAGTCACAAAAGAGCCAAGGACAACGTCAAAGGAACTAGAGACCTCTCCTGCATCAATAAAGGTCACTGTTCATGACTCCACTATCAGAAAGACACTGGGCAAAAATGGCATCCATGGAAGAGTGGCGAGGTGAAAACCACTGCTAACCCAGAAGAACATTAAGGCTCGTCTGAATTTTGCTAAAACACACCTTGATGGTCCTCAAACCTTTTGGGAGAATGTTCTGTGGATGATGAGTCAAAAATGGAACTGTTTGGAAGACAGGCGTCTGCCGTAATTCCACAAAAAGAACATCATACCTATGGTCAAGCATGGTGGTGGAAGTGTGATGGTGTGGGGATGCTTTGCTGCTTCAGGGCCTGAGCAATATGCAATAATTGAGGGAAACATGAATTCTGCTCTCTACCAGAATTTCCTAAAGGAGAATTTCCGGTCTTCAATCCGTAAATTGAAACTCAAGCGCAACTGGATTATGCAGCAAGACAATGATCCAAAGCACAGGAGTAAATGCCAGTCCTAGAAGTTAGTGAAAGTCTGATCTCCAGTTATCGGAAGCGTTTGGTTGCAGTTATTGCTGCTAAAGGTGCACAACCAGATTTTAAATTTAAGGGGCAATTAGTTTTTTTAAATGGGTGACAGGTGTTGGATAACTTTTTTGCATCAATCAAAAAAATAATATAATAATAAAATCTGTATTGTGTGTTTTACTCAGGTTGCCTTTGTTTTATGTTATATTTCATTTGAAGATCTAAAACTATTTAGTACGAGATATACACAAAAACAGAAGAGAGCAGTAATACTTTTTCACAGCACTGTATGTTCCAATGGGGATAAAAATTATCGTAGTAGCGTTTGAGGATGTATTTTACATGTGTGGAATATGAAGAACGAAAACTATGCCAGGGGTGTACAAATATATCTGTAAAAAGACAATGTGACATTTCATATCAGCCATGCAGGAATTCACCTTAAACAGCTGAGACCTTTTATGAATCGGCTGCACTTTTGACCTACTTCCAGCAAAGCCTACGCCTTCCACCATGAGAACACAATGATCCCTCTCCATAGAGATCAAAAGTAAATGCCATTCAGAGTGCACTCCATATAATTTGTAGCCTAGCATGCTTTCATTATCTGACAAAGCATAGCTAGGCAATTCTTTGAGTTTAGTACGAAGTGATTATTTACTATTACTAAATGGAATTTTAATAAGGTTCGTACCTGAACTTAGGTTTATTAACACTCTGGTTTCTCACCATATTTCCATTCAAAGTCCACCAAATCACCCTCTCAATAAAGAAAAGTCTTTTAAACTAAACTACTGATTGTGAATGCACAAGATTATTAAAGACAGAAAGACAGTATATTAATATGAAACATATCTATAAATAAATAAATAAATAAATAACATAGCCTGGGATTTTGCTTTAAACAAAGATTGGCCTTCTATGAGTGTAGTTTTGGTTAATTAATGTAGAAGAAATACATGCATAACATAAATAGTTTACTTATTTACTTAACATTTACTTATTAATAATCTATTTTTTAAACTTACCAGTAGTGTTGTTTCCAGTTGTCTGAGTGGTGGGTGTCGTTGTTACCAAAAGCAAAACTAGGACCATTATGGCTTGAGAGAGAGAGAGAGAGAGAGAGAGAGAGAGAGAGAGAGAGAGAGAGAGAATAAAAGAGAGAGGATATAAAATCAATGAATAAAGCAATTTCTGAAAGATATGGGTGTAATAGTGCAAACACACCACTAGATGGCGAGCATGTCAAAACAATTCAGTAGAAAACGCTGCCTCTGCAAAGCAAGTATTAATAATAAAAATAATGTAACAATATAAGCATCATTGGCTAATTGACAAATGTAAGTAATCATTTGTTATTTGATTTTGCTAGCATTGAATTTTATGTAAGCCATATTTTTCAAGCCATTAAATAATAGTAATAATAATTAAGAGTCATTTATTTCCCATAACTTCTAATCCAATTCAGAGTGAATCCAGACCCTGTCACAAGGTAAGACTAAACCCAGGATGAGACGCCATCTGCCAGAGGGCATCAAACATCCATCGGATTGCCAACCCCTGCACTGCCACTGTGCCACGCCAGACTTAATAAGGTCTGTGACATTTCTTACCTGTCTGCCTGCACTTCTATCTGGGTCACAAATTGTTCAATGTGTTGTACTATCTGATTAAAATGTGTGAGGAGTGAAGCTGCTTATTGTCCAGGTCCTTTCCCCACATGCTGTCTCTGTGTTATCCTCTCAGCCTCCGTAAGCAGGGAGAGACAAGGCTTCTGGACGGGATGTCAGTCCACAGGGCATCACGCACACTCACACTCACACACTCATTCACACCTTGGGGCAATTTAGCAAATCCAATCCACCTACCAGCATATTTTTAGGAGGTGAGAGGCATGACACCTACATCAGTTCTTGAGTTCTTGACAAATGACTGAAAATATCTGATTATGTACATTTTATTAAGGCTTATTCCAACAGACATGGGCTGTCTTAAAGGGCTGGGTGAAGCATAGATTTCTGATGACATACAGTAAGGAGTGTTTTGTTTCAAAGTCATCCTCTTCTCATAACTCAGAGTGCATATAATGTGTCTGTAGGTTTGTGTCGGTTGTTGGGAAAGGCTCACGTAGCCCTATGGACAGTGCCATAATTAGGCCCACAATGCAAACAATTTTATCACAGCAAATGAGAACAATCACATTTAGCTTGTATTTCCTATTATAAGATATATAAACCAAATGTAATATTATTCAAATTATTACTCAACATGTGTATTCATTTCAAGCTTTAAATTATCTATAGGCAGATAATTTTGCTTCTTTCTAGAAATAAATGCTATCAATCAGTTTTTTGCACACTTAAGTGGTAATAAATTACGTGACTTTATTTCCACTTTTGTCTTTTTTAAGCACATAATAAAAACAACAAATCATTGTTCCAGAAAGTGAACAGTATTATGGACACACGCAAGTCTGCCTGCCAAGTAAGGATCCCATTAAAAGTCAGATGACACATGTATTCTGTATATATACACACCTCACGGGCAAGTGAAACGGCCCTATTCACAGCCAGCACCCAAGTAACAAGCCTAATGCCTGGATAATGAGCAGTGATTAGTGATGAGCAGAAACAGACTGTTTCATCTCTGTGGAATGTCAGTGCTGTCAGTAAGTCTGTCCTCTCACTCCTCCACCAAGCCTCTCGTAATGAGCTATAAGCTTTAGGCCATTAACACACACCGTACACTCCTCCTTTCTGTGTGAGAGTCAATACTGCATCTCATGGCTATTAATAAGCCTGCTGTCTCACCCACTGTGATTGACTGATGGGGGATTTCTAATGAGAACAGAGTCTGTGGAAACAGGAGCAATACCACTATTCATTACACATTACACACACACACACGTCAAGATTCAATTTGATTTTGATTCAGGTCACCAAGAGACAACAAAACAATTCTTTATGTGTCTTAATACAGGCATATTAATAACAAATGTGTGCTACACATTTTCAAAACAGAATATTTCAAGAGAATCCCAAAGAATCTAAATATCAATATTTGCAGTATTTGCCCCAGTTTCCCATAATCGTCAGCTTTTACCCTGACAAGCTGCCACAAGACCCTGAAACCCCACTGAATCACAGGCACCATTTCCTTCAAGGCTGTGATACACAAAGAAGCATATTATAATATAGTTAGTACAGTATAAGTGTATGTGTGTATATATCTACATGAAACAGATATAAGGGCTTTCATCTTTCTTTCAGCAATATTTCCTATTTAATTACTTCACAGAGATCTTGAAGTTTCACTTTAATCCCATTGGACCTGAAGTCATGAAGTGCCTGTGTGGCTTTTTGCCAGCATGCCACAGGGGATCGTGGACGTAACTAGGCCATGTTAGTAATTCACGATTACCCAAAGTGGAGTATAGACAATGGAGCTGCGGACGATTGTGTAGAAATGATTTATTATAAGAACTGTGCTGCCATTTTTGTTTTCCACCTTCGGTGTATTTGCTGCTCTGATGTTTAATCAACACTGTTTCCTCATTTCCTTCCTTTAAGAAATGAGTGAGGCTTTTTTCATTAGCCATGTCCTTCGGTCTAGTGTTGCACTGGCTTGACTGTGGGGGTCATTTCAGAAAGACATTGTTGTAAATAGGTCATGGGATAAGCTTGTGCGTGGGCTTCTCTTGATGGGAAAGACGCTCACAAACTGCCTCGGGTAAGGCATTGGAGAACGCACTTTTAGCCATTATGTCCCCGATTGCTCTTATTCATCTGAGGGAGAGGGAGACAGTGTGTACAGTGTGTGCGTGAGAGAGAACTAAAATATATATCTGTACACTGCCTGTCCAAAGTATGTAATAACGCAACATATCAAAGTGTAGATAATATTTATTAACCCCCCACGCTGGCTGTGAGATAAACTGGAATTGCATCAACGTTCATCAACCTCATTCCCTCGACTAAAACTACACATGCCTTATGAGTAACCTTTAAAGGAAAAAGTACAAAGCAAGCATAATCTGCGTCACTCGCCACTGAACACTTTGATATAATCACCAGGGAGTGAAGGTCAACCATAGAAAAATGTAATTTACCTCAACTTTATAAAGACTATTGTGCAGAACTTCACAGCAAAAAGTCCTTGTCTGTTTGTTATATGACACAGCCCGTGCTGTTTTCACTCCACATGTGTTTACATTTGGGGCACTTGTAGCTAATAGAAGTTTATTTTGTTGCTTATGTATGGAATAAAAAAAAATTCAAAATTACTGTTATAGGAAAATAAAATAAGTATAAGTAGTGGCAAAGAATGTTTATAATAATTTGAATAATGTTTATAATAATTTGAATGATGTATATGTATATGGCCAAAAGCTTGTGAACAAAAGTACTGAACATCCCTCCAGATTTAGTCCCCGCTTTGCTGTTATAAAAACCTCCACTCCTCTGGGAAGGCTTTCTAATAGATTTTGGAGCGTGGCTGTTGGGATTTGTGTTCATTCAGACACAAGAGACACATTAGTGAGGTCAGGCACTGATGATGTGTGAGGAGGAGGTATGGGGTGCAGTCAGAGTTCCAGTTCATCCCAAAGGTGTTCAGTGGGGTTGAGGTCAGGGCTCTGTGCAGGAGACTCGATTTCTTCTACTCCAAACTTGGCAAACCATGTCTTCATGGAGCTTGCTTTGTGCACAGAGGCATTGTCATGCTGGAACAGCTCTGGGCCTCTTAGTTCCAGTGAAGGGAAATTATAATGCTAAGCATACAAAGACATTCTATACATTTCCGGTGTCCACAAACTTTTGGTCATATAGTGTATTTTCTTACTCCATAGTAAGAAAGCACTGAAATTAAACTCCTCTCTCCAGCAAATGAATAAAGGTTGTGAGTCATAAACTGTGTAAACAATAAAGCCTGACCTACAGGAAAACAAAATAAACCTACAGTATAGAAAACTTAGCTTTACAGGGTTCAGAAATCATAGCCACATATGCTGCAGTTTTCAAATAGAAATGTATTCGACAAATAAACCAGTTGCCTTTGTAGATTTTTGCTAGATTTTCTCTCGCTATTGTGGGATTGACAAGTGTGTTTGCATCAGATAGATCAGCACAAAGATGTGTTTTGACATCATGTCACAAATCCCCCCTTTGTGTCATGGTTCCCATGGCAACAAGCCATGTGCTCATGTTTGTTTTGGTCCTGTCTTGAACTCCAACTTCCTTGGAACAGTGTGGCCTCTTTCCTCTCCATGTACTGTATTTCTCAGACATTTCCTTGGTGTGCTTGCAGTTGAGGAAGATTTCAGAACTGAGTGAGAGTGTATTGGGACGGATTGTATCCTGTCTCAGGCGTGTGCTACTTTGGATAAAATTGTCCGCTAATATATAAATGCAAATGTCTGTACGAATGAGAGAGAGTCATGGAAAGTGTGTGCTGAGAACGGTGTTAGTGCATAGAAGTGATAACAAAGAGCCATATTGTACAGTGTCTAGTCCAGAAATGCAGAAGTGTGTATATGGTACAGTACAATACATGCCTCATTAAACCCTTAAAGTCATAAGAGGTTAGTGTGTGATTAAGGAAGTGTGTCATTTGAAAGAAAATACCCTTTTTTACAAAGTAGAACTGAGCTGACCGCCTGTAGGATTTCGACATACAACTGAAATATGCCTCTGGATGCTCTGCTGCAATATTTCAAAGCAGGCTTCTAGCTTTTACTGTCCATCTGCTGCTGCATCAGCAAACACACGAAAGACAAAGGAAGAAGAAGAACGTAGCTCATGTGTCTCGTCCCAAACAAGCACAAGATCTCATCACACTTATATAATAATTATTTTTTTTATATCTTATGTAACAAAATTAACTTTTTATTTATTAAAAAAAAAGTGCATATTTGTACAATATACCCTGTATATATATATATATATATATATATGTATATATATATATATATATATATATATATATATATATATATATATATATATATTTATTTATTTATTTTATTTTTTTTTACTTTTTACAATATTAAACATTAAGCTACTTTTAATCCGTTTGTAATTACTTTTTTTTAATTATAATATTAAACAGATGTCACAATATCTCAGGAAAGCATATTGTGACATTTATGATGATAATTTATAATTTATCACAATTTTGTCATATTGCCTAGCCCACACTTTATAGCATTCAGTGCTTTACTCACTCAGTGCTTTAATCACTATGTGTTTCATGTCTATAATTAGGGATTTTGTTGCAGAAATCTCACACTGACTCAAATTAAAAGATGATGAATAAGAAGCCGGCGGTTTGTGTGTGTGTGTGTGTGTGTGTGTGTGTGTGTGTGTGTGTGTGTGTGAGTGTGTGAGTGTGTGAGTGTGTGCATGTGTCTCACAGCAAGCAATGACAGCATAAAAAATTTCTCTCCTTGCTTTGTTCTTTGCTTCACCAAGGCAAATAATCTGCAGCAGACCCAATGGGCTGTGGCAGATTTAAGGGGGTTTTCCAAACAGCCCCAGCGCTCTGGTTGTCCTGGTTACGTCAGGCTGCAGGGGAAGCTGGGAAATGGGAGGATTCTGGTCTGGCGGGAGGTAAACCTCTGGCCTGGAGAGATGTCTCACAGTAATAACTACACTCCTCAGTGACATAGGCAGCGAGGCATTCATTAAAGAGGCCCCACATCAGGGCAACAGAACAGAGCCTCTTTTTTTAGCTTCCTTTTTTTGTCTTTCTCTCACATTCCTTGTCTCTCACTTTCACTCTCAGTATTTTTGTCTGTGATATTCTGAAGCAGTTTCAGTATTTTTTTTTCTCTTTAATGTGTTGCTCAGAATAGTCTGACTCTTCTGTCTTTTCTCTTCTTCTAAGACTTCTATCTAAAAGATTCTTTATATTCAGACAAGGAGACGATTTCTTCTACATTCTTATTCATTTCTATTACTCTTTGGGGAATATGGCAGAACATCATATCGAAATGCATTCACAATACATAATACTGTATCACAATATATAGGTTTGATAACAGTTCCAAATCACTAAGGCAATATTTCAAAACATCTCTTTCATAAATGTGTGGCGGTCTGGGAAAACCCTTCACGTGTTTATCTTTTGCACATATCTCAATCACAAGTGAAATTCTACCATTTTAAACTCTGATTACTTTCAAAAGTAAATTGAAAACTGCAGTTAAAGATTTCATTCTGACTGTGGAGCAGGTGTATCACAGACGTTCGGACAGCTGGAATGTGATTGCAGACTGAATTGATTCACTATGGCACATAGCTGTCCAGTAACTTGATCAAAGCCTGACATTCACTCGGTAAGGAAATCACACTTAGCGAGCAAGGTTTTTAGACACTGTTAGGTGGTGAACTGGCTCCATGATCGTTGCAGGCAATGCATGCAACTTCTGCTTTAGGGGTGCTTTGACACGTAGAACACACTGTGAAAAATAGATTTTAGCATGTTGTTAGCGAGAAGCCACTCTGTATACAGTGAATACTGTAGTTAACACTGTAACGACCAACAACAATGATACCCACAACATTCTCAGAAAACCTTTATTCGATGCTATTTATTACAATATCCATATCATATCAACACAACACTACTTTATATAGTGCGCAGCTTAAATTGATAACAATAATATTGCTTAAATAATTAAATGGGTGTACTTTTAAAGTAACTATAAAAAGTCTTATTTTATTCTATAATCAGATCCTATTAAACTTGTCTGAGATAGCATTAGTAGTCGGGAAAATGATTCATTCTGAGATGCATGGTGATTTCCCAAAACTTTTACAAAAGGCACATTTTATTTAAAAATGTCAACGGTACTAAACATATCTAATGAAAACTAAACAGTGTAAGAAAAATTAAAGCTAGGATTTTATAAGCGCATCTTATAAAGATGTCAACATCATGATCGAATCAAATGTGAGATGTCTAGAGAGTCACGCCGCATCATAGTGTGACTTAATGCTCCTGAGAGATGGGGCTCATTTGGTGTATATATAATGTAACTAATTCATCCACTCATTAACGCATATTTGAAAAATTATACAGCAGATTTCCGTATCAAATTAGACCCATATGTCCATTTCATTCATTACTGACCCCTTAAAGAGTCAGACAGCCTTTTTACTGGACCATGTGGCATACACACATGCACGCACAAGCATTTATTTAGAATTTAAATTACTGTTGCTAACTATTGCTGTGGAATGTGCAGTCAGGTTTTAGTATTGTGGGCTTTTTTTTTTTTTCTTTTTTTTGTCTTTTTTTTTTGAGGTACCAAGGTTAGGTACCAGTTCTGCTTTCTGTTACTATTATGGGCATCAGTATTCATTTTCAGTATGTAGTCGTTTCTTCTGCTGCTGTCTTTGGCTTTCTAATGTTAGCAAATCATCTCCTTCCACAGAGCACTCCAGCTCTCTACGGTAATCAATCAGGATCCCTCTCTCTCCTGTGAGTACTCAGGCTCGAGTGTTATAAGTGACCTTGGGGTCTGCAGAGACGCCGTTTCTCGTCTCTTCATGGAGCTTGTGTGCAGAGGAAGGAACTAGCAACACCAACATACAGCATACATGCCATGTTGAGTCACACATATGGAGGAAGTTAAGAAAGCAGTGTGAAAATACTTAATGATTTTGATGCCTGCTCTTGTAAAGAGTATGAAAAAGGTGTGATATTAGTCACACAACAGCTACAAGCACAGACCTTATAGGCCGTATCTACTAACATTTTGCAACATAGTATATCATATTTTGGCTTTAAGAATTGTTGCGATTTAAGAAATTAAAATACATAAATAAATAAACAAACAAACAAGATTTTAACACCTCATTGCTTGTTTAAGAGAATTTTTTTTTTCTCTCAAAGAGCAAAATGCCCCTGAGGAGATTAATGAATTTATTCATGATGTTATTAATTACAGACTTCGTAACTTTTCACCAAGGTTAAATAATGCACAAAGCTACAGAGTCAGCATGTTCAAAAAGACACATGTAATAAAATGTTTATAAAATGGTTTTATGTTAAATGACCAGCAAAGCTTTTTGCCATCACATGATTATGAATTTACTGAAACTGATTGAAAGTCTTGGAAACAGAACATAGCACAAAGTCTACAGTGTGTGCTAGTTGGCTAATTAGTTAGCTAGCTTAAACACAAACTCGTTTTAGGCTAAAGGGATCTCTCAGTGTGCTACTTTGCCAAAGGATGATGCTAATAATGAGTCTTTCTTGATCACATATACATATGCACAGTGAAATTATTTTCTTCGCATACCCCAGCATGTCAGGAGACTGGGGTCAGAGCGCAGGGTCAGCCATGATACAGCACTCCTGGAGCAGAGAGGGTTAATGGCCTTGCTCAAGGGCCCAACAAAGGCAGCTTGGCAGTGCTGGGGCTTGAACCGCCGACTTTCCGATCAGTAACCACCAAGCCACCACTGCTAATGAACTGTCATTAACTATCTAGCTAGCTAAAACAGTGTAGAAAACAAACCTCCAGTCTCTATTGATGTGTGCTGTGTATTTCATAATCTGATCCAATTTGAATTCTTTTAGTAGTTAATATTATGGATTTCATTCTTCTATGAGAACATATAAACTTGGTATGTAAAATACTGATTCCACCCTGATCATGATTCATGTCCGAATTAAACATGTAAAACAGTTAGTAAGTGGTGCTGCTGTGTGCCATTACAGAAGCAGTTTACCTATAAACACTTCAGACAGAAAATAACAACAGCTTTGGACATTGCTTTCAACTCGATCATTTTACAATTATCACATGCTTTGTTAAATAATATCACTTTTCTTAATCTGGATATTATTCAGCTTAGATCATGTGGTGCGTCGACTATACAAGTCCCTGCTAAAATTGCTAGTCTAGAAACAATAATATTAGTATATTAATGGAAAGATATCGTTTACATTATAGCCGGAACTACTGTCATGTTGTTATAGAAGTTCTCAATTGAGAACGTCAGTTGGCGTAATTCACATAATTATTCTTTGTAAACCAACAGTCCAACAGTTTATCCTATTACAGACAGATGAATATTTAATGTGTTAACTGGAATCATAAATCCGGGTCCGGTTTTTATTTGTGTTTTCTGTATAACGTTGTTGTGGTATATCAGTAGGTCACTCGTGCTGCTGCAGGAATAAGGTGAGTCACCATTCAGACTAAACACAACATTACAAAAGGAAATATACTAACAGGTTGCTGGGCCACCATTAAAATGATGCCACTATCAGAAAACCACAAACGCTTCTGTATTCACTACTCTGAAATGACACAAGCAGAAAATTGCAGAGTGAAAAATAATCACTACAGCGATTATGACACCCAGGCTGTGTAAAACGTCAGCTAGGTAAATTGCTTTAGCAAGCGAGAGAGCGGTTTGTGCTACGGAACCAACCAAGCGTGTTATTAATGAGTAAATATTTACTAAAATGTGTGGTTTGCACTTGCTGACACCAGGCAAGCATCGACCTTAAGCGTTCGCTTGTGTGTGATGTGTGGAGGAAGAAAGTTCATCTTTAGAGTAACACCGTAAAGGAAATAAACACATGGTGATCGCAGCTGGAGATGAGGTTCTAACTCAGTGTAATTACTATGTATGTGTGATTGCATGTTTGTGTGTGTAGGAAGGCTAAATTTCTGAGGTCTGTGCCTGGGAGAGAGCGAGAGAGAGCGAGAGAGAGAGAGTCTGTGTGTGTGTGTGGTGCACCCAGATGTTATATTTCAAAGAAATCCGGCCTAATCTGCAGATTTGCACACATTTATGCAAAAAAAAAAAAAAGCTTCAGCAAAGCAAGCCCCCCTGCAGACAGACTCAACAGCTGAACTCCTCTGCTTCAGTTCTTATAATTCAGGTATGTGCTAATCCATTCTGTACCATCATCATGCTCAATCCTGCTATTGCAGTACAGGGTGATGTATTAAAAATGCCATCATTTTGAACTGATTTAAAACTCTGTGTTACTCTTGCTATTTTTGACCATTTGCATTGTTTGCAATCACCAAATGTATCATCCTTTTACATACTGGAAATCAGCATACAAGGGCGGATTCATGCTAACCATTTTTCCCAACAGAAATCCCTTGGAATCTGTTTCTCTCAAAATGCAGTACTCAAAGAAATACACGATTTGACAGTAGTAATAACTGCACTTGAGAGAACCATGTGACTACAGAGGTATGAAGGAGTGTGATGATTTTCTTGTCAGCTTACACCGATCAGCCATAACATTAAAACCACTGACAGTTGAAGGGAATAACACTGATTATATTGTATATATTGTAATAGCACCTGTCAAAGTGGGGTATATTATGCAGCAAGTGAACAATCCGTTTCTCGCGGCTGAGTTGTTGGAAGCAGGAGAAATGGGCAAGTATAAGGATATGAGCGAACTTTGACAAGGGCCAAATTGTGATATATGACGGGGTCAGAGCGTCTCCAAAATTTGTGGGGTGTTCCTGGTATGCAGTGGTTAGTACCCACCAAAAGTGGTGCAAGAGAGATGGAACAATGGGAAGATGGCAAGTCTGTGGAGGCATTGTAATGCCTAGATAATGTTCTGCTGGGAATCCTTGGGTCCTGTCATTCATGTGGATGTTACTTTGACACACACCACCTACCTAAACATTGTTGCAGACCAAATCCACCCCTTCATGGCAACGGTATTCCCTAATGGCAGTGGCTTCTTTGAGCAGGATAAAGTGCCCTGCAACACTGCAGAAATTGTTCAGGAATAGTTTGAGTAGCATGACAGAGTTCAAGGTGTTGACTTGGCTTCCAAAGTCCCAAGATCACAGTCTGATCGAGTATCTGTAGGATGTGCTGGACAAACAAGTCCGATCCATAGAGGTCCCACCTCGCAACTTACAGGACTTAAAGAATCTGCTGCTAACGTCTTGGTGCCAGATACCGCAGCAAACCTTCAGAGGTCTTGTGGAGTCCATGCCTCAATGGGTCAGAGCTGTTTTGGCAGCACAAGGGGGACCTACACGATACAATTAGGCAGGTGGTTTTAATATTAAAGCTTACTGGTGTATGTTTGCACAATGTGTGAAAAAAGAGGTTAAAGAAAATGTTTTTTAAATCAGATTTGCATTTGATACAGTTTGTGCAGAGGAACAAAATTGTAAAGTGCTGTATGTGGGGAAAAAGGGAGGGAACTGCAATTTAGTTAATTAATTGCATTTATTTGAGTGCATCCTGCGATTATAATCTACTATACAGAGTTTGCAGCATTCAGTACAATGTTAGTGGAGTTACTTTGACGTTTTTAACTCAAATTTGATTAACACCACCCTTTCAATCTATTCAGAGTGTACTTTTTCAAATTCATGGCCTCCCAGCCAGCAGAGGTCACTATTACTCAAATACTGAGTACACACAACTGCATACACCTCAACTGATTCTGTCTCTAATCGCCCACGCTATTTAAACCCAATGGCTGTACTGTATAACCTCATTGGCTTCTGAATATGTGCACGATCATGTAAAAGCCATGTTATTGAATATGACTACATAAAACTGTATTTAATATAACCTCAGTACTAATAAGCCAACACTTTCAAGGCCATGTGGCTTTCATTTGTGTTGTGTATTCCTGACTTTTGAGCTTTTGTTGTTTGATATTGGTTTTCAGATTCTGTCTTTTGGTTTGTATTCACAGTTAATAGAGAAAGTTATCTGATTGAGCAGTCAAACATTTACCAGGCTCTAAGAATTAACACACATGCCATAATAACAATTTGCTTGTTGACACGATGTTCCCAAATAGTGATTTAGTGTGTTAATGTTCATACATCAGACAACATAAATGTTGCAGTCAAATTGTTGGAATAAAATTGAAAAAATCTTTTTAGAAACCCATAGAAAACGTGACAGGTTGAACAGTCTTAGAACCGAAAGCATTGAACGTAACATTCAGGAAACCGAAAAAATTCAGAATACTGCAACATTCACAAAACCGAAACATTAACAAACCATCCCTTTAAGATTGTTAGCGATGTTATTGGCTGTCACACCTGATGTTTTGTATTTCTGGCATTAGGAGGTATTTCTGAGTAATTGGCTTAGTAAACTGTATTTGTAAACATGTTGGAGCCACCTATACTCTATACTCTCTGGTCTAGTCTCATCACAGCCACTTGATGATTACGTAACGTAATTTTCATTTAGATTTTTTATTTGTTGAAGTAATGCCATCTGATCCTGATATTACTGGTTACAAGAGCAAAAAAAAAAAAAAAAAAACTTCTTCTGAGATTGGATTTTAGTCAAGTCCAAAAAGCAGCTCTTCATAGTCAGAATAAATTGTCACATGGTTTCCATCGTGTTAAGAGTTGTTACCTGATTATTTTGATTTCCAAGCCTATAGTAGTAAAGCAGATTTTTTTTTTTCCACTCAGTGTAGCCAACCACACTTAACTGTCTAAGTGTTAAAATTGTAAAAACTACTAGAAAGTAGTTCTCAACCACTGAGACTGTGCAGGCTGTTAGTCAGGATACCTTCTCACGTTCCCTTTTTACTTGAATTTAAATGGCATCCGAGGAATAAGATTTCACTTTAGCTGGAAATGAGATCAGATTCCTAAAAGTGAGCATTATGGGACAGACTCGCTCCTCTTACTTCATGATCAAAGTAGGAAATATTATCCAGAGGATGGGAACACTGTGGGGACAGACAAGATGAAAGGGAGGGGAGGAGAAAAGTGGGACAGGGGATAAAGTAGGGATGAAGGTAAAAAAAAAAAAAAAAAAAGTTAAAATTCCAAGTAATAGGATCATCCAGACGTATCACTGAACTGAAACGAATGCTTGAGTTTCACAGCAAAAGAATTCCAAGTCATTTTTTGGCAGAAAACCTTTTTTTTTTTTTTTTTTTTTTTTTTTTTTTACTGTATTGGATACTCATTAGAAGATCATCAAATTAAAAAAAAATCAAGGTTTGATTTACTGTTAGTGTGTTAGTGAAAGCCAAATGTAAATATGTATATGTATATATATATATATATATATATATATATATATATATATATATATATATATATATATATATATATATATATTAAAATCATATCAAGGTTTTAATATAAGAATGTTTGCAAAACTAAAATTTTTGTTTAAAAATATGCCACAAATTTTGATTTGTACTTTTATTGCATTTTTTTCTTTAACATTTGATTTATGTCATTTATATTTTTAAATTTTTTATTCTCTATAAACATTTTCATAGGACAACAGAGAAGACTGGAGTTGTAGTGATATAATATTGATATAATTATAAATTATGTTACAATACACTTTTAAAGATATCATAGATATCTTTATTAAATATTGTTTTTTTTATTTAATCCTAAAAAAATTTAAATGTTCATTTTAAAATGTTATTAAAAAAAAAATACGTAAATTAATTTTTATAGACATTTAGTATTGAACAATATTGCTGGGAGTGATATCATTTATTATTTATGATTGCATATCAAAAATATTGTGTAAACCATGCATTCTCTGCCCACATCTGTTTTCACCACTGTACATTGTCACTGCTGTTTTATTTTGTCACAGTTGCACTGTGGGATTGTTGAACTTTCTTGTTGTTTGTGGTCATTGTAGAGGTAACTCACAAGTGTTACAGTATAACATGATGCTGGACCACACAAACAGACACAAACACCAAAAACACGTTGGCTCATGCGCCCAGGACCAGAATGTGCCAGTCATTATGTATCATTTTCACAAATAAACACCGGCGAGGAATTCCAGAACTGTGGAATTCCATAAATGAATCTTGGATCTCTGTGGGAGGAAAGACCCGCTTTCTCCAAACAATAGAAATACCAATGAAATATGCAACTGCACCCATCAGCCGAGGGGCCTGAATAAAGCCATTCACACATTACAGCGTAAACTCGTCAGTGTTGGCTGGACAGGACTGCACAACAAATACACGATAGAAGCGTTGAATCCTCCAAGCCTCGGAACAGATTCATTAAAATCAGTTCAAAAGTAGGACAACATTGTAAATCCTTCAGATTCCAAGGCACAGCTCTTTGTTTCACTCTACTTACTGAATAACATGCTGTAAAATGGATAACTAAATAATAAGCAGAAGGCTTAACAAATTAGCATGTGCACTTACACGGACCAGCCAGAACATTAAAAGCACTGACAGGTGAAGTGAATAACATTGATTATCTCGTTACACTGGCACCTGACAAGTGGAGGGATATATTTGGCAGCAAGTGATTTGTCAGTTCTCGAAAAAATGGGCAAGCGTAAGGATCCGAGCGACGTTGACCAGGACCAAATTTTGATGGCTTCAGGAAATGGTTTGCAGAACATGAGAAAGAGTTCAAGGTGTTGACTCGGCCTCCAAATTCCCCAGATCTCAATCCGATCGAGCATCTGTGGGATCTGCTGGACAAACAATTCCGATCCATAGAGGACCCACCTCACAACTTACAAGACTTTAAAGATCTGCTGCTAAAGTCTTGGTGCCAGTTGCCACAGCACACCTTCTGAGGCCTTGTGGAGTCCATGCATCGACGGGTCAGAGCTGTTTTGGTACACAATATTAGGCAGGTGTTGAACTCTCAAATCAGAAGGTGTTGATTAATTTTCTGTTACAGCATGGCTCTGACAGTAGTTCTGGCTGTAAATAGGCTTATATTAATGCCCTAGATCTAATATGTTATTGTATAGATTTTTTTTGTTTGTTTGTTATTATAGTAACAGATCATAGTAATAGTAACAGATCATTCACTTGTATGACGGCTGCGTCTCATAATCTGAGGCTTAAGATTAAAAACACGTGGTGTTGTTTAACAAAGGAAAGCACATAACTGTTGACATGGTGAAGGTTATTTAAGTTTATTTATGGAAGGAGTTTCGGGTGTCAGCTTTGTGTAAGTTTCCCGACACAGGAGAGTCTTCAGAACTGAGGACTTTGTGCTTTCTGGTCTTTCAGTCACATAACAATATAAGTCACATGATTAGATTGTAAGCGATAGCCGGAACTCACAGATGGTCCATAACATTAAGTTTAACTATAATCGGTTATAAAGTGCAGTGTGTCGTTCCTTGATCAATTAAAAATTAGAATTGTTGTCAAATTGCTGTTGTATATGAGGAATAAAACACTTCGGGCATGCTGTTATAGAAAATTAATCCACTTTGGGGATTAATTAATGATTTTTTTTTTACTTAAAGTATTTACTGCAAGTATCGCATAATTATAATGATCAATATATCCAGAGACCATGTTTCCGATGGTTTGAGGCTTCTTTATATGTGCATGATCACTGATGCACTGAATAAGAGTGCACAAACATTTATTTTTATATAGCAGAAATATAAGTTTAGCAGTGTGTGTGTGTGTGTGTGTGTGTGTGTGTGTGTGTGTGTGTGCGTGTTTTTCTGCAGTGTAAGCACATGCTGTCCTGCATCTGGTGTTTGATAAAGGCAGTTTCCTTTCCTGAGTAGCCAGCCTTCCTGTTCCACTCTAACAGGGAAATCACACACACACACACACACACTTTTCCAGTCATCAAGTTCACACACACAAACAAACGTATTTTTCCACCTAAGACACTGAAGATTAATTTATTTGCTCTAGCACTGAAGCTTCAAATCCATCAGAATGACATGGCATCTCTTTTTTCCTCCGTGCAACTACCTCCTTCACATAATAGAATAGACAGACCCACATGCACACTCACAATTCGTGTGTGTATAGATGCAAATGGATAAAATATTCCCGGTGGCACTATGTAATCCTTAGCACACACTTTTTTTTTTTTTGAACAATAATGCATCATAAAAGCAACAGTGAGAATAGCGTTACATAGTTAAAGGAACATCTGCACCAGGCTGCATCCTCACTGTGCATTGTAAGTGGAGCAGCAGTGATAACTGAGAACAATGGTGTTATTTAAAGCCCTGAGAAACCATGCACACAGCCACCTCCATATCTCCAATGATGAAAAAAAGCGAGAGAGTCACCAAATAAAACTCCAGCTGTGGTTAAACACAGGCCACTGGCAGGTGTAGAACTGTGGCGGGTATACAGCAGTGGCGCGAACAAATGAATAAGCAAACAAGAGAACTTTTCTCAAATTCAAATTGTGAGTGAAGTGTGTTTGTCGTGTCTTTAACTGATGCAGATGGAGAGCTGTGACCAGACATGTAAAAAAGTTCTGAATGTAGAAGCAGATTCACGTCTATAGCTAAAATGTTCTGTTGAATGAGCACCATTTTGAACCTTTAGATAATAACTCCAGTCCTGGGGACCTCCTGCCCTGCATGGTGTGAAGTTTTCCCTACATACAACAAACCTAGTCCATGTCATTAAGACCTAAATAACCTAATTAACTGATCAGTTTAGAATTGGGTATATCACTGTAAAGAAAACTTTTTTTATTGAGAACTCATTTTTCCATTGTTACTGTATTGTTTAAAGATCTTTTCTTTTTTTCCCATTTAGTACTGCCCTTCAGAAGCGATATAAGATATTTACATGCTTCCCCAGAAGACAAAATAATAACAATTTACACTGATCAGACTGTTCAAAAGTTTACACCCCCCTGGCCCTTAATGTATCGTGTTGCCTTCTTGAGAATCGATGAATGTTTGCACCTTTTGTAACAGTTGTGTATAAATCCCTCAGTTATCCTCAGTGTGAAAAGATGGATCTCAACATCATATAGCCACTGCGTAAATATGCAGAAAATGTTGCAAAACTCTCACAAAACATAAAAACAGTCCTTGATCATCCAGATAACGACACACCATATTAAGAATCGAGCGTATGTAAACTTTTGAACCGGGTCATTTGTATAAATTCAGTTATTATTGTGTCTTTTAGACTATATGTAAACATCTGTTATGTGAAATAGCTTATTCAGAGCAGTATGCATTTTTAAAAATGCTCTTTTTAATAAGTCCTCTCATTTTATTTATTTATTTTTAATTATTAACATTTTGCAGATTCAGCAAGGCGTACGTAAACGTATGACTCAACTGTATGTACTGTAGATGTACAGAAAGATGAATAGAGAAAGATGTAGATCTAGCATTATGTCAACAAATTCAATACATACACCGTCTATAGAGTCAACATAGGTTATGCAACAGAGAGTAGAATATATTATAGCATATACCAAGGCTCGCTTCATAGGTCAGATCAGTTTCATTGTCATCTATACACTATGCACTCATTCATTCATTCATCCTCAGTATCAGTTTCTCCTGGTCACAGTCAATCTGTAGCCTAACCTGGCAACACTGGGAGCAAGACGGAGAATTCACCAGGGACACCAGGCCATAGCAGAGCCACATGCACACACACTTTCTCACACTCATCCACATCTAGGGGCAATTTAGGATTGCCAATCTGCCTAGCTGCCTGTTTTTGGACAGTCACAGGAAACCAAAAGAACCTGCAGGAAACCCATGCATACACGCCGAGAGCATGCACAGACAGTAATGGCGTGAAAATATTACCATTTAAGTGCAAATTGTTTGGCATGCAGAAGACCGATAGGTTTGTGGGCCTGTCCAATATAATTTAACTCCAAGTTCAATTAAATCTACCTTTGCAACATTAGATAACTCGCTCTGTTAGTCCATATTAACTGAGTATGTGCACAACAATGCCTGTAACTATATTGTACATGCTAAATATGCAGAACGGCAGCATTAGGATGAATTAAGCTGTGCAATGTATTTATTCCCGAACACAAACTGTTGCTTTTCACATCAGTCCAAAATGATGTATTGATTTTTCCAGCGGATAAAACGTCATGTTTTCAAACTGGCAATATGCTTTGTCTGTGCTTTGCTCAGTTACATTTTTACTTCTTTTGGATACAGACAGAAATAAAACTTTGATGGCTGTTTGTCAGGTTTCTCTTGAGTTCAGAGCTAAAACAAAAGTGTGAAATTGTGAGCTGACTCAAGTTCTTTCACAGGCCACAGAATTGCAAAGCATCTTTCACATCAGTGTCTAGTTTCCTTTTTTGAATGTATGTGTGCATGAAAAACTATGGTAGCTGACCACAACCTTGTTGTACTTATCACTCTCACACTCACTCACTCACACACACATGCGCACACACACACACACACGCACGCACGCACGCACGCACGCACGCACGCACTCACTAATTCAATAGTTTCCTCTGGGTTCATGTTCATGTGCAGTGAGATGGACTCAAAAATATGCAATTCCCCTTAATAGCTAGTTTTTTACCATTTTTAAATATACTGTCATAAATACACTATTGCTAAAAAAAAAAAAAAGAGGTTAATATTCACTAATGAAATACACTATATAGCCAAAAGTTTGTGCTCACCTGAACATCACACCCATATGTGTTCTTGTTGAACATCCCATTCCAGATTTATTCCCACTTTGATGTTATAATAAGCTCCAGTCTTCTCAGAAGGCTTTCAACTAGACATTTAGCCACCAGAGCATTACTGAGGTCAGGCACTTATGTTGGGTGAGGAGGCCTGGGGTCATGGGTGTAGATCTGGTTTGAACATTGTGGGGGATTAAAGTGTGAATGGGTATGCTTCCCGATATTTAAAAAAATAAATAAATAAATAAATAAAAACATTTAAAGGGAAAAAAAGCTTTGTTATCGCTGCAGTGTCATTACATAATTTCCCTCTGCTTACCTATCATTCTATCTATCTACCCATCCATTCATCCATCCATCTATCTGTCCAATCTATCTATCTATCATCCACAAACATTTACGATCAAATGACTGCTCCATTAAAACAAATTACACAGGGCATAATAACAGTCCAAATGAATGCACACTGTAACTGATGAAAACTTATACACATCATTTAGTGTGAACAACCTTGTTGTTGAGAATAATGGGAGCTATTATTATAAATAACATTTAGACAACATAACACAAGGCTGTGTTTCACTAACTTGTTATATTGATAGTTATGGCTAAATTGCTAGATTACACCACATTATCCTACCTCCTTCTGAGTATGTTTTTTATTTTTTCTTCTTTTTTTTTTTAACTGTCCCTCTCTGACCAGCAATGCAAAATAGTCTGCTGGGCAGCGCTTTTCTTCATCTTCAAATCTACCTGTGCTCTCACAAATGGTAGTAATTTGAGTGTTGTGTTGTGAGGCAATAGTTGGGCGATACCAACTTTATTATGACAAATTCACAATCGATTCGGGTGACCAATAATTATTATAAAATTGTTAAAATATATTACTTCTACATATGTTTCAGTTGATTATAATATAAATATTGGGTTGTAATGGCTATTTCTGATTATTTGAGGGGTTACGGCCCCCATCCCGCTGGAAACTATGCCTCTGCCTGGTGTCAGTGGGTTTGAGGTCAGGGCTCTGTGCAGGCCACTTGAGTTCTTCTACTCCAACCTTGACAAACTATGTCTTCCTGGAGCATGCTTTGTGCACAGGAGCACTATCATGCTGGAACATGTTTGGGCCTTTTAGTTTCAGTGAAGGGAAATTGTAATGCCACAGCATACAAAGACATTCTTGACAATTC
This sequence comes from Ictalurus punctatus, assembly GCF_001660625.3. Taxonomy (NCBI): domain Eukaryota; kingdom Metazoa; phylum Chordata; class Actinopteri; order Siluriformes; family Ictaluridae; genus Ictalurus; species Ictalurus punctatus. Next base: position 22,513,959 of record NC_030428.2, read on the forward strand.
TGTGCTTCCGACATTGTCGACAGCAGTTTGGGCAAAAACCATATATGGGTGTGATGGGCAGGTGTCCATAAACTTTTGGTCATACAGTGTACAAATGAAGAAGCCACCAAGTCTTCAGTGACACTAGATAATGGCATAGGACTGTACCTGATAGAGTGGAGATTTAGCCAGTGCGTTCAGCTGTCCATTGTAGCTGGGGTTCTGCTGGAAGAGACCAGCTGTCACATCTTTTCTTTGGCTCTTCCCCTCTCCAGTCTGCGCTTGTTTTCCACTTTTCCTTCTTTTCTTAGTCTGTCCTTTCTTAGTTTCCTGATCAGATGAGGCACAGTAGCACCTGGGAGAGACAGAGGCAGGATAGATATTAATCTGAGTGAGCATTACTTAATAATTGATTCAATAGTTTGAAGTTTGTAGCTAATAAGCAATACCAACAAGCAATGGAATAACAGGAGAACAAAAATGATGTGCATACATACACAAAACTATAATAAACACAGACAGGTGAGAGTTTTGTGCATGAGAGTTACCAGTTTCACATCAACCACAATGACTATGACGCCCATTTCCATTATCTCCATATAAAGAACGCAGTATTCTTGGCTTTCTCATGACCATCAGAGCAGGTGGTGACCTAGTAAATACGCGTGTGGTTAGAATGAAAATGTTGTCACGTAATGTGTTTAAGTGTCCAATCAGACTGACAGTCCCCATCCCCTTTAAAAACTGAGTGCCAGTGATTATTTTTATTATCAAATTAAGTTTTACATAAATATTTCAAATTAATGTAATTAGTGTAATATTCAAAACACTGATGCTTACGTTCAAAGGAAAAAAGAAAAAAGACCCCCATCTACCTGAAGGCAAATATCAATCCCTGCTCTGCACCATATTCCCGTCGAGCCACTAGCAAGATGTGACTTTACCCATAATTCCTCAAGCTACAAGAAAGACATGCGTGAAGATTTTTCTCTGTGCTGGCAACCAAGTCATGGAATCAACTTCCCTTGGTTGTTATGTTCTGTATTCAAATAAAAAATTAAGTCCTACTTCTTCACCAAACACTGAAAAATTCTTTCTGTACTAACTCCTCTTTAACAGGGTTTTAGCTTAAAATCTTTCTTAGTTCCTGACCTATTGAACTAGCATGAGGATGTGTTTTTGATAGAGACTGAAAAGTACTTCTGTAATTTGCTCTGGATAAGGACGTCTGCTAAATACTGTAAATGTAATGTAAATGAATGGATATATTGTATTACCCACCCATCCATACATCCATCCATTTTCTATATTGCTTATCCTACAGGGTCGTGGGGAGCCTGGAGCCTATCCCAGGGAGCATAGGGCACAAGACAGGGTACGACCTGGACAGGTTGCCAGTTCATGACAGGGCACAATCACATACACATTCATTCACTTTGGACATGCCAATCAGCCTACCATGCATGTCTTTGGACTGGGGGAGGAAACTGGAGTACCTGGAGGAAACCTTCTCTGGAGAGAACATGCAAACTCTGCACACACAGGGCCATGGCAGGAATCAAACCCCCAACCCTGGAGGTGTGAGGCAAACGTGTGTCAACTTTGTTTCATATTTTTAGTAGCAATGAGTTACTGATCTGCTTCTTTGTATTTGTTAAAATAATTATTTTCCTATAACAACATGGCCAGAAGTGTTTTATTCCTCATATACCACAGCGATTTGCCAACAATTGCAATTTTTAATTTATTCATGAACACCATAGCATGCTTTATAACAATTTAAAGTTACATTTAATGTTATATAAAATCTACAACACGACTTAGATCCTGGTACCACTTATATTTTATGTTATAGCAGCGATAAACATTAATTCCATCAAAAGCCTTTTTCACAAAAAAATGCAACTTTCAAAATTTTACTGAGAAACTGAATAGCTGAAACTCATATCAGAATTACTGACCATTACAAAGCGCTGACACCCTAAACTCCCTTCATAAATGTTAAACTAGCATATCCTTACTGAAAACTTTACCATATCAATGAGTATAATGAGTTTTTCTTTTTCTAAACAACATGTTTTATAAATCTGTTTATTATTAGGCTTGGATTATGTGGAGCATCTACCATCCGAGTCCCTGTGAATGCACTCTTACTATAGAAACAATAACATACAGTAAATATAAGGAGTGCATTCACACAATATAAACCATCATCAATCATTTACATTACAGACAAAAATACTGTCAGAGCTGTGCTGTTATAGAAAATGAATCAACTATGGTCTATGGTCACAGGCAACCTGACCATAACATAAGCATAATTAAAACTTTCCAGAATCATCAGACATCAGTGATTACCACAAGATGGGAGTTTTGAAACCCGCTCAGTCCTTGTGTTTAGTTTTGTTATCTCGAACAGAGGAGTCTGGGATCATTTTCTACAAAGGCTATTTATACAAGAGATTTCACACTATTCAAGTATCTTTACTAGGTTTGATCAAACTGTGATCAATTCTGCATTACACATTTTATATAAAGGCAAAAATATTTGAATTTAAAGGTTTACATGCTCTATTTACTAGTTTGTTTGTTTTTTATCTTACCTTTGTCAGTTTTACAAATTATAACCAAATGTACACAGCGCCCTGAGCTTTGCTGCAGAAAAGAATTACCCAACATGGTGTAATGCAAGAAAAAGCTCTGCAGGAAAGATCATATATGCATTTAAATGAGTGTGACTAGGGAGAGAGAGAGGTGGGGGTGTGAGTAAGAAGGGAGATAGGGTAGCATGAACGCTATATACCTGGGAAAACAGCAGAGCTTATAGGAATAAACCTAGTGCTTGTACGTTCCACGCTGTTGCTATGGCGATGGTCTCATTTAGTTGCCAGACAGAGCAGGGGGTTATAGGCTCTTTATTTTTTCATCCCATCCTTTACATGGCATCATGGGTAAGGTGGGTACATTTCGTCAGAGTGTCAGTACCGTAATGGATCCCACTGTCCCTGTTATCAGTGGTGGAAAATGAAATGTCATGCTGTGACAGGCACAAAATGACCTAAATGAAAGCTGCTATTGAGGTTTGCTTATAGAGGTATCGCTGACTATTTTCTCATCATTTGAAATTGCTCTGAAAGAAGTACTGTAGGTTGCATAATGGCGAGCACTTTGGCATGTGTCATGATGAAATTTAAAATAGAGCTGCACAATTTAAAAGCTCTGCACTGATTCAATGTCAAAACACATCAAAATTACACAGTAATGCCTCCATTCAGAATTCAAATACAATGCCATAGAAGCATCACGTTCTCATAATACGTACTCATTTTCACTGCACATGCGTAACATGATGTATACAATAAAAATGTGTGCAAGACTGTTATATAAAGAGATTAGAGGAACAAATGAAGCAAAATTGAAATTGAAGTCTGATAACGGCTGCCTTGCTTCAAACACTCCCATATAAACGAATCCAACTAATCAATGAGGACACGCATCTTTTATCTTCTCAGCATGAGCTCCGTCTCAGCACTGTGGAGAGGCAGGCCGAGGTGACCTTTAGAGTGTGAGATGAAAAAGACCGTGCTGTGACCGACGAGTAGCAGTGCGTGAAATCTGGTTATAGCCCTTTTAAATGTGTAGGACAAGTGCCCAGTCACTTGTGGTGCTCACCTTTGCTCTGTGCTGCCCTGCTTACGTGTGTGTGTGTGTGTGTCACAGCACTCCGGCTCTGCTGAGGTTGGAGATCTGATTTAGCCGTGCATAAGGTTTATGAGAAGGGTTAGGAGAGAGATGAGGGAGAAAAAGCGTGATGCAAGTATAATTTGACATGTATATTATATGCATATGTTGTTCAGATAATCCATATTGACAGATATGGCATTATTGCACATACGTGATATGTAGCAAATATTTTGCTGGGAGATATTATTCCATCCACCAATCCATTTTCTGTACCGCTTATTCTACACAGGGTCATGAGGGGCCTGGAGCCTATCCCAGGGGACTCAGGACACAAGGTGGGGGACACCCTGGACAAGGTGCTAACTCATAGCGGGGCACAATTGGACATCTAATCACACACTATGGACAGTTCAGGCTGATTTATGGACAATCAGCCTACAACGCATGTCTTCGGACTAGGGGAGGAAACCAGAGTACCTGGAGGAAACCCCCGAAGCACAGGGAGAACATGCAAACTCTGTACACACAGGGCAGAGGCGAGAATCAAACCCCCAACTCTATATATTCAGATTTCTATAGCAATGTCTATTGCTGCTTTGTGACAATGTCTGTTGTTAGAAGCGCTATATAAATAACAATTAAATCGAATTGAATATGAACAGAGTAAGTATTCTATAGAAAGTGTGTGATGGCTGCATCATGTACTTTGTACTGATCAATAGTAACAATCACAGAGTAATGGTACAGTGTAACAAAAACCGTTACAATGACACTTGTGTGGTTAGACGAAGCTCATTTATAAGTTGTGTTAAATTGATTTAAATGTATTTCTATTTGACTCATTTCTTCTTTTATATAGAATACAGTGCCGCGTAGGGCAGCGAGCTCGTCGCTGCTAGAAAAGAATCTAATCTCTGCAAAAATCACAAGCATTAATTGAACTCCTACAGAGTTCTATCTGCCCCCACAGGGCAGCATTTGATCCAATTTATCTCCATGTGGGAAAATTAGAGACGAGCGGAAGAGATTTTAAAAAGGACAACTATGAGTCAGCTTTCAGAAATTATAGCTCCTAGTCATAGTGCAGAATGGCTTTAATGATACATAATACATTTATTTTAATCTTCAGTCTGATTACACTGCAGGATTATTTGGACATACTCTATATGGGGTATGGAGCTAAAATGTGGCAAACTGGAGACACAAACAGACCTGGAGTGTCATCATTCTGCGTATTTATGTATTTAATGTTTTATTCCTTTTGCCTAAACCCCTGAGGAGTGATAAGGAAGTAGCACACTCTGAACCAGACCAGGTCCCCCTCGCCTTCTCACTGCATCTCAAAATATCAGAGCAAGTCACATGTCATGTTTCTGTCCCAAAAAGACCTCATTTATGTGCTCCAGTTTCAATCAATCTGTCCAAAGAGGACCATTTTTAATAATAGATCATTTTCTCGTACCAGTTTTGCCAATCTGGCACGCATGTGTTTACATGAGATCAAAAAACATGCATGTGTTCATCTAGTCCGATAGACTATTAATTAACTAATGATTTTTTTCTCCTCTCATTTATTTGCTGTCCTATTTTTTTTTAAATATACTGAAAATATATTGATGAGAAAATACAGATCATGTCGATAATACATCCATCCATCCATTTTCTGTACTGCTTATCCAACAGGGTCACAAGGAACCTGGAGCCTATTCCAAGGAGCATCGGTCACAAGGCAGGGTACACCCTGGACGGGGTGCCAATCCATCGCAGGGCACACTCACATACACATTCAGACACCCATTCATACACTATGGACACGCCAATCTACCTACCATGCATGTCTTCGGACTGAGGAGTACCCAGAGGAAACCCTCTGCACCACAGGGAAAACATGCAAACTCTGCACACACAGGGTCATTTTTTGAATCAAACCCACAACTCTGGACGTGTGAGGCGAACATGCTAACCACTAAGCCACCGTGCGCCCTTGTGGATAATACAGCAGATTCATACGTAATTCAGAAAAATAAAACCTGCTTTATATATTTATATATAATAAAACCTTAAATATTTCATCCTATACAGTATACAGTAACAATACAAAAACACTTTTCAATCTAGAACTGGTAATACAATGAGAGTTTATAATGATATTGATATTGAATGTTACAATATACCTTTCTGAAATATTGAAATACATGTGCTTTTTATATCCATTGCAAATTCTGAATGGAAGAAGCTTATCTGATGTTATCTGATATAGGCCTGCTAAATCAAGATCCTGATGTGGTCTTCTGCTGCTTCAATGTTTGGCTTGTTCTGAGATGCTTTTCTACTCAACACAGTTGTTAAGACTGTTCCTACTATAGTGGTGGGAGAGTGTATACAGTATATCATCATAAATATTGTGTACAGTAGATATTTGTCATCCTCACTAATTTAATCTAATACTCCTTCTGATATAACAGACATTATAAATGGTCTGCACTTATATAGAACTTTTATCCAAAGCGCTTTACACTGGGTTCCATTCACCCATTCAAACACACACTCAAATCCAATTGTAGCAGAGCTGCCATGCATGGTGCTAACTTGCCATCGAGAGTAACTTGGGGTTCAGTGTCTTTCCCAAGGACACTATGGCATGTGGAGTCACGTGGGCCGGGAATCAAACCACCAACCCTACAATTAGTGGACAACCCGCTCTACCACCTGAGCCACAGCTGCCCTTATAATACATACCCCACTGTCTCCAGAATTCACCATATATCTGAATTTAATATATGTTCACATTTAGTTTAAGGAAATGTTGCACCAGAAATTGTTCTTTAACTACAGCCCTTATAATCAACATACAGAAGCCATGCTGTATGCAGCTTTTACAAAAGCCTGGGGCATAACCTTGCATATATCAACTTCCAATAAAAACTGCACTGATTAAGAAATATAGAAGCTTGCAATTACAACCATGTAAATCCACCGTCAGTCAGCACCCGCATTCACTGCAGAGACTTACCCAATTTGCCTGGTGTCTCTATCAGAGTGCTTTGGCTGAACTCTCTCTGCTTTATCGTTCATTTCCTCTCTTCCGCTGTCTTTTCTCCCTCAGCTGGACCCTGAGTGCAGTCACACATTTGGATAGTCCTGAGCAGAAGAAAGGTGGGCATTGTGGCAGTCATCTGCACCTGGTCCACTGTGCCCATGCCCAGTCTAGAGTCAGAAAGCTGAAAGTGCACACTTCTGCGGATATCTGATAAGTGTCCCCAGTCCCAGCCCTGGTGATTCTGGTGCTTTTCATGTGATTTATAAAATGTTTTGCCTTTGGGTTCCTAAAAACCTGAAGTATAAGTGGTGGGTGAATGACGACCCTGAAGATTGATTAGGATAAAAGTAGTTACGCAGTACTTCTGGACACTGTACCAGCTGATATTTTGAGCATCCATCCATCTTCTATACCGCTTATCCTTCAGGGTCATGGGGAACCTGAAGCCCATCCCAGGGAGCATCGGGCACAAGGCAGGTTTACACCTGACTCTGGACAGGGTGCCGACATTTTGAGCAATAGGTTTAATTTGTCTTAGCTTAAGGACACAGAACCAGAAAAGGGAGCAAGAGAGCAGGATCTAAATCTCTCACTGTCAGGACAGAAGAAATTAACAGCAGCTCATAAATCAGCAGCTTTCTGCACCCATTTCTGTCTCACATACAGTATATATCTTACATATTTTTTCTTTTACCTTGACGTTAAAAATAGCTATCCTTGTGTGTGCTCTCACAAATGTGAGAGCACACACACACACACCTGCCAACTGTGCTTCTTTTCTGTAGAGGAGCACAAGCACATACATACCGTATTGCTCCTATTCCTTAACACATGACAGGAGAAGTCACCTGAGCATCCCAGGGAAGAGTTAATGCTATGTAGCTCCAGGGTTCTGTCTATGAGATTAAAGAATTGTGGCAGCTTCTATCAGAGAAGATGAAAATCTTGTGAAAGACAAATGTTCCAGACACTGAGGTGCAGGAGCAGGCACCACCAACCATACACACTTTTATCATCCAAAATCCACTATTCACTAAGGGTTACAACAAAAATACCATGGATTTTAATACATTATCACAATATGGAATATTTATCCTTATATATGTTAGGTTTTGCTCACAAACACCAACAGAAGTGGAGCCATATTATAAAAATTAGGCGTTGATATTTTTCTATCCAACATGTCCAAAAGCTTTAACAAGAAAGTGGAGAATAAATGCAACAGGTTGTACAAATAATGTTACCAGGATGGAAACTATATATAATATCAATATTTTAAAAAAATTATGTCAATCAATAATTATTCATAATAGCCATGAAATGTCTCCTGGTCTTTTTTCCTAACTTCAGCTGTATACTTTTTGTGAGCCTGTGCTATAGCTTCAGATTCCTGTTCTTGGCTGAAACAAGTGGGGTGTGATATGTTTTTTTGCTTACCATGTCTGTAAAGAGTGGTTACTTGAGTTACCATGGCCTCCATAAGAGCGCAAGCCAGACTGGCCATTATCATCTGACCTCTCTCAACAACACTGACGTGATTTTCCCCCCACACCACTCTGTGTAAACAGTTATGTGCCAAAATCCCAGGAAATCAGCTGTTTTTGAAATATTCAAAGCAGCCTGTCTGGCACCAATAATCATGCTACAGTCAAAGTAACCGAGATTACATTTTTCCCCAGTCTGACATTTGATGTGAACAATAACTGATATCTGCATATTTTGCCACTACATGATTGGCTGATTGTATAACATTGTCCACAACATCCATCAGATACTAGACTTTATCAACCACTTTAACAATCATGTATCTTTTTCAGCTCAAGTCATCTTCTGACCCTTTTGGGGTCAGATTTCAGAACTCACAACAAAGACACCTACAGACCAGGCTTGGTTTCTATTAGGATGTCAGCATCGGATGTGAATTAAGCATACTCTGAGCTCTGGTTTCTGTATCAAACAGACAATCAAAAAAGTAGAATCCGTGCACTACAGATCAAACAAATACAGCCCTTAAGCAAGTCATACACTCCACATAACATATGCCTCCATAAGCCTATCCCAATACACTAATATTCATCCCTATGATCTACAGAAGTAAACCAAAATCTGAATAATTCATTCAAATATAGTCCCAGTGATTTAATATGTTTGGTCAATGTGTCATAATATGCTGATATTATAACACCACTGAGAAAATTTCCCTTCCTTAATTACTCTGCTGATTCTTCCACTTTATATTTGTTAACTCAAATGCTGAAAATGCTTAGCTGATGAATCCACTTCCTGGAGATGTTAAGCTTTTAATCAGAAGAGTATTTGATGAGGCCAAGTGAGAGTTATTAATCAGAAGAGGCTTTGGAAGAGCAGCACAGCAGACAGCTGATGTAGCTGAGCTGAATTCAGATAAATTATGTTTACCGACAGCTCAGTCTCTGAGTTCAAGAAGAAGAGCAAGAGTAGAAGAAATGATGGGAAAGGAAAAAGAATAGGAAAAGAATGCGAACAGGCATTGGAGCCACTCATCAAGGTTCACTTGGGCAAGAATGAGACATGACCTATCCTTTGTTGTCTGTTTTCCTCCCCCTCTCTCTCTCTCTCATCCTTTTCTCTCCATCCTGCTATTCATTCAGGCTTCATGATGGCCTTTAGCCAGACTAAGTTTGCTGATAACATCAGAGTGTTGAGAAACATTGGAATTCACCCGCCGAGCTCTCTCTCTCTCTCTCTCTCTCTCTCTCTCTCTCTCTCGCGTATAGTAAAGAGGAAATCATAATTTCATGCTTTTTCTCATTTTCTCTCTTCTAGAGTTTGTTTTGACTTTAAGTGTACATGAACTTATAACCTTGAAGAGACAGCCCACATTGAGATAATGTGAAATAAGAGTTAAAGAGTTTGAAAAAAAAAATCCCCAAAATACAAAATAGCTTGCATACAGTTAAAAGTGAGAATTCCTTAGTACATAAACCTAGATTGCTAGTGTCTACTAATCATAGGCTCTATATATTAGAAAAGTTTGTACTTAGTCCACATTTGTTTTGTGAAACTGTGAAAGTATGGTTGCAATTCATTGTCAAGCCTTCTAATTTTCACCAAGTTATATTAACCAACATCAATCCCACTTGAATCTAGCCAAGATATAGCCATTGGTTTGTAATTGCACATGAACATGCAATAAATTGTACACAGGGAAACACACAAACTTAACCAAGCATACACTAATACAACCCAATGAATAAGAAGGACACACTTACAAAGGTCACAGTTAAACCAGTTTTTGTGCATACCTTCTGATGTTAAATATTCATGGAGATACCAATCTAGCATGAAAGTCTCATACAAAATGCACAGACAAATAGAGTTAAAAAGAAAAGCTCTCATTGGTTGGCAATGCATGTACCTAAATTAAGTTGGTGTCCTGAGTGATTCCTTTCTGCGAGAGCTCCTGAAATCCAAAAATCCTGCTAAGTTTACAGAACAGAAGAGAGATTTAATAGTCCAGGATCAGCAGAGCTGGGCAGCTGTTGTCGTTTTCAGTTTGAGGCATTTGAAGAGATGCCAAGTCTCTTTGATGAGCCAGAAGAATAGTAACGCATGACGTTACTTCCTGTGGATTCAGGGTGTTTGCAGTCATGTGTATGAGCATGTAAATTTAGCCTGGTTGAGAACTTCTCACAGTAGAAGACATGGTATAATACTGTCTTTCTCACATGAGGAGAAACAGCATAATATTGTCTTCCTCACATTAGAAGAAACCACACAATACTGTCTTTCTCTTACTGAACATGGAACCTGGGATCAGCTCGGTTTCAGTGGTGAGCAGGTGATTTACAGTGACCTACTGATTAAACATCAAGCTATTGTTCAGTGGGTATCATCATGTTTCCCATGATGCTTCAGCAACTGCAGGTAGTTTAGGCCAGTTTCCCTGACATGGTGTGTCCTGCTGAAGAAAGGTTTACTTGTGATGTTCACACAAGAACTGCCAATTTGTTCTAGAGCCCAGATACCAAATCTACCTTTCAGGGAATAGTTAGGTATCTGCCAGGAAAGTATTGAGTTAGTAGGATGAATGGTGGCCTTGAAGCTGATAAGACATTAGGACATGCTAGAGACAGTGGAAATGCATGCTGGGTAGGAGAACTGATTCCTGAGTCAGAAAAGGCTGGAACACAGGATTTTAGAATACTTTTGTACTATTTTCATTTGATATATAGGTCCTGTTTAAACATAATACACCTCATGGAGGTGCGATGTACCTGGATGCTGTTTCTTTATCATATGCTACTCATTCTGAATCCCACTTGCTGCAATCAAGACTTTGGATGAGGCACAATCTGATTAACGATGATGAACAACAAACTTTTCAGAATCACAAACATGCAGAAAGTGGCCATGTAACTCTACTGTGTACAGTCATCTAGACAAAACAGCACTGAATAAGATGTTGAACATGTGATACCAGGACAGAACACCAGAGTTCACAGTCAAAACTTTAGCCAGTGACTTGCTGATGTAACACAGTGTTACACAATCATGTACTTCTTCGTTCCACGTAGTCCCCTTGTATTAAGGAACTTGCTAATAAGCTAATGAACAAGCTAATTTTTGCCATGTGTTATTACTTTACATTAGCTACCAATTTTTAGCCTAGTCGTTTAGGATTCCAGGCAGCCAAAACAAAGAAGTGGTCAGCATATTAGAGTTTTCACTTGCCTGTTGAGCTAGCTAATGCATTTATTATTTCCCCCACCATTATTTGTCAAATATACTTTACAGCACAGTGAAATTCTTTTCTTTGTATATCCCAGCTTGTTAGGAAGTTGGGGTCAGACCATGATATGGTGCCCCTGGAGCAGAGAGGGTTAAGGGCTTTTCTCAAGAGAGTGGCTTGTGGTGCTGTGATTGAATCCCAAATTTCTGGTCAGGAACCTGAGGTCAGAGATGATACAGCTAGATCAGACAGGGTTAAGGGCGTTGCTCAAGGGCCCAGCGGTGCTGGGGCCTGAACCCCTAACCTTCTGATTAGTAACACAGAGCCTTAACAGTCAACTTTTTTATCTGGGCATACTACAGTATACTGCCACCATCCTTTTACTCTTAAATGTATCACCTAATGAATTTGTAAAGTATTGGACCTGCTTATAAAGATGATGTCTTTTCCCAAATGAAAATAGCAAGAGAAAGTGGACAAGGGTACATTAAAAAACAGGTAGTTGAATGCATAATCTATGTACATCTCCTCACGTGATGTTTGGGTGGAGTCTCTTTCTCATACTCTACAGACAACACATGTGGTTGAATATATCTCAACGGGTCAACACAGCATTCTGGAAGCTCATCAAATATTAAACAGCAACATATGAAGGCTGACATGGCACTCATTTCCTGTGTGTGAGAAATTCCTCACCTTCCCATGTAGCTTAGCAACCCCAGTGCCATGGTTACTCTTACCACTCGCTGCCTTGTGTATATATATATATATATATATATATATATATATATATATATATATATATATATATATATATATATATATATATATATATATATTTCTGCCTGATTAATCATACAGGTTAGTTGTAGGTGTGCTGGGGACACAGGTGCCTATCTATTTATAATGTGAGGACACTTTTTAAATAAAGCTTGTATTAGCTTGTCTTCTTTGAAAAAAAAAAAAAAAAAAAAACATTGCCAATAACTAGCCTTAATCATCCACAATCAATCACACTGTGAGAAAAAAAGAGCTAACCCATAAGTTTGAGAGGTTCTGTTGCCTATACAAGGTTCTGCTTTCAGAAAGCTTGACTATATCTGGCCCTTGTAAAATTTTGCAAATGATCGAGTTCCTCCTTTCACTGTTTTTCAGGAGGCTCTTATGCTCCTTCTTCCCTTTTGACTGCTCTGAACCTCAGAATGCCTGAAAGCTGTGAAGGCAGCCTTTGTTTGGTTGTTATTTATTCAGTCCTGGAAGGAGTGCAGCTTCCACCTCCGCATCCTGGAGACAACAAACCCTCATCTGATCCTTTCTGATAATAAAGCACAATTCAGCAAGTCTACACAGCTTCCACCTAAGGCCATCCGCAGCCTCATAGCGTCTAGACGTGAACATATGGGAGAGAGAGAGAGAGAGAGAGAGAGAGAGAGAGAGAGAGAGAACCATGCAAATGCAGCCAACCACTTGAAACGTGCAGTAATTGCATTCTTCAGCAACCTTGTTTATTATCTGCTTCACTACTCTGCTTGATACCAGCAACCTGCCGATTTTGATTAGCTCAAAAGCAGTATATGCTGTTGCTACTCTGGCTTCCCAAAAGCATTTAAGGTCATCTTAAAGGAGCAGTTTGTCATTTTGGAGCCCTCTGCTGCCTGCGAGATAAATTACATTTGTACTGAAAACATTGACAAGACCTCCAGCTCTTCCCACCCAAATCCACCCCTTCTTTTGAAACCATGAATGGCTTAGTAGTTGTTTAAGGAAATAAGGCAGATCAGACAAGTTGTATTCTAGCTATGGGTGGTGCAAATGGAGCCACTGCATCAACGTGCAAATGTCACATTGAACAAACTCTCACACAAACTCTCAGACATATTTTTTCATGCCACAAACAGCAGGCCAAATATGATCAGATCTCCTTCATGTATGTCCATCTCAGTGTGTGGAAACATCTCTAGAGTCTCCAACATAATCCTTATATAATTTCTATAGATTCTAAAGTCAGGATTTTATTTGTCACATACACAATTGTATACAGTATATAACTTGCAATGAAATGAAAACCTGCAAAGTGGGTGCAAAGTGCAGTGTACAGTGTGCGGAGTTTCAGTGTGGTGCAGAGTGAACTATAGAGTCCATATGGAGTCCAAAGGGATCTGTATAGAGGACATGTCCGTATTGAGGAGTCTGATGGCCTGAGGGAAAAAGCTCCTCCTGCGCCTCTCAGTTTTACCCATCAGACTTCGTAAGTGTCTGTAGCTCTATAGACACCAGTATCGTATAACAAACATGAAGGTCCCATTAAAAAAAATAAACAGCATTAGTGCTTGAGTTCTGGAGGTGTAAACCAACTGTATACTCCTGCTATGAGTTTGAGAGAGATAAACAAGATGCAGCGATCTGGATGCCACACTTTCCTCTGAGCAGAGGTCAGAAATGCCTCTCAGATTAGACACTCATTAATTCAGAAGCAGGATTATGGAAATCCTGAAGCGGGCCAGATTACTACAGCAGCTGCCACAGGAAAGTGGCAAAAACAATGAAGATTGTTGTTGCTTTGTGCTGACAGGACGGGCCTCTAACAATGAAGCTCTCTATCCAAGCACCGTCACAGGAGATTAGAGGCTATGCCGAGGCCACAGAACACTAAAGAGTCAGGGCTTTGCAAATTAGGGCTCCACATACAACCAATGGCTTATTACAGTGGATTCTTAACTCTAACCTCAGTGAAGAAGGAGAAACCTGGCTTTATAACATGCATAACTTTTTTAGCATGCATTCTGGTCACTGGGGTTGGTACAGTAGAGCACTGGGTAGCGTTGCCACCTCGCAGATCCATTTCAGGAGTTTCTGTGCATGTTCTACTTGTGTCCATATGGGTTTCCTCCGGGTTCTCCAGTTTCCTTCCACCAATAGGTGGACTGTACTAAATTGCCCATGGCGTGTGTGTGTGTGTGTGTGTGTGTGTGTGCGTGCATACGATGTCCTGCAATGGACTTGGAACTCCAGTCCTAGTTGAAGGTGTACTCCTGCCCTGTGCCCATTGTTCCTAGACTAGACTCCGGATCTACCACAACCCTGACCAGGATAAAGCGCTTACCGATGTATCGTTGCATAATATATTCGAAGGTATAATCTGACAAGAACTGCATTTGTACCAAACTGAAAACAGTCAATGACAATGTGAAGAAAAGAGAAATTCCCTGCTCTAAGATCTCCAGTCATTCATACAAGTGAGTAATTACTTGTCTCCTCCCTGAATCCTGTTCAAGTTATGAGTAAACAGATCATTATAAGAGACAAGACACTGGAATTGTAAGATTCTTTTGTGTTTAAAGCCCTCAAGCGGGACATTAAATCACATTCCTGCTTTGTAATTAGACAATTTGCAAGTGATAAGCACAGGCTGGTGGCCATTTCTTTAGTTTAATAGTCTCCATTCAGAATATAGCACCACCAGGACTAAACAATGTTACAGATGTTGTGTTTTCAGCTGTTTCTTTATATACAGTGGTTTTTTTTTTACAACTACCAATAAACTTTATTCACTAAAAAGTTCATTTTTCCAAAACTCTTCACCTCTGTCTGTACAAACAGATAAGCACATCAATTCATTGCATGACCCAAATCGAAACAAAAGTCTTTTTATCAAAACGCCAGCACTACATCTGTTCCAACAAAAACACTGTTAAAAAAGCAATGACCTATGACCTAAAGTGCTAACACATATGGGTTTTTTTTCCATCTAGTTTGTTGTGGATTGTAATCGCTGATTTTCCTGGTTGATAGAAGCACTTTAACATATATCACACACACACACACACACACATATATATATATATATATATATATATATATATATGTGTGTGTGTGTGTGATTATATAGATTACATATTATATATATATATATATATATATATATATATATATATATATATATATATACACACACATATTATTTATATATATATATATATATATATATAATATGTGTGTATATATATGTGTGTGTGTGTGTGTGTGTGATATATGTTAAAGTGCTTCTATCATAAACCCATATATATATATATATATATATATATATATATAAAATGTATATAATCACACATCATTAGGAATCATGTCAGTATGATTCAATCCTGATTAGGACCATCACCTCAGATCACATCACACCATCACATCAGAAGACATGATAGGAATGTGTAATATTGTACATCTCAGTGAGTGTGCTGTTACTGTAGGTGCTGATCTACTAACCCAGATTCATTCAGTTTACATGCTACCATTCAGTCCAAGGTCCGGCCCCAGAGCCAAGCATGGCCCCTCTCTTTAATATATGATAGGTATCTGACAGTGACATCAGACTGTGTTAACAGTTAACTCTGTTTTTGAATGTCATCTTATGTGTCACTACAGCTATCAGGTGATAACCTGCTGCAGTTATTACACTAAAATTAAATGATATTTTAGTGCCCGGCCCTCGAGTATTTTGATGTGATCTAAATTGGCCCCGTTTGAAAAAAGTTTGGACCGCATGCTTAATTTTGCAGTAGACAAGTCCTGTCTTGAGCATTTAATTAGCAATGTGGTCTGCTTTTTTTATTTATTTTTTAATGTCAGCTACATGGGTGATGTAATTTGCAACTTGGCACATGTAATGAAAATAGGACTATGAATTGCTTTCCTTCAAAGACTCTATTAACGCAATACACACTTTACTACTGGGTTACTGCCAAAAAACACACAAAGAACCAAATACAAGATGCACATCTTTAACAATCTTACTCCATCAAAGTGATTTCACACATCAATGGCTTGGTGTAATTTAATTTAAGGCCTTTAAAGAGAATCCATTTAACACAGAGAAATTAAATGTAATTGAGTCAGTTGCAATACAGGGCATCTAAAGGTAATGAGATCCATTACGATGAAAACTGCTTCAATACCGGAACAGATGGTAGTAGGGGCATTCGTTCTGAAAACTATTTTCTGATATGATACTGTTTGGCCTTTGGACAGAGAAACTGAGTAATATGAGAAAGACAGTAGGAGAGAGAAGGGGGGGGGGGGGGGGGTGCTCAATGTGATGATGAGATGGGTTGATAGCAGTCTTTTCTGTGCCGTCCCTTCTGAACCAGGCTCCTTTTCTCCCCTAAATGAGGAATTTGAGATGTAAACAAGCACTGGCAGAAGCAGGATAGCATGGTTATCATCTGTCTGAGCGTGCATGTGTGTATAGGGTGGAGGTCGGAGGGGCTTCCTTCCCCGCAGGCAGCTTGAGCTATTGGCCTGAACGAAGATGACAGAAAATCATTTGGAATCTGGAGAGCTTAGAAAGGTCATGAGTTGAGTCTCTTTTTCTCAGATGCTTCAAGGCCACTGATTCTGTGGAAGCCATGTTTAAAATCCTTCTGTCATCTCACCCCCAGGAGAGGTTCATAATAACAACATCTGGCATTTTAAACACTGACAGAAAGAAACAATGCATCAAGGTGATATCTTGACCATTGTTTTTTGAATGCTTATATTCAATGTTAATGTGTATATGTGCCCTGATTTTTTTTTAAATAATGCATTCAGATTTGAATTAAATTTAGTATTTAGATGCATTAGATGCATATTAATTAGTCTACAATTTATACTGTCACAGATAGAGTCTCCAGTCCCTCCAGGAGTTCATGGTTTTGTGGTCGCAGATATTAATGCAAAATCAAGGAAACTCCACAATATTTGCAGCGCATGCAATTTTTCTAAATTACCACAGATTTTTCGCAATCTACAATCTACAGATTTTGTTGATGTCAACACAACTTACATTCAGCCAAAAACCCCTTCAAATCATCTGTGAGTACAGCTAAAAGTCTAATTTACCAACAAACATCACTGTGAAAAAATCCTATACGGACTGTAGAGTGGATATTAGCAGTAGTGTCACTCGTTTAAATAAATTGTGATGAGGCAATATCATAATTTTTCAAACACTTCTAAAGCTACCTAGACAAATCCATGTAAAAATCCACAATATTTCTTTTATTTGTTAAATTAGAATGGTTAAACCCATTCTAACAAAGCTAGGCCAAAATCTCAAATTGCTTCCTATTCACTTTATCCTTCTACTTGGTGTATACCATAATGGTGTTGTAAAAATTACATAGTGCATTACATTCCCAATAGATTTTCTATTTGTGAATCAACTAGGCAAAAAGTTTAGGAAATTTGTGTTTTGGTAAACACTCACCAGCTACGTTATTAAGAACACCATGCTATTACTGGGCATTTCTCTCAAAATAGCTTCGTTTCTTCATAACATGGATTCCAGAACGTGTCATAAACATTTGAAATTCTGATACACATTGACATGATTGCATCACATAATTGCAGCAGATTTCTGAGCTGTTGAGTAGTTATAGACTTCTTGTCAGCTCAAGCCAACCTGGCTATTCTCCTAATTAACAAGGGTTTTCCACCTGCAGAACTGTCAGTCACTGGATGTTTTGGGGTTTGTTTGTTTTTTCGCACCATTCTGTGTAACCTCGAAAGACTCTTATGTGTGAAAATCCCAGGAGAACAGCAGTTTCTGAAATACTCAAACCAACAACCATGCTGCGGTAAATATACACTGAGATCATATTATCTGACCTGTATTTGCATAAGTTTATGCATTGCCCTCTAGCCACATGAGTGCTTTATTGGATAATAGCATGAATCAGGAGGTGTACAGGTGTTCCTAATTTTTTATTTTTTTTTAAAGTGGCCGGTAAGTGTATATGATTGTATATGATCTCAGCATACTGACCCAGTGCTTCAGTTTCTCCCTTTAACATGGAATAAAAACAAACACCACAGTGACATTTTCCAAAGCAACAGTATCTCTTGACCAATAAAATGTGATGCTTAGTCAAAAGTATTAGACGTATAGTGAAAAATAACGCAAAGCAGAACCATGTGTTAATCATATGTGAATGATTTCAGGTTACAACAACGGCCAAGTGCAGCGGCAGCAAAATTACAACGACCCCTTCATTTCTGCTGAGGATGCTAAAATGGACAGCACACGCCCCTACACAGACTCATACTTCAGCCTGTCCTCATGGTAGATCGATAATATCCACACATTTCATGCACTCATCACATAAACAACCATTTAATGATTTGTAGTGACTGCAGTCTCGGCACCCAGAGATCACTAAAGCCTTAACTGACAAGCTCTGCATACAAAACACATCATCAAACTGGAGACACAGCAATAGCAAACAGCATATGTAGGGTCAGGTTCTATCGCACTCAGAACCAATGCGATATTTTAAAACGTCTTTTCGGCTCTTTATATTGATAGCAATTCTCTTCACTGAAGTGTAGTGATGTGAGAAATGTTTTACTACACAATCTACATAATAAAGGGAATGAATGTTTAATCAAGGCTGTCAAGCATTAGTGAGGTCTCGCAAGCGTTCAGTCTAGCCAAGGATTAAACATGAATCAGTTCCTTTCATGCCACGAGCTGTTCCTTAATCTCAGAGTCAGCTTGGATTGATATGTGCTCAGTGAACAGTGATTAGGAGCTTGAAGTGAAGTCGTCTGTATCTTTATGGATTGGTGAAGGGTGAGAGACTGGACCAAAAGAGAACCAGTCATTTGAACTCCTCTGCTGAGTCACACTTACCGAAGCAGCTCATAATCCATACATGGTATAGTACAGACATAGTTTGCTCTCCAGTTATGGCGGTAATATATGTAGAGAATCTGATTAGCTCTGATAATTCATTCTTTTGCATTAGACTCTCCAAAAACAAGCCATTGAATCATCATCGTCCTTGAATAATTTGGTCTGAATCACTTACCACTGTTCCAGCCTTGAACAAGGGTCACAATGAGAATGATTGTTGGATTGGCCTCTCCTAGAGCATGTGACGTGGTTTAATAATGCTCAGTGTAAGATCCACACTTGGACGAGTTATGAGGAACATACTGGTGCTGTTGTGATAAAAAAAAAAAAGCTCATCCTTTTCATGCAGCAGATTTTCAGAACTGCTTAACTGCTGCACTGTTAAATTTAAATTTAACTTACATAATGTTTCAGGGTAGTTAACAGTTTGCACTTCTGATTTCTAAAGTTTTTTCATAAATGTATGGCTAATATTTTTCAGTCATTTACAGGAAGCTATAAAGGTGGTGGAACAGTGGATTAGCATCAATCCGGAGCTCAGGTAACGGTCTGTGCTACTATCATGTGAATGGTAAATCTCATTCACCCATTCACACACCAATGGTAGCAGAGCTGTCATGCAAGGTGCTAACCTGCCATCGGGAGCAACTTGGGGTTCAGTGTCTTGCCCAAGAACACTTCAGTATGTGGAGTCACATGGGCCGGGAATAAATCCGCCAACCCTATGATTAGTGGACAACCTGCTCTACCACCTGAACCACAGCCGCCCATGTGCTTCTCTGTGTCTGTGTATGTTTTCTCCAGGTTATGCAATTTCCTTATACCTCACAAAAAACATGTTAGTAGGTGGATTAGCTAAGAAGAATTGCTCCTGGGTGTGAATGAGTGAGTGAATGTGTGCATGACTCCCTGTGATGGACTGGCATCCTTTCTAGGGAGTATTCACACCAAGTGTTCCCACCATGACCAACATAAAGTGTTTTCTGAAGATGAATAGATGGATATAAAGGCATGTATTTTAATTTTACAGTATACACTGTAATACCACATTTCATCTAAGCACACATATAGATAGTGTGTATGTTAAAGAGAAGACAAATGCTTTTTTTTTTTGCATTTGTTGGCTGCACAGATAATTATTAATAGGCATAAATAATGCACAATATTCCACTCTGACTTATCTGTTCACTCAGTAAATTGCTTACATGGGAAAACACAATGCACTTCAGAAATAAAATGCAGAATTGTTATCCAGAGCAACGATCAACATAGTGGCCTTTCATACCCTGTGGATGGGGGCAATGTCTTCCTGGACAAAGCCACACCCATTCGAATAGAAATCATGACCTTACTATTATAAATTTCTATCTGAGTGAAGAGCTGTTTTAAAATATGTAGCATAAAAGTTTTGATATCCCGGCTAGCAAAACTCCAAGGTACTACAATCCACATTGACAGCTTCCCAAGGGCTACACTTTAAGGTTACTTCAAATTTACATTTTCAAAATTCTGTAACAATTATAAAGTGGCTCTCAGTCCTAACACAGATAGAGCCTTATTAATTTGTGGGCTCAAATACTTTTTGGCTTTATAAGGTTCTATCTGACTGCTAAACCATCCTTCAGCCTGAATAATGTCTAATGAATGGTATAATTTCAGCAGAGAAAGACATTTTAAGTCCATCAGGATCACATTACGATCATCAGTAAGGTTGATTTTTCTAAACGTGCTTGCTAACATCTAAAATGCAAGCTTCAACTTTCCAAATCTGAAGTTGTTCCTAAACGAGATATTTCGTCTTGAATTATCATTTTCAAATAATTAACAATGCAGTCATTTTAAAATATATGTGCAAGAACACAATAAGACCAGTGAATACCAAAGACAAATCCATTTTTATACCTACTTCTCTAGAAAAACATCTAGAGTTACGCTTCTTTCTATTCTGGCAGTCGTTCCCCTATACTGAGGTTTTGAGTTAGTGCTATTCTTCAGTGAGTAAATAAAACCTGCATATCGATTGGCCATGGTCACCTATATTGCATATTCCTGGATGATGACTGGCTAACAAATGAGTTTAGAACTTTTTTAAATATTACCCCAAAGGCTTTGCGAAATATAAAATAATACAAAGAGAATAAAATATCCCTTACTAATTAAGTTTTTCGACCAAATTGAACCTTAATAATACTAAGGTCATGAAATAATAAAATAACAGCAACCGTAATAGTATCACAGTAGTTACAGCTATGGAACCACTAAAAGCTATGCCAAGAACTCCACCCCTTCCACCATGTTTCCACTTTGCCCCAACCACCATGGAATCTGCGATGAGGCTAATTAGATGCAAATGAAAGGTACTTTAAAAAAAAAAAAAACCCTCCTTCTTCTTGTGGGAATGAGCTCTGGCAGTGGGGCGCCAGGCCACTGAAAATATACACACACACCCGCAAAACCACACACCATCCCCTTAAACTATGAAGACAACACACAATTAGACCTCCTCTCGTGTGGCCTCATTTGCGCTCATCTAAATCATGCTGAATGCAGTCCCCCATACTGTTTAACACATGACAGTGAGTGGGGAGACACAGACATACAGACCCTGCAATGACACAACCCCCCCCACCCCCTTTTCAGGAAATGTCTACTATACTGCACCATTTTCCGGAGAAGAGGGAAAAAGCGTCTGTAAGCTTTTGACACAAGGCTTCCAGTCTGGAAGGTTGAGTGCCTGCTTGCCAGCCTGAAGCAAATTACACAAGAGCTAAAAAGGATTGAATTGGAACATTGATAACAAGTGACCCTGTGAAGAAGGCTTAATTTGCATGTTTGGGATAAGAGAGGCTTGCTCTGGTTAACTGAGTGACTAACAGACCTGCTGTAAAACCTCAGCTGCTGAGTGTTACAGTGCAGGAGGGAGCTAAGCAAACACGGCGAGCAGTTCGTCTCCACGCTCACTCCTCCTCCAGCCAGGAAACACAGTGGATTCAGGGGATGCTTTATCTTATGTGGATGTAGGAGTATAATTCAATGACCCTACCTGTATCTGTTTAGTGATCTAAATATCGATATCTCTATCTGTATTCATATATAAACCATGAATGTGGCCTAAACCAGAAAGGTTTGTTTTGGGGCTTATAAATGGTCCTTGCTTCTTTGACCCCAGAAACACACTGAAAAAATCCCAGAGGAAGTAATGCCAGCATTGTCAGTATGGTCTGTTTATTCTGTCTATGACACTTCCTCAGCCTCAGCTGTCTCACATACCAAATTGGTTGAAGTTGTTTCTGGGGTTGATTTTTTTTTTTACTTACCAACAGTATTCTTAGTAGTGTGTATTCTGTAAATTATAAACAAAATAGACGGCACTGGAGCTAGCACCATATATACTCCAGTTAATAGCATGTGGTCTTTGTACACTCCACAGGATTCTTATTTGGTGCATACATTACATACAAGTAAAAACCTCCCACATCTCTAACCTCAAACACATTTTGTAACCCTGTAAAAAAAACTGTTTGCTACATAGTTTCTCATCTTGTGAGTGACAGAGACCACATTCCGTAACCAATGCAGTGTCTGATGTTTCTAAACTGATAGTCACAATTATGAACCGTGAAGGATCACTGCAGCTTTCCTTCGCGTACCGGAACATGCCTAACATGCTTCACATGTGAGTGGGTTTGGGGTGTGTCCATTGTGCAGGAAGTGAGATTTTATCCTTATTCTTTCCTTCCTGCTTGTACCTTTTGATGGAGACTATAATGTAAATATTGTACTTTTCACTCTTGGACAATAAGAATAAGACATATAACTTGAATACAAAGCTAACCCATAAAATGAAAAAATATTTAATTAAAATACTTAATACCTTCATAGATTGATTATAACTTGTCTGTAATACCTATATTCATATTATCTCAAGAGACTTATTTACAATACTCTATCCATCCTACGTCTTTTCAACCCTGAAATTATCCTGTTGTGTTATTTCACAGAGAGCAGTAAAATTTTTACTTGGGGGGTAGGGGGGTTGGGGAGGGGGAGAGACATTTTTATTACCTTAGCTTTCTTCCTTATTCCATCTAAGGATGTTTTTTTTCTTGTCGCTGTGGCCTCTGATGTATTCCTTTCTTATCTAGATCTACAAGTCCATTTTTAAAAGTGTTCAGTTTAAAACTGAATTGAGAGAACATAAAATGTGTCGTACATTACATATTTTGAGAATATTGCAATAAGAAAAATGGAGAAATCAGTGAATGTTAGTCATATTTCCAGTCGTATAATGTGATGGGGTGAAATGTCCTTTGAGGCTAGCCTTATCCTGACATTTCATGTGTTTTCTGATAAGTGATAATGTGCCATCAGGGATCCTCAGACCATTACTCACTAGTCACCATAAAGTAGTGACCTTTTAATGTCAGCAGTTCCTTATAAGGAATGTAATGGCCAGATGGCTTATAATGTGAGGCGAGAATTATAACTATGCCAGGTTATGTTACACTATTAATCTAGAATTATAACCATGTCATGTTATGCTATGTTATGTTATCTTGAATGTTTACATTTGGTTAGGTACTGAAGCCTACCAGCTTTGCACTCCAGATTTTACCTTAACTAATACTGAGGAGGTCCCCCTTGTGCGGCCAAAACAGCTCTGACCCATCAAGGCATGGACTCCACAAGACCTCTGAAAGTGCTTTTGTATCTGGCACCAAGACATTAACAGCAAATCGTTAAAGTTCTGTAAGTTGCTAGATGGGGCCTCCACTTGTTTGTCCAGTACATCCCACAGATCGGATTGAGATCTGGGTAATATGAAGGCTAAGTCAACACCTTGGACCACTTTTGGTAGGTACTACCCACTGCAAACCAGGAAAACTCCACCTCTTGTCAGGTGCCACTGTAATAAGATAATCAATGTTATTCACATCACCTGTAAATATTTTTAATATTATGGCTGATTGCTGTAACTGACATTAATTATTCTATAAATGAATATAATGATATTATTAAATATACTTGTCTAATGTCAGCTAAGTCGAACATACCATGTTATACTGATATACTGATTTTACTTCACATTAATGAACTTAGAACTTTCCCTCTTTAACGTCACGGTATTGAATTATCTCCGTCAGCACATCTTTTAAGCAATAAAATCGAGAGCAGATGAGAGATTACTTATATGGCATGTGGGAAGGGGGTGGGGCTTCAATGGTGTCACTTCATATGAGAGAGTTCAAAACACCTATGCAACTGTCAAACGTTCTGCAATCTAGATTCATGTGTCATGTGTTAAGACTTCTAGTTCTGTATATTTTTAAATGATAAATCGCATGCTGCGTACTGCTGTGTTAAAACACAGTGCCCTGACACACGATGTGTAAAGTTTGGCAGGTCTGCATTTGTTAGGATTTAGTCATCAGAAGTAGGTTTTCGATTACATATGCTCTCAATTGTGTGTATTTATCTTTTTTTATTTTAATTAGATATCTGCTCACCGGCATTCAATTGTCTTTTTTTCTCCAGCACCAGATGTGCAGAGCAGAACAAACATGCTATGCTGAAAGAACACTGTTTAAAGGTAGGCTTTTTGGACTAGATGTCCACCTCCTCCTTCAGATGGAGGCCTGAACCCAGATCATTACTGTGATTGTGATATTTCTCCGGTATCTTACGGCTACTTCTACTCGTCCAGGGAAACCGGGTCAGGGCGAGAGACTCAATGGTGTGCACTAATTTCCTCCGAAGCATTGCAACCGTACTACCAATAAGAGGAGAGAAAGGAATGTGTCAGCTATTCAGAAACATGCAGAATTTAATTGAAAGGTTTGACCAATGTAAATATGAATGAAGTGTTTCCAAGGGTCAGCATCCTTCCTGGAATATGGAAGACTATGAAAGAACAGTCCCTTTTCACAAGCTTCAGATGTTTAAAAGAAAAGAAGAAAATGTACCAGGTTTGGATGATGTGTATACTTATTTCCACACATTCCATGACCATTTTTTGCCATTTCGACGCCTGAAAGCAATTTGATGCTATCGCTCTAAATGCTGTTATATCTTTGTTCAGATGTCGTAAAGCAAGGGAAAGCAATTCTCCTGGAGCACTGTGCTGTTGCAAGATTTAGTTCTCCTCTTATCTTACACACCTGTATCTGATCGAACTTCCTCAGCATCTTAATATGCTGAAGGACACAGGACTGTGTAGGAGTGCCATAAAAGTGTGCATGCCTTATGACACAATAGAATGAGGACAGATTCATTTAAGAATGGATTCTGAAATTGTGGTTGCTGTATCCCAAGTGATTTGAGATTGGAGGGTGTATTCCCACCTTGCTTTTAGGGTTCCTGGGAAATGCTCCAGATCCACCACGACCCTGACCAAGAAAGAGCGAGTGAGTCAAGCAAGTAAATCAGTGTCATAGGAACTGCAGTGAAATTTAAATTATCAGCCAGTACATAGGAAAGGATGCACTACAAGCTGCTAAGCTGTGCAGACGTAATACAGTTGAAGTTGTAAGAAAACGTAATCAGGCAGGTATTAGTTCCTCCAGGATTTTTGCGATTCTGCGATTGCATAAATTAACGCTAAATCAAGCAAAGGCTGCAATATTCACAGAAGCTTGCAATTTTTCAAAATTATCACAGATTTTCTGCAGATTTGGGCCATGACGTCATCACAACACACATTCATCCATGTGAGTCGACCATGAGTTCAGCTTAAAGGGCTCATTTACCAACAAACACCATTGTGCAAAACAATTTTGTGCAATTGAAATTTAGCCAATTCAAGTAGTTTTTTCGCAAAAAAAAAAGTACAAAAACTCAAAACACAAAACAGACATTTTGTAAAACGTTACAGGAAAATGAAGCATTTTTGGCCGCAACAATCAAAAAATTCTGCAAAATCCTGTTTGGACTGATTTACGAATAGAGAGTATCATGCATGTAGCTGGTGCATCTGTGTTTCTGTTTAAAATCCTCTTTGGTAACAATCCTCCATGATTCCTGACTTTAAGTATCAAAAGTACTCAGAGCAGATCTGAACAGACTTAAGGCGAATACGTTTTTTCAGCCTCCAGACAA
The DNA here is from genome assembly GCF_001660625.3 of Ictalurus punctatus. Classification (NCBI taxonomy): domain Eukaryota; kingdom Metazoa; phylum Chordata; class Actinopteri; order Siluriformes; family Ictaluridae; genus Ictalurus; species Ictalurus punctatus. The sequence continues at coordinate 22,540,137 of NC_030428.2, forward strand.
GCATGCTACTCTTCACAATAACAGAGCATCTTGACACTTATTTTTATCATAACTCACCCCTCACACATACACTTCTCACTACATATTTTTTTTACAAACAAGAGCATAACTGTTCATAACTTTTTAATACAAATTTGCACTTCTTATGAATATAAGAGCATAAACTGTGATGCTTTACTACACCATTTTTGTACAATTCACAGTGAAGGTGAAACAATATGAAATATTTATGTTGGAGTGAACATCCCACCCAATCTTACAAGCCAATATCTGATTTAGTCCAACACACAATAAAAATAAGCACAAAAGGTCACAACATACCAGTCAGTATCAGATTATACCTTCTCATTTTTTAAAGAAGATTACAGAAAATGTCATATAAGACTGCAACAGCATTGCAACTATATACCAGGTATCGATATCAAAGCAAATACTGGCCTGGAACGCTGGATCAGTGTCAGGATGACAAATGATCTAATCCAATGTTGTTTTTATAATGTGGACACGTGGCACTGACTGACACAACACAGATCATACATGTGAACAGAGAAAACATTAACGCCCACCACTATGGTGCTATGATGTTATGCAAAGTTGGCAACAATATTGATGTTATTATGGTACTGAAATGGAAAAGGTGAGGACTGTGAATTCCAAGCAAATTTGATTATATTTCATTTTGATTAAGGGAAGCAGTTAGCATCACTGGGAATAAATGTGCAGGACAGAGGTATGCTATTCACTATATTGTGCACCATATATATTTTGTCATTTAAAAATAATGTGTGAAAGCATACTGTAGAATACCCAGCATCCTCCTGGTATACCAGGATAAAGTGGTGCTGGAATGAGTCCTAAAACCTGGAAATGGGTTAGCATTTTAGCACTTCCGGTTCCATCGTCCCATTGAAAGAGTTGTCGGAGGCTTAGTGGTGGTGACGGTGAAGTCATGCGAATGTGATGGAGTTTGTTTATAGCCTAACTTTAGCTTTTTACTTCTGCCAATTGTATATAGGCTTAGAAAATCATAAAAGCTAAGTTCATTTGTGAAGATTATCTTGATGAACAAAACGTGTAAGAATTATAAACATTTGTTGATCACAGAGCTTATTTCCTGCAATAATCTAAAAGCTAATGGAAAAACCCTATTGGATTTATTGTCGAGGGAACCAAGGTGATGATAACTTCTTCCGGGTTGGCCTACAAAAATACATCATCCCTTCAGTACTTTATGCACCAAATTGATTAGTACCCAAACAATGCAACTTACTAAATACAGAACGCACATAATGCACATAATGCACTTTTGCAGGAAATATGGAGAAAGGCACTATTTCAGTCATGGGCTAGGACCAGGTTGGGAGCCACCCTGTTAAAGAACCGATTGCAATAGACTTTAGATATAGACTTTTTTGTCCTGCACTAAGAAGCAGGACATGTCAGCCATGTTCTATACATTTGCATGCAGACTGATGGTGGAAGATTTTAGGTCTTGCTGACAAATTCAGTTTTATCTTGTTATCTTGTTTCCTGTTAGTCAACACAACTCCTGTTAATCAATCTATATCATCTATATCAAGTTAAGAACTTAGGAGCAGCAATACAGTGTTGATGGTTATGCTTATAAATTTTGTATTTCTTTATCTCTGTTTTAGTAGTAGTAGTAGTAGTAGTAGTAGTAGTACTGTGTGTGTGTTTGTGTGTGTGTGTGTGTGTGTGTGTGTGTGTGTGTGTGTGTGTGTGTGTTTGAGAATCCTGTAGCCTAAGCTGCGTAAACATAAATCTGCTATGAAATGAAGATATGAGTGGGAGCGCCGATGGAAAGACAATTCCATCACTTCACACTCACAAGGGATAAACAGCACATGACTGACATTCCCTCCCTCCCTCTCTCCCTCTCCCTCTCTCTCTCTCTCTCTCTCTCTCTCTCGCTGTGCCCTGTCTACTGTAGCATACTATTAATGGCAGCAGTGATTGCATCGGCATCTCAGCAGTGGAGATTCACAATTCATCTTTCAAATCAGCAAAAATTCCAACAACTCTTCGGTACCTAAAGCATATATATTATGCTCAAGATAAATGGGATGGCCAGGCTCAGTGTAATATAGCAAAGAAGGAATGCTGAAAAGGCACTACAGAAACCTATGGATTTGCTAATGGAGCATGTGCACACGTGCATATTGCTGATGCAGTAAAAAAAAAAAAAAAAAAAAAAAACTCACCAGAAGCCATTGTCCATTTTTAAATAGCATTAAAATGTACAAAGTATAGTTCTAATATTGTAGGAGAGGACAAGCCTATATCTGTATAATGCAAGAGTTGGAAATGAGATGTATTTAGGGATTATTCATTGGACAACACCATGAACCTGATCCATCTGTACCAATAAAACTGAAAGCAAATATTAGATAAATATAAATATTAAAGTAAATATTAGAAATAAGAGACAGAGGGGACACACAGCACAGTGAACCATGATGTATTGCAAAACAACATATACTGGAATTGAAGTAGAAGTGAAGAAATTAATTTTCGATGACAAGCGAAATATTAAGTCAGAAAGAGAAAAAAAAACGGTGAGAAGAAACGTGTTAACATAAAGCAGAAGCTGTAAAGGCCCACTGAATGGAGCGTAGCAAAGTGGAAAATAGTCATAAGAAACTGTAAATCAGCAGTGGCAGTTCCCTTGATGTTTCACACGGCTGAAAATTGTGTTAGAGGGTTGTGCAAGGGGACAGCTGGAGGGTTTCAAAATAGGAAAGAAATATGGGCACTGTTATGTTTCCTGACATCGGCAAATCACAAAAGATCATGGAAAGCAAAAAGCATTGCAGAATTATACTGTAGATTTGTCAAATTTGAACAGATTCATTCATTCCCAGCAGTAAGGAAAAAAAGAGATTTATGGAGAGTTAGATGTTAGATAGATTAGAGTTTGAATAGACCTATTGTATATTTATATAAATGATTCGCTTTTATTATTATAAAAGCAAGATGCTCCACGATGTGTAATATCTGACGGCAGGAAAGATGTTCATGTCACAGTCCTGACTTAATGCATCTCATTACATGGACGTGGAGCAAATAGAGCAGAGGACAGCAGGATAGAAGAACATAAGAAGGTTTATGTAATGAAATGTTTCTTTAACATTGATGGAAGGAGTCTCCAGTGTCAGTGCTTTGTATTGGTCAGTAGGCTTTCCAGCATGGAACGTCTTCAGGACCGAGAGCTTTCTACTTTCTCGTTTCTTCGTAATGTGAGAAGCTATGGTTTTGTCTTATTCACTTCAAGAAAGAAAGAAAAGAGGCTGGAGAGAACGACTGTTCATATATGTTGTCATGTAAGTGATGGTCATTATTGTAACAATTAACAAACTACTGTCATATAAACGGTATAAACATGATTGGGTGTGCTGTTATAGAAAAATAATCAGTGATTGTGTGATGAGGCCAACATTTTTCAATATCAGCACATCCTGAAGTGTTTTATTCCTCTTATATCACAGAAATATGTCAAGAATTACAATTTTTACATTTACAAGAATTACATATATATTTTTAACCTTTTACATCACGCACAAAGGTCTAAAGGTTATCGCAAATGTACCTTCAAAGGATGAAGTAGTTGCCTCCTGACTGGACTATAGCTAATGTCTGTAGTAAATAGATTTACTACAATAATGTGAATAGTAAGTTTGTTGCCTGGCAGAAACAGACATAAATAATCCTTATCTATATTAGCTGTCATTTACAGACACATATTACAGTCCAGATATTAAATAATAAGCTAAAACAGCCATTCACACGTAACTGTGTTGATTTGCTTCTGACAACATGTTGCCTCAGAAATTTCACTAGCGCATCGTAGTCAAGTCTGCTTTTTGAATTCTGACTATATTCTGAGATTTTCTTTGTCCAGACGTGACATAAAGCCGCTTTCGTGTTTTCTTTAAACTCAGAGGTGTTAATCAAAGCTGTAGAAATTCCTCATTTTTTGTGGTAGATGTCACACTCCAGCCAGCTCTAAGCCCCCACCCTTCTGCACAAAAAGCACCTTTTATTTCTTTCTTTTTGGAAATCTGTAACTAGCTGTATATATATCAACTTAAGATGATAACAAATCTAAAATAACTAAACAATAAAAGTGGTGGTCTGGAAATCTTTAAACCAATGGAAGTTGCTGAAAATTGAAATATCTGCTGTATTTAATAAAATAAATGGAATTATACCAGCACAATATAGTACTTTGGGTAACACTTTACAGTAACAGTACATGAATAACCCTGCATTAATACCTGCAATTCATACTTGCTTAAATATGAACTAATGATGAATTAAGACATTTACTAATCACAAACTAATAAAGAGTTAACCTTATCTATGACGTGAGTCTTATGAATTAATGAGTGAATAACGACCACCTGAAGTACACGTTAGTACATGTTTGTTAGGTAATGTATTAATTAACATGTAGGGGTAAACTAATTCTAACACGCTCTATAAGAAAGAATTAAATCATGCATAATTTCAAATCGTTTATACAATTCGCCATATGCAGCTGCGTACACAAACATTGGATGGCGCTGGATTATTTTCATAACTTACATTGATCCTCTTTATCGAGTGTAGGAAGATGCACTAATAGTAAACACCAATAATTGCATCTCAACCTGTTTTGTGTCATTCTCCATCCATTTTTCTTCAAATATAGTTCATGTAGTACTAGTACGTGCTCTGGGTGGCTCGGGCCCGGCGAACAGCTCCTTTGGCCACAAGGGTGAAATTAATACAGTAACATTTATTCATTTAGCAGACACTATTATCTATTAACATGTTAAAACCTATTAGAGTTTTTTTTTTATTTTCCGGTGTTTTAGTCTTAGATGTCACTGTGGATTAATGTAAATTATAAAAGTAATCCAATGTCATCCAATGATGTTTGTGTACACAGCTGCATATGACAAATTATATAAAAAATTTGAAATTATGCACGTTTAATTCATATTCTTTATTATAGAGCAGGTACAAACATGTACTAACATGTACTTAGGTGGTCGTTATTCACGCATGAATTCATAAGACTTGTTGTAGTTAAGATTAGCGTTCATGATTAGTACATGCCTCAACTCATCATTAGCTCATATTTAAGTAAGTATTAATTCAGGCATTAGTGCATGATTTATTCATGTACTCTTATTGTAAAGTGTTACCATACTTTCTTCTGTTTATATCCAGGACTGGAAATATCACTTACTTCTTATAACTAATTTTGAAAATCTTTGTTTATATATGTAAGACAACCTCAGAGACATGAGTAAAGAGGTGAAGCAGGGTAAGGAAGACAGGAAGAGAACCATGAAAAAGGGAGGAAATGTCCTATATTTATAGATCTGTGAAACTAGGGTGGTGTTTGCAGAATGCAGTTCTCCACCCTGCAGCATCCTCCACCCTGCACCATCGCGGGTCACTACACAGGGCTGAGCTGAAAGAAACAAATACACACACATTTCCAAGCACTTACCTCACCCACAAAGTGTCACTTACTTTAAAATACCTAACTATTTAGGCTTCACTCAAAAATATACAGCCCTCACACATATACACAAAGGAATCCTCAGACCTCTTCGAGCCACTAAGGGTCATTTTCCTGGCAAAGCCCATCCATTTAGTCTGCACTGAATAATGCAAAACCCAGCAACACACACACACACACACACACACACACACACACACACACACACACATTCACACATTGACAAACACATCCCCACACCCTGACCACAGTCTCAGCAGTGAACTGAGATCATCGTGCTATCCCATTTCAAAGGTGCAGTCGCCTGCAGCGCTCTCTCCGGTAAGATGTTAACACAGCACTGCACTATAGCAGCTAAGTGGAGCTCTTTGTCTGACAAAGAATGCTCTTCATGGCCTGCTTCTTCAGAAGTGGTAAGATTGTCGTAACTTTTTCAAAGTGACACCAGCATCTCTAGCATCTCAACAGCAGCTCTTGTGCACCAACACTTTTGGGAAAGGAGGCTCTTTAGCGCAGGTATCTCACACATGTTGTGAAGTTACGCAGAATTTCCAGCTCGCTTACGGTACATCCCGCCACACTGATGAAAAAAATACAGCAAACACAGATGACTAACAACATATCCATTTTCAGATAATCACCAGATGTTGTTAACCTGAACCTCATCAAATCCCTCGAGGTGTTTGAAAGCATTCTCACTTCGAGCCAGCTATTTTTAAGCTTCGGCTCCATGAGAGGAAGAGACGTTGACGTCTATAACAAAAAATGTATTAAAACAATGTGTGAGGAGATTAATACTCTCCATATTTTTTCTGGGCAGCCACTCGATATGACATCATCTGCCCTTCCCTGTCACCACTGATTCAAACCATATCTCCTTCCCTTTCATACACTTCTTTGCCTCTCTCTTTCTGAGAGAATAAAGCAGAGGTTTTAGGAGCATTATTGTCAATTTTGCATCAGCTTTGTGTGTTTTATGTGTATGTGTGTGAGATATACTCAAGAAAACCACCGTAGTGCAACTAAATTCACTTCTGTAAGAACACTTTTTATCAGGAACATCACCATTCCATAGAGCCATGGGCAAAACCAGCAAAGTATTTCAGTTCACTGAAATGAGCACTTGAAAAAATACTGCAGACAATCCAAAAAAACATTGGAAAAACTGGCTATAATTTGGCAAGTCTTTCAATCATGGCCATACTGTAGCAGAGCCAATAACTGTATGTAAAAGAAACAGGTCATAATTTACTAAGTCTATCCATCATGTCTTCTGCAGCAGATTATCCATTCATCCATTTTCTGTACCACTTATCCGACACAAGGTTGCAGGGAGCCTGGAGCCTATTCCAGGGCACTCGGGGCACAAGGCCGGGGACTCCCTGGACAGGGTGCCGACCCATCACAGGGCACAATCGCACACACATTCACACACTATGAACAATTTGGAAATGCTAACCAGCCTACAATGAACGTCTTTGGACTGGTGGAGGAAACTGGAGTACCCAGAGGAAACCCCTGAAGCACGGGGAGAACATGCAAGCTCCGTGCACACGAGGCGGATGCAGAATTTTACCCTCCAACTCTGGAGGTGTGAGACAAACATGCTAACCACTAAGCATAATTTTATTCATGTAAATTATTAGCTAAAGTCGGCTCATCAGACCAGATTCAGAGACATTAGGTCAGAAAGGGAAGAGTTTTCCCAGACTTTGAGATGTTTACCCTGTCTGGTGTGATCATGGAATGAACAGCATGACTTGTTTTTTTGTTTGTTTTTTTTAATCAACAATGAAATCCGAATGCTTAAAGATGAATAGACAGAGAAGTATGCATTTATTTATCCTGTGTCAAAACAGATGTGTCATCTAGCCAGAAACTAATCATATAACATTAGTGATTCAACATTAACTTTTATCATCATTGTCATCTACAGACCTATGTAAGCAAGGAAGTTTATATGACTGGACCTTTACACATTCTACTGAAAACCACCGCTCTAGAGGAAAATCCAGATTAATGGTAAGATGTCAGAAATTCAAACTTCCTAAATACTTCTAAATATATTATACTAGAATGTGCAACATTCTTAACATCAACATCCTCTTTTTCCACATTTAGCACATGGCATGTGGATCCCATACGACAAGTGATCTGTTGCTTCACACATCACACACTAATGTTAGGCCTCTTTAAATCCTTCCCACAAATGGCCTTCAGTCGTGATGACAAAAAGAAAGGTTATCATACTATGAAAATGAACACTCCTAGTTCACAAAGACAGGATGTGTCTAAATCCATGAAGTTGGCCAGGTGAATCAGTAGAAGAGGCTTTATTCTAACACGGAGAATTGTCTAGACATTTGTGTCAGGGCTTTCATGGCCTTCATGGACTGAATCACATGGATAATGGAGTACAAAAATCTCTATACTGCTCTGGCCCTTCAGTACTGGAGCCTAACACCCCTGATCCAGATGAACAACCTCAGTTCACCTACTGGCTTTAACTATGATTAACCTCAAACAACAGCTTTGCTGAGTATTTACACAGTGCTCATGTTTGAAGTGTTCCTGTGACGCTGTATGCTATCTGGAAGCAAGTCAAGGTGGAGGTTTTGAGGCATGGTTCAAGTCTCACAGTTGTGTGTTCTGGGTGACGGAGGAGGCTGTTTCTCAGCTGTGTAAACACAATCGCCATTATATCAAGCACATGGCTTTTCTACACGAGACCACACCTCTTCTGGCACACAGCTCTGCCCACACTGACAGCACCATTTAATCTTAATGGCCCAAGTTCGACAAATTTACGTATAGTCAAATCTCACATAATAAACAAGCACATGCAAAAGGTTCCTTATTCTTCAGTTTCATCCTTGGTGCATCTGAGCGCATGTTAGTTTGAGGATAACACTGTAACAAACTGCTTGATTTGCAGTTAATCAGAATTAATATCAAAATCATCAATAACTACAGCATGTATAGTAAGAAGAGTTGTATGGGTAATAACAATGAAAGCTGAAAATAACATTGATAATTATAATTGTGCGTTCAGGACACTTGGAATAAAATATAGGCACTAGGCCTACATGCCTGGGTTATTAAAGGAGGCTTGGATGTGCATTTTTGAGGTTATTACATAATTTAGGTGGTTTGGTTTTAAGTGTTTAGATCATTTATTTCAGTGTTTCATTTACTAAAATGAAACATTATCTCAGTCGTGTTCTGCTTTATCGTTTGTGCATAAAGCTATTTCTTTTCAGCACTTCCTCAGTTAGAAGCGTGCAACACCTAGAAATTGCAGCTACAGGGGTTTGGGGTGGGAACTTGTCTATAAATAAAGCTTTAATTAAATCTGATTTACGTTAAATCCGACAGAGATAAATAAATTAAAACATAGCTGTGAATAGATTTCACATAACTACTTGCAAGTGATGTTTGGAGAGCTGTTTCACTAGTTTGAAGCCTTAAATAGCTTTATTTAAAAATAATAATAACCATCAAATAAAATAAAATAAAACAGCACACTTCCATAAATGGGACTTAGGGCTTAGGGCATATTTGGGTTAGTGGTTAGCATGTTTGACTCATACCTCCCGGATTGGGGGTTTGATTCCCGGCCCTGCACTGTGTGCGCGGAGCTTGCATGTTCTCTCCGTGCTTCAGGGGTTTCCTGCAGCTACTCCAGTTTCCTCCCCCAGTCCAAAGACATGTGATGTAGGCTGATTGGCATTTCCAAATTGTCCACAGTGTGCGTAAATTGGTGTGTGTGCAATTATGCCATGCAATGGGTTGGTACCCAGTCCACGGTGTCCCCCACCTCATGCCACGAGTCCCCTGGGATAGGCTCCAGGTTACCCACAGCCCTGTGCAGGATAAGCAGTACAGAAAAATGGATGGATGCATGGAGGGACTTCCATAAATGTCTAATGTTTACCTATTGGACCAACTTTACATCCATTGAAACTAGGTTAAAATTTTATTTTACATTTTCATTCTGCTTTATCCTGGTCATGGTCTTGGTGAATCCGGAGCCTATCCCTGAAACACTGGTTATGTGTGGGAATACAGTCTTGATGGGATGCCAGTCTATCACAGGGCACCACACACACTGATTCGCACCTAAGGACAATTTAATCTAAAATATTCCTATTGAGATATTAGGAGGAGACTGGAGAACCTGGGGGAACCCACAGAGAAACAGTGAGAACATGTAAAACTCCATATAGAGAGTAACCCAAGCTCAGGATTAAACCAGGGACACTGGAGCTGTGTAGCACTAATGCTATCCACTGCCTCCCTCAGACACAAACCTCAAATGATTACTGGAATGTAATTTTTCTCCACTTAATTTACTTCTTCTTAGATCAGATTTATTCATACACCTTTCCGCATGCTCAAATCTGCACTCATTTCTATGCAACTCTGATAAATAAGGGCTGATATCTTTAGCATGGTCTCTTGGGCAATGAGTGACATATTTATGTCAAGTGGTTAGTTAGGCTTTTTGTACTGTCTTTTCTGTGGGTGTTAGAAAGGGGGGGAGGAAACAGTGCATAGTCTTGCGAATTAATCAGTGTTAAGCATAAGCCCTCTAGCATAGAGCAGTGTGCTTTTAAGTTCCAGTTACAAGTTCCTGAATAGTCACCCAGACAGCATTTCTTCAAGCTTCTCTCTATTTTTTTAGTGCATGCTTGCGACCTAAAGTGCTAGTGGTGGTAAAGGGTGGGGGGTGGACCACATGACTATATACAATATAGTCTTCATACAATGGGGGAGTAAAACTTTTTAGCTAAATGTCTTCCAAAATGCTTAATACATAGTTTTTATATATATATATATATATATATATATATATATATATATATATATATATATATATATATATATATATATATATAATTTATTTATTTATATTTTTTTTTCTCTTTTCAGATAGCCTTTAGGAATACGTTCTTCCTTTGTCCAAAGGAAGAATGTATTGAAATCATTCATGGCTGGATCGGGAACCTGTCGCAAGGTTGCGATGGACTTTAACAGGAAATTCAAAAAGATGGAAGTGTTGCGGACCAACCGAGAAGTGGACGTCCATGAACATCCACTGGTGAAGGCACAACTGGCATGGTGTGGGAAAACATATTCCCTTATTTATGGAGACATTTGGGACACCGTGTATATTACTATGCTGTGTGTGTACTGTTGATATGTACTGGGCGATATGACAAAAATATAAATATTATATCAATATTATATATTTTTATTTATTTATTTATAGCACTGACAGACTCCATCCTTGGGGTTAGACATAATGTATTTTGCACCCATATTTACTATTGTTTCCATATTTCTTCTTTTTATGATAAATTATAAATTTTTTCATCAAATACATGTTAAAAAATAGCTTTTACTGTTTTATTCTTCTTAATGCCACCATGGCTGCCATTGACCATTCGGATTTAGTATAAATGGGTAAACTGAATACTAGATTGGTCCTCCGGCATGCTGTATAATTCTGTTACTCCAGGCTGTATAAGAAATGTCAATAACATCCCAATAAATCAAGGAGAAACTCAGACAATGAGGCACCAGTAGAACATAATCATAGCTTCATATGAGCACTTATTGATTTGTGTGCCAAAATATTGATCAGCCCCTTACAAGAGCTGAGACGATTCATATCATTTTTCCCACTCCCAGACATACAGTCAAAATAGGACAACATGTCTGCTGGAATGAAAAGGCTTTTTAGCAGAAACCACTTCATCTTGAGCATGTTTAAGTAAACATCAGCTCTTATTCAGATTCCTCTGCTTGATATCAGCTGTATCTTTTTATTTCACCTTTGTATTTCTTTATTTCTTCTTCCATTCCAAGGAATTTAGTTTAATGGAACTCTGTGCAAATCAGTTTCATATCCTAAACTGCCTTTAAACCAGTTAAATCTCTCATTTCTACACCCACATACACAGACAGGAACTTCAAAGAGAATGTTAAATGCATGAACACCTCAGAGACGACACCGCGCAGCGGAAAAGTCAGCATGGGACTGGAGTCGTGTGCCTCGCCCAAATTCAGGATGAACACTTTTACTATCCGAACAGCAATTCCAGGACCTTTCCCTCCACACACTCTGTTATATGCTCAGATCACAGTTAAGCACTATATTTATAATGACCTGAACAGACCTGCCCACTTGGCCAACTCTAAATAAAACATCACTGGTTATAGTAAACAACCCAAAGGAAATAAACAGGATTTTGACACATGAGAAAGACATGCACGGAAGAGGGAAGAGGCTATAACATCCCTCAGCAATCATTTTGCTTGTAAATTAAACTAATCTGAAGAACAAATGCATGAATTTTGAATATGTTGTAATTACACCAATGGTTAATCCTAGTCTAATCCTCAGAAATACATTCTTTCATTAGTGCTGCATGAGAGAATACTCTTAGTGTGACATTACACCTTGTGGGATTTCTGAAATTGGCTCATTCATTCAAAGGGGAAGATTCTTTAAATGATGATCTGTGAAGATACAAGTTTAATGAGCTATCTTTGTCCCGAATGACCCAGAGAGGTAAATGTCATTAAGGATTATTATTATTATTATTATTATCATTATTATTATTATTATTCAGACATACACAATCCAGGCAAATAGTTTTGGATCATGGCTGCTTCAAATCTGACAGGTACTGGGTCCAACAAACATTAAGTAGACTACTCCATTCGATCATCAACACTTTCTATGAAACACAACACACCAAAGTACTCAGAGCGGGGTTCTTAAAGCATAGCCAGGTGGTCTGTGATTATTATTATTATTATTATTATTATTATTATTATTATTTTATTTGGTTACAGTGGAAATCACAACACGCCATTATCAAAGATATTATATTTATTATTGAGCTCTTATAGTTATTAACCTGCATTGACCGGTCAACTCAATAACTGAAGGAAAAAAAGTAGACTTAAAACCAATGTGAACTTGGACTATTGAAGGTTCAGACATAAAAAGCTCCATAGCATCAATAAATAGGTTATATACACGTTTTAAATACTGGCTTTAATATTTGAAGACTATATTCGGAGGAGATCTGTGGAAATTATTTTACAATTAAAGGAAGAACTTTAATTTTTTGTGAACAACTGCCAAAGTGTATAAAATCTGAACAACTCATTCAAAGTCAAATCCAACTTGACTTTTTTATTATTATTATTTTACTGTATGTGTATATTATAAATAAAAATGAATAAAAGAATGAATGACAGTCTTGTTTGTATTAAGTATAGATGTCATGCTGTTTATTTGGCATATATACAATAAATAACAAGATATCATATAGGTCAGTGGTTTATATTTCCACTTTAAACTGTCCTGAACCCCGGACTGGGCGACTCTATAAGAAATGGATATACAGTAGGATACACTTGACAAACCAACACGATACATATGACTGTATATAGATATTCCTCAGACAGCTACACTATTACTGGGTCATAATAACGTGAACAGTGTTATTCTGTTGGGCTACGTCCAAATCCGTATACTATACCATACTGCCCAGTACTACAGTAATATGTGGGTTGGGACGCAGCCCTTATTCCGTGTAGACAGTAAAGGCACCTTACGTTTATTTTAAAAGGAGAAATCAGATCATCCAGAACCTTACCGTAGAGATTCGTGGAGTTCCGCGCTTCCGGTTTCTGAAAGCGATGAGCACGCGGTCCCGGATTTGTGCACGGAGTTGCTGCTGACGGAAAGGAGGAGAATTCCTGCTCGTGCGCGGATTTTACTCCTCCGTTATCAGCGCGGTTCGGGGTTTCAGCTGGGGTTGTGGAGGCGCATCGCGGGAACAGGCTCCCCCTGGCGGAAATACATGCGCACAACCGTGGTATGATACCCGAGAGACTACAGTGGGGGGAATAAGTATTGAACGCGCCAGCACTGTTTTCAGTAAATATATTTCCAATGAGGCTCTTCACATGAAATTTTCACCAGACATCAGTATTAACTCAAGACATCCAGAAATATAAAGAAGTCACAACGTTAAAGTCCATAAATAATGAATGTTATGTGTAATAAAGTGGAATGACACAGGAAAAAAGGTATTGGACACGCTAAGAAAAAGTTCTCCAAGGCAAGGTAAGGCAAGGAACTAGCTGAAATCCATTAGTAATTATACCTCATATCTGTGCAAATTAGTATCAGCTGGGTTAGTACATTGATGGTGTATAAAAAGGCTTTTCGTTACCAAGGTGTCACACACGAAACATCTCATGATGGGTGAAAGCAAAGAGTTCTCCCAAGACCTGTGCGCTCTTTTTGTTGCAAAACATATTGATGGAATTGGATACAGATGTATTTCAAAACTTCTGAGCCTTCCAGTAAGCACCATTGGGGCCATTATCCACAATTGGAAGCAACATCACTCAGTCATCAATCGGCCATGCACAGGAGCTCCTCGCAAAATTACCAAGAAGACCACTCGGAATGAGCTCCAGAAACACTTGAAGCATCACATTTCAAGGTAGGATTCAGAAGCAATCGCAGATAAGAACGTTTTATTAAACAAATAAACAACAACACAACGACACTAAGACAACTTGGCAGAAATACTGTGGCAAGAAACAAAACACGGTGAGATGGAACATGGTAGTCTAGGACAAAGGAAAGACAGAGAAACATTGCAAACAATGGCTATATATAAGTGTACTCATTAACAGAAACGTGAATCAGGTGCAGGTGGTCATGTGACATGTAGTACAGTGCAGTGGCTGATGGGAACTGAAGTCCTGCGTTACCTCCTTGATATATGACATGAAGGCAGCAGGTGTCATCGTCATAGAGAAAACAATAGGCAATGTACTCCACTGCTCATGCACACCCTGCAAGACTCCATTACTAAAGAAAAGACATGTCGAAGCTCGTTTAAAGTTTGCTACAACACATTTGGACAAGCCTATGAAACACTGGGAGCATCTAGTCTGGTCAGATGAGAGCAAAATTGGACTTTTTGGCTGACATACTATACACCATGTTTGTTGAAGAAATGGCACTGCACACCACCATAAAAGCACTATACCAACAGTGAAGTTTGGAGGTGGAAACATCATGGTGTGGGGCTGTTTTTCATCACATGGTACTGACAGACTTTATATAGTTAAAGGAAAGATGAGACGTGGGTGGACCTTCCAGCAGGATAACGATCCAAAGTATACAGCAAAGGAAACTCTCAATTGGTTTTAGAGGAAAAAAATCAAGGCATTAGAATGGCCCAGTCAATCAACTTGAATCCAATTGAACAAGATTTAAAGACAATATGTTTAGAAGAATGGGACAAAATCACACCTGAATTCTTTGGCCCATTAATTTCTTTATACAGGAAGCATCTTGAAGCTGTCATAACAAGGCTTCTCCACAAAGTATTAAGTACATTTCAGTTAGCGTTCTCAATACTTTTTTCCTGTGTGATTCCGCTTTATTACACATAACTTCATCTATGGACTTTAATGTTTGGAAGTCTCTGTTATCTCAGTAGATCTTTCTTTCTTTCATCTTCAGGGTGGCTCAGTGGTTAAGGTTAATGGTCAGAAGGTTGTGGGTTCAAGCAGAAGGTTGTGGGAACTTGAACAAGACCCTTAACCTTCTCTGCTCCAGTAGTATGAATGATCCTGTGCTTCCTAACAAGCTGGGATATCCAAAGCAAGAATTTCACTGTACTGTAATGTATAAGTGACTAATAAGTGCACTTATCTCAAGGTCTAACCACTTTACCCTGATCAGAGTGGAGGTGGATCCTGGGGGTGAGATGGGAATAAACCCTGGATGGGACACCATTCCATTTTAGGTAGCTATAATAGATAAGAAAATAATGTATAAAATACAACAATTGGATCTTTTTAAGAATTACTACTACTTCTACTACAATTATTATTATTATTATTATTATTATTATTATTATTATTATTATTATTATTATTATTATTATTATCATTATTATTATTACCCATCCATTTTCTATACCACTTATCTTACACAGGGTCGCAGGGGAGCCTGGAGCTTATCTGAGGGAACTTGGGGCACAAGCCAGGGGACACCTAAGCCACTGTGACCCCCGAGTATTAGTAGTAGTAGTAGTAGTAGTAGTAGTACTAGTATAGCAGTAATAGTAGTGTAGTAGTAGTAATAGTGGTAGTAGTACTATAGCAGTAGTACAGTAGTAGTAGTAGTAATAGTAGTAGTAGTAGTAGTAATATTAGTAGTAGTAGTAGTAGTAATATTAGTAGTAGTAGTAATAGTAGTAGTAGTAGTAGTAGTCATGGTATTTTATCAAAGAGATTATAGTGTTACAGTAGCAAGAACACAATATACAGTATGCAACATAGTGCAAGATTTATTTTTATAATGATTCTCAGATGTGACATAAGTAATTTATGATAATTTGTGCTTCTGAATTGTTACTTCTTATGTATCCTCTGTACAGTTTTCATATCCTCAGTTGTAATATCTGCCCCTCATTCTTCTTAATATATCAATTACCTTTATAATTGGCCAAGATTTCTTGGCCAATCTTTGTCCATTCTTTCTTTCTATCTTTCTTTCCTTCTTTCTTTCTTTCTTTCCTTATTTCCTTCTTTCTTTCTTTCTTTCTTACTTTCTTTCTTTCTTTCTCCACTCATTCGTTCTTGAGATTTCTGTAATAACTCTGTCAAGATATCACATTTCAAATCAGGTTTGGGGAATGAGAGCATCAAGGCAAAACTTCTTTCTTCTTGATTCTTTTCAAACTATAACTCTGTTTGATCTAATACATGTGAGCACATTTACAAGGCACAAGATGTGACAAATCATGTAAGGATTCTAGCGTTTAGAACAAATCTGGATTTTTTAAAAAGTGTTTTTCCATGTGTTATTGTTGTCACCCAAAAGTGTGAAAAGTGACACCCGCAGGACATCATGAGCAAACACAACTTTTATTCTTTCAGCCATTGGTTGCCTACAAATACTTTTTTACTCCATTTCAGGTAATGTATGTGTAAATTTTGAGAATTCACACACACTCACATAAAATCAGTTTACAACGTCCAATTCACCTACAGGTAGGACTTTAAGATGTGGGTGCAATCAAGGTCATGTACAGGAACCTGACACTGACACAAGGAGAACCATGTACACACAGGGAGAATATATGAAACTTCCTAATGAGAGTAACTAGATCTCAGGATCCAACCGAAGACCCAGGAGATGTGTAGTACTACCTGCTGCACTGACATCCAACTTAGTATCATAAAAACTACAAACAAACAAACTAAAAAAAGCCCACTAACACCATACACATACTCATCTGGTCATTTCTGGCCATGGTGCAAACACACACAGCTCACCTTTCCTGAGTTGCAAATGTGTCTGGTTTATCACCATGGGGGTTTATAGCATTATTAAAATGCTCAGAGCAGGACTTTGGACCAGCAGATGCAGTTGTGGATGGCTATCTCTAAAAATGTTTCCATAATTATCACATAGCACACAGTGGTGTTGATTTTAAATCACTATATAGAGAATTATTTGGCTCAATAACCTCATTTAAAGCCTGGGAGATATAATTCTGATAGAGTTGAAACTGTATTAGTTGGTTCTATATCCAAATTCTAATTAAAGCCACAACAATAAAGCTAAAAGTCAGAAAATATGCAACATATCCAGGTCATGTGTTTAATTCTTGGCATGGAACAAGGGAATGACATTGAACATATGTCAGTCTTCTTTAATCATGTTTATAAGCAAAATATAAATACCATGACAACTATAGCTACTCCCTGACCAAAGGTCTGATTATTTTATGGCACTTTTTATGGGGGTGATGGCTGTATTTCCTGTTGCCACTGATCTGGATACATTTTCCCCCGTCTCTTAGTCCTATTGTTATTCATTCTGAGAGAACCACAAAACAGGTCTGGGATCTGAAAACTTAACAATCTAACATCATGATGACGCACAAAGACTCTTGCCCTCTGCCTCTTCTCCACCCAGTGCCGTAGTTCCCTATTACGAGTGCTAGGAATAGGCTTTTTTTATCTGTGCAGTTGGGAAACGGGTCTGGACTACTACAGTGGGACAAATATTTAAGATTGAGAACTGAGACAATACACTGCAGAACCATGCCATCGATTGAGAAGATTTTGTACTTCCTGTCCAGTGCTGGTTTATCTATAATCGGCGTGGCGGTCCTCAGTTACGGGATGTCAGCAGAGTGGGCCTCCTCCATCATGGCCTGTTCACCTAAAATTAACAATGGAACATTTGAGTCAAATGGAACTGCAACCATTCGCATGGGACTGTTCAAAGGCAGTGAGGTCAAAGTTTCCTGTCCTTTTTTTTCCCCTGGTGGACAAAATTTTATAGGTAAGTTAATGATGTTTGTGAAGATTTCTATGTAATGGAATAAAAAAGGTTCAGATATCTGTGAGAATGTTAGTCTTCTTGTGTGTGTGTGTATATATGTATAGAGAGAGAGAGAGAGAGAGAGAGAGAGAGAGAGAGAGAGAGAGAGAGAGAGAGAGAGATGGTTAACGTATAACATTTAAATTATTTATAGCATTTACATTATTTAAGTTTTAAAAATGACTGTTTTTGGAACCCCAGTAGGTTAAGCATCTATATTTACACTTACTGTTATTTTATATGTCCAATCTTTACCATTTTTTATTCCTCTATGTTAGAAGTTGGGAATCTTTTCCGCTGGAAAAGATTCCCAACTACTACTACTACTACTTATGATTTTTTTTTTCTTTAAAGAACCAGAGAAAAGTTATTTTTATTATTATCATCATTATTATTATCGCTATTATCTTTACTATTACTGCACAGTTATATAAATAAATAAATAAATAAATAAATAAATAAATAAATAAATACCATTTCACGTTTTGCGTGTTCTTGACCTAACAGCCTGCACTTCACCTAAAAGGTCTATAGGCGGCACTTGGACTTCATTTAACCAGCTATGATAGTTTCATCAGTAAATCAAAACAAGATACAGTACGTAAATAAAAGTAAATTGAACATTACTTACCATTAATGCGACGTCCACAAATGTAAATTCGTCTGTCCATTTGGACTGGAGAAACAATACTTTTCTCTTTTATTTCTTTTAGCCTTTGTTAAAAAACTGAAAACAGACTGACTATGTAGTTTTCAACCGATTTATTAATTAGACTGGGAAATTACTGCTCTACTCCACATTGTTTAATGAAATTTGAGCTTGTTGTGCCACATCACAATTGGTTGGTGTCTACATGGCAAATGGGCATCAATTATGAACTATATAATATGTTAAAACATGTAAAGGTTTCATTGAATCGACACCCTAGCTTTTGTGATTCGTAATTGCTTTTAGTTATTTATTCCTGTAGTCGAGTCATATTCAATCACTGAAAGAGCCATATATGGTTCAGGAGCCATAGATTCATGACCCCTACTCTGAGTATGTGATCAGATGTCACAGTGAGTGTACTATGAGTGTAAAATTGTTTTCCTACTTATTTATGATGGAACATCACTCATTTCCATTGTTGTGTTTGAGTCTATAACCTTTAACAGCACAAACTTTTCCCTTGGTGTCAGTGAAGGTGTTCTGTATATATCTTTTTGTTTTTTCAATAAACAGTGATATTTGATATTTAATATACATATAAAATATTTGAATATATATTATAGTTGTTTAACCCACAGTGATATTTATTACTAATATATTATCTTCTCTGTGTCAGTGTTTGAAAGGCTCAGTAACATTGGGGGTGATGGAATAGGCTTACATGCCACGGTGGTTGTTCTGTTGGTCTTTGCTCTGGTGGCCTCTGCAGGTAGTATACTCATCACTCTCTACAACGCCATCAGTAATCCATATGAAACCTATATGGGTCCTATTGGATTGTATGTCTGCAGTGGAATAAGTGGTGAGAAACACACACACACACACACACACACACACACACACACACACACACACACACACACACACACACACAGAGGATTCAGTACAACCTCTAAGAAAAAAAACATTTCAGTGTATCTTTAACACATTTGTATTTCATTTTCAGGAAAACAAATTGATAAGTAGGAAATAAAATAACAGCAGGCCCCAAAGTGTTCTATTCCTTTTATACCACAGCAGTTCACCAGCACAAACAATGTATTTTTCAATAAAGTCTATAGTTGCCAAATGATGTGCAACATCCATGAAACAAGTCAGTAGCTGTTATCACGTCATAAGCAGTTATTTGCTTACCAGAACTCTTTTGAAGATCTGAAGTTAATAAGAGAAAAAATATATATATACCTTGTTACTGATTCAACTGCAAAATGCATTTAATCCTGAACACTTCTCCATGTCAAAACTTTAACTTTACCTCTGACCGTTACAAAGCGCTGACACTGGAGACTCCTTCCAAAAATGCTAAATAACTGTCTCCTCTGTCCTCAAACAAACCTTCACAATAAGTATACATTTACCATACATGCCCTTGTGTTTCTATAAAAGGTTTCTACAGAAATATTAACATATAAGTGCAAGCATGTTAATCTAAACCTGTGACTTGAATTACAGCTGGCACTATTGTCAGAGCTGCTGTTGCTGACTTTACTGCATTTAACAGTATGGTTGTTGTTCTATGTTCAGTGCTAAGCTCTATTAAACTAATATAACTAATATAAAGTCAGTATGAATCCAATGTGTTATCTCATTATCTGATTTTTCTTCTACATAGCATGCTTGGCGTTTTTGGCAATGATCCTGTTCCTGATTAATCTGCTTGGGATCAACATAGCAAAGGAGATGCTGTTGGAGGGAGACAATGAGATAACGCTGAAGGATGGGGATCTGACAATCGAGGCTGGCTTTTTTATGATTCTGCCGTACATTATCGTTAACCTGCTCGCCATACTCCTGGTGTATCTGTATGCACATGCAGCCTACAGACAACGCCAAGAACAGCAGAAACCCACGGAGGATGCACCCAAAGAGATTCTGATGTACTAATGTGCAGAAGAGTCTGTCCATAAGACTACGTGATTGAAGACATTCATGATAGGAGGTTCCACTATAGATATATTAGACACAAAGATCAGCGACATTTCTGCAACTAGGGTACGCTTACAATGTGACCAGAAGAAATACTGCAACAAATGTTTTGGATGAAAAAACAACAACAACAACAACAACAACAAAATTCATTTCATTCTGCTTTTCTGTCTTTCCTAAATATAAAAAAAGTAAATACATGTTATATTGTTCTCTGTCCTAAGCATTTAATGTAAATGATGTCCTTTAAATATTCTCAGAAATATATTTATATTATATATTATATATTACTATATATTAATATATTATATAACTATATATTAAGTACCTCCTCACACATATCAGCTTTTTTAATACACCCATAATTATTTATTGGTATTGGCCAAAGATCTCACTCTGATCATTTTATTCCAGAGACCTTTGTTGCATAATATTAACCCTTTCATGGCATGTTGGGTTCTGATTAGGAGAGTAAATTCAAGTGCCTATCATTCCTGTTGACTTGTCTCACAACATAAGAAAACTTTATCATATGTAAAACTCCTAGAAACAACACATAGAAGATCCTTCCACTTTTTTCCTGGGTATCCAACTTTTTTCTTTTTTTTTTGACACATAAAATCAGAAACTTTAAAACTTTGATTTAATCAGTTTTAGCATGGGTTATTTTTACTGTGTTGTGTTACTAAGTTATTATCTTCTTAAGGTGTGTTATACAAACAGTGAATCTGTTCTTCCTTCCACACAAATGAGTTAGATATCATCTCTTCTTGTGTAAAATTCAGAATGTTAATTATACTAATTAGAACCTTAATAGCAGTGAGAGACAATACTTTTCATGAAGAGCATTTACCCCAGTGTGTTTTGTCACTAGGTGGCAGAAGTGTTTTGTTTGTCTCATCTTTTCTAGTCTACCTGAGTGTTGCACAGTTATTTTCCATGGATTCCTCTGTGCATTTGGGTCTTCAGTATTCTAACACAGTCACTTTTTTAGAACATAAACCACTCAAATGTGTGCTGACAAATACAGTAATTTTAGCTTTTTCCAAATTCCACTCTCAAGAAATTCCCTTTTGTCCCAAATTATGTATCCTTGGCTGACACCTTGAGACATTATTTAAAAACAATTTGAAGACAAATTGTTGGACATATGCTTAGTTCATGCTAGATTCTGGATTAGTATATACTGGAAGAACTGTATGTGGATCTATGAAGACTTTACTGAAAGAGTTAACTTCCTGTTTAATAATGAGAATAATATACAGTACATTGGGGTTCAAAAATGTGAGAGCACTAGTGACATTGCTTCTGTTTGACTTTTTGTTTGTTTTTCAAAAAAACATTTTTGAAAAACAAATAGGGTTTTTTTTTAAATTTGTTTTTGTTACAAATTATATTATCAGCAATATCTTGAGTGAAATGTAGACGCTTAAAAATATTTACATGAATTTCAGAGTTTCTTAGTAATAAGACTCACAGAAAATCTGAGTTAACATGGTAGTTAATATCACAAATTTGCTTACATTTAAATAGGGAACTAGAATTTCTGCAACATTACATTTACATTTATTCATTTAGCAGACGCTTTTATCAAAAGAGACTTACAAATGAGGAAATACAAACAAATCGATATATATCAAGCAATACAAAATGAACACATTCGATATGAATATTGAACAGTCAAGATGTCACACATTTTTATAATAAAAAATTATCAATTTTTTATTTTATATTTAACAAGTCCCAGGTTTTCAGTGTGGTCTCTGACTTTTGGACCCCACTGTATATATGATAAAATGCAAATGAGAAGTCTTGTATAAAACATGGGGTACATTTTTGGAATTTATGAAGGAGACAGAATGTGGGACAGGCCCCTGATTTTCCAGTTATATTTGTACTTTTGCATGTACTTGAGTTATTATTTTTTATTTCTAAATAACAATTAATATTTATAATTCTGTTCTTTAACAACTGTGTGTGATTGTACGTCATTTTATGCAGTGTAGTTTGGAGGTTTTGAATGGGTGCAGGGATGAGATTTGTGTTTTTATTGTGTAAAATGTTAAACTTAATAAATAATAAATACAAAGGTTTTTGGCTATTTTTATGTGTGCTGAAGAAGACCTCCTAGTGTTCAGTTCATGGAAAAGTTTCATATAGAAAAAAAATAACATTTGATAATAATAATAATAAGAAGAAGAAGAAGAAGAAGGAGAAGAAGAAGAACAAGAAGAAGAAGAAGAAGAAGAAGAAGAAGGAGAAGGAGAAGAAGAAGAAGAAACAAAGTGTTTAATTTTTTTTAGCAATTATTGCTGGAATTCCAAACAGGTTAAAGAGGCCATTTCCAATTAAAGTGGCCTGTTAGTGTATATTTCATTTACAGTTTATGTTGTCAAATGTCTTAGTACTTTATCTATATGCTTAGTTCATTTGCCTTTTAAATAAAGCACAAATTTCCCTTTAAGATTGGAAAGCCTTCCAGGTAATAAGCGCATAAATACAAAGATGCATGTCATGTTATTTCCTGTTTAGTTCCCATTCTGTACTTTTTTAAAATTAATAATATTTTATTATTTTTTATTAATTCTGTACTTTTTTTTATTAATACAATGTTAACAGAAGACAGTTCATATCTTAATTTTCACGTTGATTAATGTTTTTACTCATTTAACTGGTTTGACTTTTATGATATGCTTAATCATAACAATGTACTAGAAAACAATACTTTATCTATAGTAACAGAAAGAATGTTATGGTCCTCTTCTTAAATCATTAACAAGTGTGAGTGAAGAACATGACTAAGACTAAGAATACCATCAGTCAAAAACTCTGGTAGTATATTAAGAAAAGCATACAGACCACACAATTTTTAAAGTGCGGATTTAAGTACTTCATATAAGTACTTCATCAAGAGGTAGGCCTTTAAACATCGTTTGAAAACCACCAGTGACTCAACAGTAATGGACAACTAGTGGAAGATCATTCCACCACCTAATGCCAGAACAGAGAAGAGTCTTGATGCAGGCCTTCCTTGTATCCTGAGAGATGGTGGGGCCAGTCTAGCAGTGCTAGAGCATTGGAGGGAGCAGTTTGTGATAAGTGCTTTAAGGTAGGTGGTGCTGGTCCGTTTTTGGTTTTGTAAGTAAGCATCAGTGTTTTAAATCTGATGTAGGCAGCTACAGGAAGCCAGTGGAGGGAGTGTAGCAAAGAGGTGTTGTAGGAGAACTTAGGAAGATTGAAAACAAATCATGGCGCTCAGAGGCAGGAGACCTGCCAAGAGTGAGTTGCAGTAGTCCAGTCACAAAATGACAAGAGACTGAACCAGCACCTGAGTGGCCTGTGGATAGAAATGGACCAATCCTTCTGATGTTGTAAAGGAGAAATCAACATGAGCGTGTCAGATTAGCAAAGTAAGACGAAAACTACAGCTGATTCTCCGTGGTTACCCCAAGGTTGTGTACAGTAAAGGTGAGATCAGATCGCACCAAAGCAAACCAATCTCACATCCACTCAAAAAATAAAATTTTGTGTTCCAATCAATAGATGTCTACATGATTATAACTGACTATCCTTACAAATCTTCTAAATATTAATTAGATTTATCATTTTACTACTCAGATACAGAATTGCTTTTGATCAACTTCAAAGACCCCATCTTCCAGAGAACACCGTGTGTGTGTGTGTGTGTGTGTGTGTGTGTGTGTGTGTGTGTGTGTGTGTGTGTGTGCGTGTGTGTGCGTGTGTGTGCGCATGTTTGCTTTGCACTCGTCCCCATCCAAAAGGATACACTACAGTGGAACATCTTATAGCACAACGCTGTTGAATTCTCGAATTAACTGTTCAGTAGCTGTTGGTTAATTTTATATAACAGCAGCTCTAACAGTAGTATTACTTTTAAGGGATAGAAAAAAGAAATGCTGGAGGCATAATGGGTGCTTACAGCTGCTGTAACGTATGTGCTAATAGGAACTTGTTTCATGGACATTACACAACATTAAACATAAATATAAATGGATAGAAGTATAATATAGAAGTATAACAAGAAAACAGTAATGTTAGCCAAGTCTGGGAAAAAAAAAAAAAAAAAAAAAAAAAAAAACAGGATGTGGTGTTATATGAAAATATAA
Organism: Ictalurus punctatus; assembly: GCF_001660625.3. Classification (NCBI taxonomy): domain Eukaryota; kingdom Metazoa; phylum Chordata; class Actinopteri; order Siluriformes; family Ictaluridae; genus Ictalurus; species Ictalurus punctatus. Next base: position 22,564,883 of record NC_030428.2, read on the forward strand.
ACTTCAGGATGGTAACAGTAACTCTATTTCATGTCAGACCACCTTGCTTTCTTGAAGTAGGTCTAGAAGTGTGTTGTTCCAGCCATATTGCATACTATTATTTTATTATTTATTTATTTATTTATTTATTTAGACTTTCACTTGTGACAGTTCAAAAATATGCAGTGTCAATTCTCATGGAAAAGCCTGGTTTTCAAATTTGCAGTGTGGATCTCTCTCTCTCTCTCTCTCTCTCTCTCTCTCTCTCTCTCTCTCTCTCTCTCTCTCTCTCTCTGATGAAGGTGGATTAGGCCAGAGCCCTGGGTTCAGGACACTGGAATTGTGTGATAGGATTAAGGAAACACTATGACTCCCCTAGCATGCATCACAGGACCCTCTGAAACACATACCTGTTGCTGCAGGGTATGGATGCTCTCACACACAAAGATAAGATAACTCACAGGGCAGTGTGTACACATGATGCCTGACCCTCAGCCCTGCTTGTTCTCTCAGGTCTCAGTTTCAAGCTTTATTTACAAGAGGAGCCGAATACTAAGTCAGGAATGATGAAATTCTTACTCTCATTTGCTTCCTGTGCATGTATGTGAGCCTGGGGCAAAATCAATTCAGGCCTTCACTGACCTACACCTTTTCAGTTTATCTGGTACAAACACTTTTTCATTCGAATTAGTTAAAATTTATGGTAATTTTGTTAGCCAAAATAATGTCAATATTTTTTTCATCATTAGCAGTATAAATTTGACATGTTTCTTATTTTAAGTGTAAAAATATAGAGTAAAGTAAAGCACAGACAACTGATATTGTACACTATAGGACACGATGTAAAATAATATCTAAAGTTGAGTTCAATAGTTTGCATCCGCAAATGATTTCTTTGTCAAAAAAGAAAAAGAAAAAAACGAATGTACAAATTGAAAATGCAGCTGAAAGAATTTACGAGGTCCAAAATCATACTGAGATGTTGTACATTTTACATTTATCTACCAGGGGGAAAGGAGTCAAAAATCTGTCTAGAAGAATTGGCAAAGGTTGGTCAAACAGGCTGACAAAGTCAGAATAAGACAAAATGGAAGGTGACAAAATTACAACTGAGGATTCAGAAGTTGGTAAATGTTAAAGAGCTTGAAGAAAGTTATAAACGTAAAGGCTGGGCAAAAACTTATTAGAGAACATTTAAATCAAATTCAGAAAGGGAGATGTAAGCATTTAAATATCCATGGTAGTTTTTTTTTACTATTATTATCTTAACACACATTATTTTTTTCAACTTGTGATTATACAGAAACATCTTTCAAACCTAACATAGTAAAAGTACTGTCTTTTAATTTTTCATCTTGTCCTAAGGGTATGCAAACATTTGCCCCAACTGTATTTATTAGGACCATTTGAGATTCTCACTTACAAACCAGTTATAATAAAATTTTGCATTTTAAAAACATTTTTGTATTATATAAATAATAGGTTTTCATAGAAATAGTTTTATTAAGATTGCGATTTAATTCAAGTTGCCATTATTTATACTTTTGTTGATCTTTAAATTAAACAATGTAAGTGATAAGTCAGTCAATTTTAACTATAAAGTTATACATTTTCATTAGAAATAAAATTAAAATTGCAGTCCCCTTGGCTTTCCAACAAATGAGATTCACAGCTACAGTGTGAAATTCTGCAAAGGACAGGAATCTTTGTGTGATCACTGCTCTCTGTGCACCCAGCCCCAGGCTTTGACAAATATCTACCATCTAGAGACCTGTCAAATCCTCTGAACCCAACGCAATACGAGCAGTAATTTAGATCCAATGATTTACTCTATACAAGTATAAAAAGCGATAATAATTTGTGAAGTTACATAAACTCAAAGTCACCTGTATGTCTAAATTTTCTTAATATGTCCTAATGCATTTGCATATTTATGTTATTTCATTTATGTATATTTCCGTATTTTTTTTCAATGTAGTTTGTTGAATATTTGCTAATGAACAAATTTCCCTTTGATGGACAGTGACTCTGATTTAAGGATTCAGTGTATATAGTGTTATAATACATATGTCAAGAAGTACAAGGGTTCAGGGAACTTTTGAACTTGACTTGCATGTACTGTACACACAAATCATAAATACATATGCAATATGCGCTAAACTATTCCCAAAGGCACACCTGTAAAACCTAAAGGGTTAGGTTCTATAAATTCTCTAATATTTCTCTGCCTTCTTTATTTTGTAAGGAAGTGCAAACTTTGCACTTGACTGTATTAACAGCATCTGTACTACATGCAAACTTGTAGCATATTAGAGTTGTGTTCATAGTCTGAGCTCCTAGCAGTTCTCACACTCAGAAGGTGTACCTGGGTGCCGGACAGACAGGGAGGAGCCAAAACTTATCTCCATAATTTATCTTAATTTGTCAGTGAAGGCAGAGAGTGGAGAAGAGTGGAGGGAAAGAGGGATGGGGGAGAGCAGAGAGGGTGTAATTGCACCCCTGCTGCTCCATTAAGGTGTCATTCCTCAGTTAACATCAGATAAGATCTTCCTCTAAAACACCTGCAGCTATTCCTCCACTTTAGCAAGCCCTCCCTCTCATACACACTCACCTCAAGGGATTGACAGATTCCAAAGTGAGCGGCTCTGAATCCACTGCTGGACAGGAGTGATGGAGCACATAACCCAAGACTAAAAGCTAAGATGCTGTCGCGCTCTGCTAACTCTTGTGTCTAGGGCATCTCTAGGATCCTTTACCCATCTCATTATCATATTCCTCACTATGACACTCTAAGCTGAGACCTGGCACAGTGTGTGCTTCTTCCTCTTTACCTTTATCACATGGTCACCCTGTCCCAAACAAAAACTGTCTCCTTTGGTCAGCCCGGAGAGACAGAAATGATACCCATTAATGATGGATTGATGGATTGAGCAGATCAGGTCTGAGCACTTTCTCTGCGCAAAGCCCCACGTCAAAGTCACTGATGGATGAAACATGGCTAAAAGACAAGGCAGGACAGGCCAAACAAGAACAAAGATCTTTAACCCCTCTGACATATGAGGCTACCGTCTGTCTCTCACGTAGACTTGGATGAAAAAAGCACATGTTTTTCTAATGGAGGCAGTAGGGCTGTAACTGAATATGAGTACATTATTCAGAATGAAGAGATCATGTGGTCTAAACAGATGCAAATTCACAAATAGGAGGCATACTAGTATTTCTTTTTTTAAAGGTTGCCAGAAAGGTTCATAGGACATCTGGTTAAGAGTAGAGCGTGAGTACATGAGCATTAGGACTGGGATCCTGCAAGATACAACAAAAAGTCTCACAACCATCAGCTTCTAATTTTCATGCAGGTTAAGAGTCGAACCTAGTATGACCACGTTCATGAACATGAATGTGCAGAGCTATGCATTTCTACATCCTTAATAACTGCCTGGTTAGTTTGCAGTGCTTTAAATTAGATTTTGTTCAAAGTTAAGACCAGGGTCATGTTTAATGTCTTAGGAATTATATCTGGTACATTGTGATTGTGGCTTCTTAAAGATCATCCAAGATCTCTGCAGAGGTGTTTTCATTTCTGGGACAATAGAAGAAAGAAAAAAGTATACTGGTGTCTACTGCTGATTTATGTGTCAAACAGAAAAAAATGGACTCTAATAAGAACAATATTGGTCCTTTCTCTCATAATTTGGTCTTTTCAGTACTACCCAACCTCTAGACACTCCCCCAGACAGGTAAATGTCAGGAAGTTAATTTACAGGCACTTATTACCAAATGAATCCTTTTCCTGAACTCTGTTGCAACACTGATTTGAGTGATGCAGATTCAAAACTTCAGTATTTCAAGTTTAGTTTAGATTATTAGTTGAGTGCTTTAAGAAAGTTCAGAAGATAATGACAAGAATTGTGTTTTCAGTCAATGAATGCCTGAAATTTGAATATATATATATATATATATATATATATATATATATATATATATATATATATATATATATATATATACACACACATACATACAGAGCTTGACAGATATGCGTTCTGTTTAAATGAAAGGAGTGAGAATATTGACATTGTGATAACACTGAATTACATTGTGTTTGTTGTAACAGCTATGCAAGCCAAAAAGTGCTTTTTTTTTTTTTACTTAAATCTATTGCTTGGATTTCACTGTATTTACGTGACATTAACAATCTGATCTAAAACCTTTCCTGATTTATTTTCTTTATGAACAATCTAGTTTTCTAGATAACTGAGAAAGCTTTATAGATTGTCACTTGACAGTGAAGCTTCATTCTCTCTTTCTCCATAAAAAAATCAGATATTGTAGACACATTCTCTGGCCAATTCCCGACAATCATAAAAGGTTACTTGATTTTAGGATGGTCTTAAACTATTACTTATCCAGATCATTCTGTAGTTGTATGAATGGGTGTGTGAATGTGTATGTGATTGTGCCCTGCGATGGATTGGCATCCTGTCCAGGTTGTACCACGCCTTGTGCCCGATGCTCCCTGGGATAGGTTCCAGGTTCCCCGTGACCCTGAAAAGGATAAGTGGTATAGAAGATAGATGGATGGATGGATCATTCTGTAGTGTGAGGTGTGTAAAATCCAATCTTATACATCTGTCTAAACACATCCAATCTATGAATCCTGTTGTAACCATTGTAACTGCACTAGCATCCAGTCTCACTGATTTGAAATTTGTTTTGATCCATAGACAAGAGTAATTCTGCCAGATCCTAGATTCCAAGAGATGGGATCATAGATTGGGACTCAGATTACTGAACATAATTTCAAAGTGTGCTATTTTATTCTGAATAAATATTGTTGTATGGAGGGTTTGGTGACTGAAAAACAATCCAGGATATGTCCAATATTAACTACGTCCAGTGGGCATGTATGACAATGATCATGCAAAGAATAATGACTTGAGATGCACTTGCTAATAGAAAATTGATAACACATTCTATATACTGATGATTTTTTAAAACTGTCTTTTTTTGTAAAGCTTTTATTCCTGGAAGTACTTATTAATTATTATTAGTAATTTGTTAGTAATTTGTTATATTAAATTAGTGAAATCATATAACATGCTTAAGAAGAAATGTGTCAATGTGCTGAAATGTCTTTACCTAGTGTTATTTTTTTTAAATGCAGTATAAAATTGTAGTCTAAACTACGTAATGTTTAGTATGTATAGTTATGTAATGTATGTATAGTATGTATAGTTCTTTCTGCTATCTCTGCGAGGGCACATCTGTACACTTCTCAGTCCCTCTCTCTTATTCAGTGGTAACTGAAGCAGCTAGGTGAGAAGATGAAAGCAGAGGAAGCAACTGAAGCGAGACAGACCTGGAGAGATCAGAGACTGAAGTCTGAAACCGAGCCCAGGACTCAGAGTGCATCCAAGCTGCTCAAACCTGCAAATGGTCATAAAAGAGATGAGAATCCCAGACAGCAGACAGCTGCGATCATTTGTTGCGTCCCAGTAGGTATCATGCTGATATCACGCAGGCCCTTTATAATTCATTTCAGCAGTTTCATCATCATATGCCTCCTCAATAGTTCACAGAGTGACAGAGCGGTTAAATATTCTCCTACGCAAGACAAATCACTGAAGATCCTGGATTATCTAGTGGAGGTTCAGGCTATAAAACATATCAGCACCGTGTGATGTTTAATTGTGATATAGTCAGTCTTGAAAAACTCTAAGTGCTGATTGCATAAGTATAAAGTGTGAATAAAAGACTGATTTAAAAAAAATAACAGAAAGCGGAAAAAAACAGTCAGGTTTGAACTCCTTCTCAAAATCACTTATTTATGTTGACTGTAAACCATTTAACCATTATGTTTTATTTAACTTAAAGTAACTACAAATGACTTAAAAAAATTTTTTGAGAAACACTCTTGTGCTTTTATGATTTCTTGCCCCTTGAGTCTATTTCGAGCTTTTCATGTCTTACAAAGGCAAAGGTTGAACAAACTAAATACATCTTGACTGTTTTAAGCCCTTAGACATGATATTGAGGCACAGTTGAATCATTTAACTAAAGTTTGGAGTGCACATTTTTCATTTAACTAAAGTTTGGAGTGCCCATTTTTATGCATGCATAATTGATATAATAGCATGTTTAGGAAAACTGTACATCAAATAAAGTTTCTTCCCTAGAAACCAAGGAATGCAAACTTTTAAACTCAAGGTAATGAGTACTTCAAAATAACTTTGACAATCATATTACTATTAAATCTAAATAATTTTCTGAGGCAACAGCATGAATGATGTTAAGTGATGAACAAAAGAGTAGAGTAAAGTCAAACTCCAATCCTAATACACCGTCACTCCTGTCAGTCATCGTCTCATCCTCCACCACAAAAAAGCAGACTTGTGTTATAAAAGCATCAGCTCCTTCCTCTGTTGACTAAGTCTCCACCTCACCGCCTCTTTCTGTCACACACATGCCACAGGCTCACAATTATGTTCCGACAGCACTACAAATTAGCACCCCATTCCAGGCCTCTTTACAGCCTTCCATAGGAACGTTGTGTGGGAATCTGATACCGGTCCTCCTCAAAGGCTCTTTCTAGAGCATGAGGGAGGTCAGCACTTTTAGCAAAATGGTGCAGATGTCATTTCTCTCTGAATTTAATTCACATTAGAGTTTTGTGTCGTTATAGGCTATCGGTTAATCTGTGGAAAAAGCAGTAAAGTTTCACATAACACGGTGTATTTTTTAAGTAAAGAACAGAAGAAATGTAAAAAATTTGTTTTAGGTTGACTCCTATTCCATAAATACATTATATTTTTTCTATATTATAGAGTATGTCTATATTAAATATTAAATATTATGTTATATGGATCTCACAGGAGGAAAGGATCAAGTCAAATGTTATGGATGACAAAATGATGACAAAAAACGTTTGTACATTTTGAGCCAATTCATCACCAGCTGATGGCTTTAGAGGGAGAGGCTGAAGAGAGTGATGAAGATGGAAAGACAGCATGAGAAAAATAAGGAAGGATCACTTTGCATCCTGCATTGTCTTTGCACTTAAGCTCCAGTCAACAGGTAGGTGTGACGGCCAAGCCCGGAGGCGACACTCAGTTCGCAACTTTTGTCATCTCTCTATAGTTCCACCGCTCTGTCTCTCTCCCTCACGCTCAGATATTCGCCTGGAGCATAGACACTTCCTGCATGTTCTGGCCTTTAACACTAAGTAGAAAAAAAGAAGAAGGATGAGCTTAGGGGGTTGTGTTAGGATACATATGAGACTTGGGTGGAAGAAGATTAATCAGCCCTTCAACAGGCCAACTGTTAATTCGGCAAACTGTGTATAGTATTTCAGATTTTTTTTTCTGATGTTAAAAGCTCAGTTGTTTTCAAACATAAAACAAATTTAATTTAAGAGTGCAAGTCAGTTAAATACAGAGACAGTGATTATAATTAATAATGAACAAACAAAAGATACCAGTAACACCTTATTTTGCAGCATTGTAAATATGTCATATTTAATAGCTAAATATGTGGTCATTACTGGAACATGCTTTGTATGGATGGTTTTAATTTAAGTAATATCTAATATCTGGCCGCAGAACTCTGTGCTAAACAATCAGGGCTGATAATGTAGTAGTTGCAAACTGTGCACCTGGCTTTACTCTTAAGTTAAATAGTACATACTGCCAATAGTAACTATTGTAAATATATATATATATATATATATATATATATATATATATATATATATATATATATATATATATATATATATATATGCTTAGAGGTACAATAACAATGATAAGACCTACCATATTGATGTAGACATGATAGTTTGACTAAAACGATTAGGTATTTACAGTTAAGAAATGTGTAATAATGCTTGGAAAACTATATAATTATTCACACTCATCAGAAAGTAGTCATATATCAACAGGCCTAATGTAATGTGCAAATATGAATACTGCCTTATAAATGATATTTTTTATCTGCATTAATGTCTATGACATTTCCAACCTGTAAGGTGTGCAAATATTTGTAACAACTACATATTTATCCAGTAAAAATAAGTATTGTGATGTAGAGCCAATGTAGTAGTTTTAACTTAAAATTTTACTTATTAACTTATTACACAGATGTATAATATACAACCTCCAAGGTACATATACCACACATCATGTCTAATTATTCTGCATTTAACGCAAATTTAAGAAATAGATTGTTGCAATACAGTAAAATTAAGTAGAACCAAGATTTTTTCAAATCCCAGAATAAATATATTCTCATCATGTGTCTTAAAGGAAAAATCCACCATGAATGACTTGCATTTCCATTTTTATAATTAGAACTAAAGTTTTGTCCAAGATTTATTTTGTAATGAGTTGGCTTATTTAGTTTAGACTTCTTTAATTAGCAAGTTGGTCGATTTTCAGTTTCCTACATACGCACAGTAATGACTACCTGCTGTTATTGGTGCCACTGGGATTTAGCCCTTGCTTCACCTCTGCCTAAACAGACCGATTAAGTGGTGCTATAATCCTCTATTCTGTCCATCTCTCTCACCTCCTTATATGTACAGTCTGCTCAAACAACGTCTTGTGCTTGTCTTCTTGTAGACCTCTAACTAGCCTAGCTGAGTCTCAATCGTAATTCAACTCAGAGTTGCATAGCTGCATTGCATTCTGGAACTTCTCTGTCTCAACTATTTCTATATTGAATTTCTCATTAATGTGACACTGAATGTTTCTGGAAAGTAATGAGTGAGAAAATAAGCTCTTGCTCTTTTGTTTTTCAGAGCTAACACTGAAACCTGACTTTTATCCCTTATGTTTGAGCTTGTTGGAAATTTTCTCAGTAACACTTTAGAATACAGATTCATCATTCATGATTGACTACACAGGAAGAAATGAATAACGCAATATTAACATAGAAACTACTATTAACTAACTAGAGACTCCGATTAATGAATTAGGAAGTAATAACACACAGATGAATATGGTAGTTTACTATTAGCTAATCAAGAACCCAGAGAACTACTAAAAAGCAATTAATAACTACTATTTCTTTCATGCCTCCGGGAGAACTTCGGTCACTGTACACAACCTTTGGGTAACCATGGACAATCAACTGTCCATTGTCTGTCACATTGCTAATCTGACGCACTCATGTCGATTTCTTCTTTACAACATCAGAAGGATTCGTCCATTTCTATCCACAGGCCACTCACGTGCTGGTTCAGTCTCGAGACTGAGATTACTGCAACTCACTCTTGGCAGGTCTTCTTCCGAGTGCCATTCAACCTCTGCAACTGAGCCACGATGCAGCTGCTGACTGGTTTTCAACCTTCCTAACTTCTCCCACAGCACCCCATTGCTGCGCTCCCTCCAATGGCTTCCTGTAACTACCCGTATCAGATATAAAACACTGATGCATGCTTACAAAGCCAAAAATGGACCAGCACGCACTTACCTCAAAGCACTCACACCCTGCACTGCACCACGCTCCCTCCGATCCTCTAGCACTGCTCCAGTTTCATTCAAATACTTTATTAATTCCATTGCATCATTTAACAAGTTGGAGTGCACACGTTCTACTTTATACTGTACTGTACACACTTTTGTAAATACTGTTTTATATGAGTTACTCATTATTTTTAATATAATAAACTTGTCATTGCCAAAGGACCACCACACGGGTGACTCACCCTAATCAGACACTAAGACATGTTTTGCAACCGATGAGCTTAAATGTGACAACAGACTTGAGTTTTATTTTAAGCAAAAACTCAGAGCTATAATGGTGCTTTGGGAATAAGATAGGAAATTCAGTCTCTTGCCTAATCATGACCCTCACCAGGAAAAAAGGTAGAAAACAGAATCTCTTTTAGTAATTCAGCCTTTTTATTTGCCATTGTGTTGGATGAGATGAGGTATAGGAATGGCTGGTGTATAGGAATCACCGATGAGGTCAGTGCGCATTAAAGGACGACACGCCGCATTCACTGCTATATTTAGTTCCGCTTGCCGGTACCAAGAGACAGATTGACTGTGGGGAGAGTGGAATGTTTTGTGTTTGTTTTCTTTACTTTCTTATTCAGAATTATGTATTTATTTCTTTATTTTTCTTGATTTATTTGTTTCTTTATTTATCTACTTATTTATCTACTTTTCAATTATTCATCTGGCCTTGTCTTTAATGTTGTACTTTGACATTTCTAGTGGTTTGCCCCCTCCCCCCTCCCCACACCCCCCTGTGTGTCTAAAGTGTATCTGAATTGCAGCCTCTGTTGATTTATTTGCTTGGTTCTGTTCAGTCCTCAGTTATTTGAGTTTAGTTCTGTTCAGTTTGTAATGAATTGAATATGATGTGGACCGCGTTACAAGTCGACCTCTTTTATAGGCCTAAATATTGATTTTGATTATTTGAATTTAATTTTATTAATTTGTAATTATATATTTTGATTCATTAAACTCTTTTTGAGGGAAAACTGTGTCCGTTGTGCCTTGACTTCCATGGTCCCTCACAAACAGCTTACCCGAATCATAAGTCTGCAGTTACCTATTGATTGTGTAAACAAGCTTGTTTGTTCATTAACAGTATTAATTACACATTAATTATGAAACTGTGTATAGTTTCTTAGTAGTTCTCCAGGAGGAATGAAAGAAATACTAGTTATTGATTAGCTAATACTGAACTGCAGCATTCATCTGTGTGCTATTACTTACTAATTCGTTGATCAGAGTTTCTAGTTAGCTAATAGTAGTTACAAGAAAGTTAATATTGCATTATTCACTTATCTCTGTGTAGTTAATCATTAATGACGGATCCGTATTCTAAAGTGTTGCCATTTTCTCTTAAACACCTCTTAAACACCTTTGTGACAGCACTAGTAATGTCCCCCTGTAACATCAGCCCAGTAAATAACTGATAACTTCTCATAGGAATAACAAAAACACAGAAAACACAGAATAAATATTTAATTACAAACAGATTTATTGTGTTTCAGTAATGGGTTCATGTTTAATGTGTTCTTTTGAAACAGAGTAGATTAAAGAGAATGCCAACAGTGTCATGCCATACACACACATATAGCGCCTTGCTGCAACACATTTCCACACATCCACACACATTCACACCTAGTCACTGTGATCTATGAGTAGTGTAACATGAGCTGGAAGAGAAATGGGGGAAGAGAACAGGCTGAGTGACACGTCGACTCTTCACAGTTCCTCTGAGCTCTATAGGGTCCATGGGCATTCACTACAAACATGCAAGTCAATTCAATAGTGATTAATCACCTAACACACTACTACAACTACACACCTTTGGCTGGGAATGAAATAAATGGTCTATTTATGTACTGTATCTTAAATATGATTCAAAGTTTTAAATAAATAATAATAAATAAAGCTGACAAAAGTAATTTTGTATTTCTGAATCACATTTGTTTTATTTTAGTTTCTTTATCAACTTTATTTTTATTAACTTAAAATCATTTTATTGTGATTTTGAATTTTAAATTGATTTTATTTGAGCTCTTGTACAGCACTTTGTTCGACATTCATGGTTTTTTAAATGTAATTTACAAAATAACTTGACTTGAGATATATATATATATATATATATATATATATATATATATATATATATATATATATATATATATATATCATATTAAATACAATTTTGTTTTTCTGTAGTGTATGTAGTAAATAGAATAACATTTTTATCTGTTTTTTTTTTTTTTTCTTTTCCTTAGGTTTTTTTTTCCTGTGATTGGCTAAATACTGAGTCTGCTCATAAAGAACCTACTTTTACCAGGAAATCCAGGTATAATAATTAGAATTTTTGGAATTTGTATTTAGGGTTTTGATTTTTTTAAATTTGCCCCTAGCAATTTAAAATAGATTTTAAAAAAATGGAAAAATTATTAAATACACCACAAAAAAAGGAATTGTATTTAATGTGGCATTTATAATGGAGTCAAATATTAAAAATTCACTATTGACTTGTTCATTACATCTACATCCATGTTTCTTTAAAGCTGCTTTGTGACAAATAAAACTGAAGTTAACTCATTTGAACTGAACATGGATTTCAATGTAGTGTGAAGTCTGAAAGTGAACAGGCTCTTAAACCATAAGAGCAATAAGAGCATAAGAGCAATTCATAACATCTTTCATGACTGCAGTCTTTTGAATGTTAGGGTTGGGGAGGAGTTTGTATTTGTACCTTTTTTATGATTTCCTATAGAATCAAACAAAACCCAGTCACATCACCCTCTGTTTTCATTAATAGGAATTCTTTATGAGATGAATAACTACATGAATTCCACGTACGGGCCATAGACTGAATACTGGCCTAACGTGACCAACAGATGTCCTCATTGAGCTCTCTGTCACACTGCCAGAAATAGCATGAATGGCTGGATCAGTAAAGGAATATTTTTCCTGGAGAAATTTCAAAACACTGTAAAACCAGAGATGTATGGGAACTATCAGCTCTTAAAGCGTAAGGCTGATTTATCTCATCATGCCATTACAGTGAGAGGTCAATCAAAACAAAACAAGACTTCTGTGAAATCCTGTTCATACAAGCGATACATCAATATGACTACGACATTTATATTGGTGTCAGTCAAAATCATAGTTTAATATGATCACACTGATAATAATGATTTTGTCACTACTTATGTACATTTCCAGGGTTTTTACCTTGTATGTCTCTGGAGAGGTTAGTCGTGTTAGTTCAGTTGGTGACTCCTAACGTTAATCTTTGTGATCTTTAATCCTTTAAGTTTGACACAAACACTTTGCATTGGAATGCCATGCTGCCATGGCTGGCTTAGCCTTTAGGGAAACCAGATCTTGCTGTCGGTTTATATCAGCTGAATTTAAAAGCCTCAGCTCAGGACTCAGTCTCAAAATGTCTGGATATATATTTGCTTGCATTGACCATAGTTTATTAACAGTAATGGCTGTTCCTAAAAAGTAAGAGGTGAAAACAATTTTATTACAATTTTATTTACGATCACAAGTTCACAGAAAAACTCAGCTGTAAATAATTAGATTTAGAAAGCACAGTTGTATAGAATAACAATCAATAATATGATTTAAAGACTATAATGTTGGTGCTTTCACTATAAAATCTATTTTAGAGTCAGGTAAGTAAATGCAAAAATGGTAAAATAATAATAATAATAATAATAATAATAATAATAATAATAATAATAATAATAAATAAATAAATAAATAAATAAATACATACATACATACATACATACATACATACATACATACATAAAATGAATAAATAAAAATACATTCAATGTGTGCTGATTCACAAAATCTACAGTGTGCCTATTTTCTCTTTTCATTAGAAGCTCGTAACAGTACCAAACTTTTTTTGTTAAATAGTACTGAAATGGGATATACCACCACCACCACCACCATTCATGCAGTTTTTTAATCAGCCAATCGTGTTGCAGCAGCGCAAAGCACAAAATCATGCAGATACAGATACAATGTTAGTTTCAGTTAACATTCACATCAAACATCAGAATAGGGAACTTCCACCATGTACTTTCACCTTGGCATGGTTGTTGGTGCCAGATGGGCTGGATTGAGGGTTTCAGAAACTGCTGATCTGGAATTTTGAGGCACAACAGTCTCTAGAGTTTACACAGAATAATGGGGGGAAAAAACATCCAATGAGCTGCAGTTCTGTGGGTGGAAACATTCTGTTGATGAGAAAGATGTAAAGTTAACATGAACTCAAATATCCACTCTATACACCTATGATGAGCAGAAAAGCATCTCAGAATGCACAACCTTGAGGAGGATGGCCTAGAACAGTAGAAGACCGCATTAGGTTCCACTCCTGTCAGGCAAGAGCATAAATCTGAGGACACAGAGGGCACAGGTTCACTGAAAGTGGACCAAAAAAGCCACCTAGACGCCTTTTAAAAGATACACCGAATGTAACTAAGAACTGGATTATTTGAATTAATAGACTTAGTTGAATTAATAGGCTAAACGAAAGTCGTAAATATTTGTGATTTTACCATTGATCATAATATTCATAATTATTGTTTTTGTCATTACAGTGCTTGCATGCGATGTATTCTAAGATGATGATCTACAACCAATACTTGTTTAACCACTGATAATCCTCAAGCCTTCATCTATTTGGTCAAATATCACTGAATAAACATCTACTGGAGCCTGTCCTGTTGTCTTCAGCTTCAAATTTCTCTGCTCAAAGAGTTAAGCAGCTATTCTATTCAATAAGATCATCTCTGGCTTTGTCAGTAAATTTCTAGTTATATGATCTGGCCTTGTGCAAAGGCGTCAGAGTAAATCAGGTATTGTCTGGCACCGCAGGTTCTTTTACTTCACACAATACTGTCTTTACTATAAACTGGCATAAGCTTGGCATGGTGTCAGAATCGACACTAAAACATTCAGAGAGTCCCTTTTTCAGCCGAGAAGCAGAGGAGGGAGTGAAATAGAGATGGTTACCTCAAAACAATTCACGCTTTCTTTCACTTGCTGCTTCAGCATCTTCTTACAGAAGAGCTGATTCATGCTTATCTTCTTTGACGCCAGTCTAATCTAATCCAAGAATATTACACTAAATTAATTTAAGATTTTTAGGCAAATAAAAAGGCTGAATTACTAAAAGAGATTCTGTTTTCTACCTTTTTTCCCGGTGAGGGTCATGATGAGGCAAGAGACTGAATTTCCTATCTTATTCCCAAAGCACCATTATAGCTCTGAGTTTTTGCTTGAAATAAAAACTCAAGTCTGTTGTCACATTTAAGTTCATCGGTTGCAAAACAAGTGTTAGTGTCTGATTAGGGTGAGTCACCCACGTGGCGGTCCTTTGGCAATGACAAGTTTATTATATTAAAATAACGAGTCCTCAGAAGTAAAGGTCCTCAGAAGACCATCATGATCTTCCTGCCACACATACTAACATTGCTTCATCCTTACCCTGTATTTTCCCTGACCCTTATCATGTTAATATGTGACACAGTAAGATGCTTCATAGATGGGTGAGATAATAACTTTATACATAAGGGAATGTCCACAGCTGCCTGTTTCATTAACTATAATTGTCTAACGATTGCTCTCTTTATTAAAGCTGACTGTGACTGTCTCAGATGGGGTCAGTAATATGCGACGGAGAAGATTGCACAGCATATGTGTGTACTTGTGTGTGTGTGCATGTACAGTGGCGATGCAGACCTCCGGGATCGTCCTAATGAGAGAGCTGGAGAAATTGAGCTATTACTATGACCTCCTACTATTATGGGACATTACAAGTACACAGCTCCATATTCATTCTCATTAAATTTATTAGACAGAGGAACTGATTGATGTTGCCCTGGCTCAGATTCTTCATACCATGCAGACTTGGCCCTGTACCACCCTCTGTGAACTGTGAACTGAGTTCATCCCTGAAATCTGTGTGTCCTAACAGCCCATAGAGAAGATACAGCAGAACATAAGGAGAGGAGGGAATTTGAATATGCTGTTTATACTCCTATTATTACAGAAGTTCAAACCATCCCATTTGTACAAGCAGTCTGACTTTCTCGACAAGCAAACCAACATTGAGGCTAACATTGTCAAACTTCACTTAATTTGACAGCAACATGGAGAGAATGAAGCAGTGTCTGACAAAAAAAAAAAAAAAGACAATTGGTATTAGTTCAACAAATAGTATTCAAGCATGTTCATTCTCTATTCACAGTGTGGGATTCCTTTGTTGACATGTCCACACTAGACCTACTTCAGGACCAACGCATATCACAATGAGCTGATGCGGTCCTGCACATTTGCATACCTTTCTTTCTTAACAGCTTATCCTTTTGACATCTTTACAAAGAGTGTGTCAGGCTTGGCATGGTTGTAAAACACTGATGGCTGTGTAACATAGGCTACTGTGTATAGGGAAAGCACTTTCAGCTAAGGTCCAGACTTTATAATAGGTCCTGATGATCAACTACTGAGGATCAATGAGATTTGCTATATTGTTTGACAATTTAGTTCAATATATGGTTCAATATGTTTGAAATTGTTTCCTCACTGAGCAGTAATAAAATATTTATCAAACCGGTCTTGTGCAAGCCTTTCTTCACTCTAATGTTCTTAACTCTAACGTTTCGTAACTTCTCAGCCAAGTGTGTGTATTCTTACACATTTTCAGTGAGTTTAAAACATTACAATCCCACCTCATATAGTTAATTAACAAAGCTTAAAGGAGGTTTGAACCTGTAGAATCCAGTGACCATTGGCATGCAGATTCTGGTCCCAGAGTCAGTCTTCGCCCACTCAATCATCTCATGATCATCTGAAGCTGGATCAGTCCAGTATTCAGGGGGTGGGTTGGGACATGCCTCTGGGCCAGACCTGTGTCTGTCTCTTTCTCTGCAGACATGCCCTGGCCCATCAGGCCGGAGACACATTGAGCAGAGAGCATGCTGGGAGCAGACAGGCAGACTATCTGGAGAGCCACAGCCCTCATGCATGCACACACACTCCCTAACACACCCTCCACCGCCTCTCAATTGAGCTTAAAGTGTAGGCAGCTAGTGCCATTAGCATAATGATGAGATATTGACACCTCTCTTTGAGTTGGTTCAGGGGCAAAAAGGGCAGGGTAATGACAGGGATAATTACTCCATTTAGCAAGGGAGGGGCACAAACAATAAAAGAGAAAAAACAGGCTGGGGTGAGTTCATAAAAATGTCAGTTTATTTTAGTGTCCAATGATCTGACCTTTTTAAAGAAATATTATTTTTCTCTAAATGTGAATCTGTTTTAAATAAATACATAAATAAAACTCTATCATCTGGTTGGAAGTAAAACAAATAATGTTGTTGATTTTGGATATCGATAAGTGAATGCACAGTATTCCCAGATTGATCCATTATTAGTACTTAATGGTTTGGTGGAGAGGATCTCTGCAGGGGGGATTCACAGTGTAAGTCCTACCAAGAAGTCAAATAGTCAACATACAAGTAGATTCAGCTCAGATGTTCTTAGGAAATTCTTCAGTTATCCCTCTGAGGAAACCCTTTATGGTTTTATGTAGAACCTTATAACAGAATTTTTCCCTATAAGAATGAATATGAGGATGAGTTACATTTTGTTATTTTCCACTGTTTATTGCGAATAGGTATGAACAAATGTATATCTTTTTTCACATAATCTCCTTTTTGTTTCATGTTCCAGTGCTTGTCCAGATTACACTGGGAAAAAATCTATTAATTTCTAATTTATGTCGGTTTTAATTGGACTCACCCTTGTAGAACCTCTTTAGGATGCAAAGAAGCCTTTTTTGAGGATCCTCTCAGCACAAATATATTTTGTGAACATAATCCAAGTAGTCAAATATTAATATTAATATTTAAATTTGTATAAAAATATTCTTGGTATTTACTGAAGCTATAGAGCTTTTAATTCCTGCACTTTCCACAAACAGATCAAATTAGGTCTACACTGACTTGTTTTGGAGTTATTGAGGTCTGCATTAAAACCGTCCAATTCAATTGATCATTCAAATATGCTAATATAATAAATATTACAGCTTTGATAATGGTGGATTTTTGATTTCCAGCGTGTAACAAAATAAATCAAACACAGACACACTAGCTATGTTTTATGGACCTCGGGGGTACCTGGATCCAACTTTGAGAACCATTGGCTCAAAGAACCCTTGAAAAACACTGCAGCAACAGTTGCACAAAACTGCTTTTAAGCTTTTTAAAAAAAAAAAAAAATTATTATTATTCTTGTTCCTCTTCTTCTTCTTCTTCTTCTTCTTCTTATTATTATTATTATTATTATTATTATGATGCAGTGGTGGCTTGGCAGTTAAGGCTCTGGGTTACTGATCAGAAGGTTGGGGGTTCAAGCCCCAGCTTCCATTGTTGGGCCCTTGAGCAAGGCCCTTAACCCTCTCTGCTCCAGGGGCGCTGCATCATGGCTGACCCTGCACTCTGACCCCAACTTCCTGGCATGCTGGGGAATGTGAAGAAAAGAATTTCACTGTGCTGTAATGTATACGTGACCAATAAAGACTCATTATCATTATTATTATTTGAGACACTGTTAATCTAGCCAGCCTGATCTCATGGAAGCTTCAAATACCAATAATCGAATTAACTCCACCCTTGCTTACTTAGCACATGTCACTTTTACTCTGCCATTGTCCACGGTTTTCATTTACCTTACTACATCACAGCAACATCTCAACCATTCATCTCTAAATTATGTTTGTTCATGTCTAATAAGTGTTTATACTTTCAATTTCTGAATCTGAGCCTTGACACAAGCATTTAAATGCCCAGTGTACCCAGTGTAACCGTGCAAACGATAAATTAACGACTCATGACTCTTAAATATAAACCATGGTAACTTTACAACAAATTCTTACAAGCTTGCAAGTAAGAGCCCATTAATTTAGCAGTTTATCACAACAGTCATAATCATACTGAACATTTCTACATTTTGTAATAACTTCATTTGTATTCATGTTTTTGTTCTGAAATCCACTGTATGAAAAAGCCAGTCATGAGCTATTATTTTCATTGTACTATGGAGATGAAATCTAGGTACTATCCTGCAGCATGTGTGAGTGTGTGAGAGATGAAACTCACTAAAGTCCTTGTTCATCTTTGTTAGCTAACAGGGTGAATGAGCTTAGTAGGGCAGGGAGCCTTGAGAAGAGTAAAGAGTGTGTGTTTTCACCGGTGTAACTGACCATGAGAAGAGTGTTTGAGCGGTGTCACCATGCTGTGAGCCAGCAGGGGTTTAAAACAACAGCAATCATCTAGAGCTTGTTCTTCTGGCAGAGTTGGAGGGGGCAGCTACAGCCAACAAAATTTAGTCACACTCATAGAGTGAAACAAACTGCACACATTTGTCTACAGTGAAATTGTTAATCCAACATGGGTTCATGGTTGTAAATTTGTAACAAATAATTTTGAAACAAATTGCATGAAAAGTTAGAAAGTTTATACATTGGGTTGGCGTAGATTTGTACAAAATCACCCTTGCTTTTTCAAATTTATAAATATCACGAGCGAGGATTATTAAAACATTTTATACCACAGCGCTGATGAATGCTGAATTCTCATTGGTCTGAAGGTGTTGAATAATTTTTTTAAAAAATATATATTTATAGGTTATCATTTCTATAGTAACTTTCTCCGCATATACAGTTTAAAAAACGTGTAATCATTGAAATGGTGACATTTTCTTTGAGGACACGTTTCTTTAGCATTCGTGGAAGCAATCTCGAGTGTCAGTGTTTTTAGCAGTCACGCAGTCAGAGGTAAAGATGTAACATTATGTTATCTGAGACAAGAAAGTCTTCAGGATGGAGGGCTTTGTGCTTTTGGTTTCTTGGTAACATGACAAGCTGCAGTTTCTTGTCTTATGGACTACAAGAGAGAAATAAACAAGAGGTTGGTGAGAGAATGACTATTTACTGCATATTGTAGCTGCTGTAGCGGAAGTGATAAGAGAAACGTAAATGTAACTATAAAACAATAAAAAGTCATGTTCTTGTTGTTTTAATTAATAAAAACATTTCAGAGTTGTTACAGTAACTTTATACACTTTGGCCATATCATACCACCCCATGATAAGAAATATTACTGAGTGCTCTGGTTACATTTACTGTAAATCACACATGCACTGACATGCTGAAGTTAGCAGGAAGTCAGATTGACTGATGATCAGTGGTTTATTAGAAACGTGCTGCTTTGGTGAAAAAGAATCACGATAAAGCAAAGTGAACATTCCTGACAATCAATAATTGCACTACTGTTTTGGTTTTGATTGAAGTGTCTAAATGACATTTTATAGGGAGTCAGGTTCTTGTAACCTAACACTGCATATCACTGCAAGTTGACAGCTAAGAATGCACCATTCAATCGCCCTATCTCTATGCATCTCTCTCTCTCTCTCTCTCTCTCTCTCTCTCTCTCTCTCTCTCTCTCTCTCTCTCTCTCTCTCTCTCTCTCTCTCTCTCTCTCTCTCTCTCTCTCTCTCTCTCTCTCTCTCTCTCTCTCTCTCTCTCTCTCTCTCTCTCTCCCCCCCCACACACACCAAAAGCTCATGACTGTAAACAGCTATACATGCTGTCAGTGGAGAGGCTCTAATCCTAAGACTCTTACTGCAAACTGGCAGTTCAAATGACGCATGAATAGGAGTTTGTCTTGAGTGCCAAGGAAAATCACAGATAAAAATGGCCCACTTCAAGTGGAGGCATGTAAGTGCTCCAGTGCGTGTGATGTTGGATTCACGGCGTCCTCATGCTGTCATCATTGTTCGTCTCATTCTCTGTCATTTATCTACTGTGATGTCATGGGTTGGAAAGCTGATCTCATGACACATGTTTTGTTTGTTTTTTTGCTCTGCACAGAAACATAGGACTGGTAAACTATAGACTGGTTGAATTTGCTGCTGATGTGCCTGTCTTGATGTGTGTTTATTTTGTTCATGTTCAGATGTTTTGGGTCAACAATGTCAACACCAACGATCTCTAGGGTGTGTGCTAACCATGGCAATTTACTTTTATAAGCATCTCAAGTGCTTTTGAAGGACAGTCTAGTGAATGGGATTACACTCATGCACAAATTTTGCCAATATATGCATGAATTTGTATGTAATTTCTTTTTAAGGCTATGTATGAACTGCATAGACAGCTACTGTTATCACCTGGGTGGAGGAAAGATCACCTTATCATGGCATTCCACAAAAGAGACAGGTAAGTTTGAGGAGGGAGGGGGGTACTCTTTTAAGACTCATGGCTTTCTTCTATTCTTTGGACTGAAAGCAGCTGCTTCATAAGGGAGAGATGCCCTTGAAGTGAGGCAGGGATTAGGGACTGAAGACAAAAGCAGTGCTTTGGAGGAGGGCATGCCTGGCCTGGCCTGCTCTGGTCTGGGCTTCTTTTTAGAGGTCAGCCTGTAGCAGAGGATCATCCTGGACTTGCACAGGCCAGGTTGAGAATGAACACTCATGTTGGATTGACTCAGAGGAAATCGTGTGTGTGAGGGGTGTGTTTGTGGTGGTGCGTAATGCATAAGAATTTCGCACCTTAGAAAAAACAAACAAAATGCAGAATTTCTACCAGAAAATCAGGCAGGTCTCCTCAACCCTGAGCTCAGCACGTGAAATCAAATCAGTATAGCTGCTCACAACATCAACAGTAAACAAAATAGCACTTCTTTACTTTTAAATGAGTTATGCTGTATATACAAGTATTTGCTTTATATCAATCAACACAGAGACATATTCACTTGTTAAATCTATAACACTGATTATACAGTTGACTGTATAGAGGAAAATACACGTCATTCAGATTGTTGCTAACAAAAGACAAACCTGGAGGCATCTGTAGGTTTTTTTATACTTTGTAGCTTGAACAGCCAGAGGCAAAAATGACATAATTCCGAGTTCCCATTTCCGAGGTAAGTCTAATACAGCATTACTCTACTTCTGTGGATTACTTGCAACAGCTGGACAGTAAAGTATTTCCATTACTGTCGAATATCACTATCAATTAAATAGACAAATCATTTTTTCCAAATGTATATTGTCCTGTGTTGTCCTTAATTCTTGACTAGTTCATTGGGTAGCACTTTATTTGAAGAACACCTACACTGAGCCATTATAACATGTGAATGCTACTTCATAACATATTCATAAAAAGCAATGCATAAGGAAATATGAAAGGCTTATACCAAATATTGACATTAGCAAGTTTATGTAGAATGACTTTGTCTTTATCTGTAGGATAGAAGAGTAAGAAATCCTTACTTATTACTAATTTCAACATTGTTACTGTAAATTTATCTAACCTCATATCACAAGTAAATTGCTTTAACACATAATTTCTGAAGTATTCATTGCATTTCTGTTTATTTAGCTGACACATGGGTTTCTTAAATAAGTGAAGTTATACATACAGAGCTATAATTTATAATAGTCCATGTATAATAGCTCAAAAGATCATTTTGGGGCCATGAAATTGATTCATTTGGTTCACTTATGGACTAATCCACACCTATGGAAATATGCTTCATAATCATTTGAATGCAAATGGACCACCATTTTAGTTGAGAAGGATGAAATTCCACGCTAGGCACACATAAACTAGGTACAACAAATACACTTCTCAAAACATCATAAACGTGCTGTTGGTACAAACAAGCTAATAAATAGTACAGAAAGTAATTCTAAACAAAAGTTGTGTTAAGGTTTCTTCTTTTTCCTGTTATTCTGATAGTCAGAAGCTAAAAAAAAAAACTTAAAATAAATATCAAGTTAATATCAATCGTGCAATTTTTTGTATAGTGTATCATATAGCTTATTTTCTATATTTATGTATTTAATGAAATGTCTCATTATTCTCTTGTCTGTTGCTGATCTGTGTTAAATGCAGCTATATTTTGCTCAGTAGTGAATAGCAAACACAATAAAATGTTAATAAAATCTTGTCTCAACTATGAATTAGATATAGCGAGGGATCCTTATGCATGTGCTGTACCGTTCAGGACAAATTATTTAATATTGAATTCATTTTTCGGTATCTTCTCATGAAAAATAATATATAGATATGGAACAGGATTCGAATATATCACTGTACATGCATTATTTGCACATCTAGGAGCTATGACTGAGGTTAAAGCCTTTTCTCAGCCGTATGCATGAGCAGTTCCTGAACTTCAGACTTGCTTGTAGTGTGACCGCAGAGTGTGTTTTGACATAGGCCATGGATAAAGGATGAGCTACACAGAGATCCACAGTGTGGGAACAAAGCCACTTCCTTGCAGGGATTGTCAAAATACATTCAGGAGGCAGACAGAGCAGGGATATGTTACATTGTTATGGGGATTGGCTTTCCAGACATACAATTATGAAGACAACCACAAATTTAATAGGCATAAGTCAGTTAATACAACAAAACTTTGATTCTTTGAGCAGCCTGATTATATGGCACTGACTGGGCCATGAAGTTATAAAATGGTATCATCCCGCTTCCTTTTTTTAACACTTTCACATTTTACATACATTCTGTCACACATTCTCATAACGTTCTTACTGTTCGCCAATATTTTTTGCCAAATTTTATAAAGATTCGGTTGTATTTTATATAAAGTGTTAAAAGGTAAGAAACAGAGTGTGTCTCTCTTCTAAAGGGCAAAACACTCCTAACCCTAATAATAATAATAATAATAATAATAATAATAATAATAATAATAAACTAATTGACTTCATAGCACAGAGCATACAGTGTTTTTTTATCCTCTCGATCAGAGTTTTGCAAAATATAATCTAGGTGTCATGTGATTATGAAATAATGTCAAACACAATTTGAAGTTTACGATATTCAATTATAAATGCAATATTATTTCTAATGAATTTCCACAAAAAAATAAACAAGATGATAAATGAATAGACTAATAAAGAGAGCAAATAAGTGTATTTAATAAAATGATTAATAAAGAAATTAATAAATAGAAAATGAATAAATGCCTGAATTTATGAATGAAGATCAATTAATGCTTACATATTTCCAGCACATTTAATACTTAGGAAATAAAGAATAAATGATTCAAATGTATCCACTGATATCTCACAGTAGCAAAGAAATGGGGAAAACTTTCCACACTTAGTCCCAGACTAGTTCTCACTTCCCGCGAAGAGAATGAGGAACGATTCTGTATAAAATCATCCATATGGCAATTTACTCTGAACCCAGATCCTATGGCATTATCAAGCCATACATTACTGGCTTTATGTGTCCAGAACGAAGGCAGATGAAACCAAGCCAGGTCATGCCAATAGATAGACATTATCTTCAGCTATCAAATGTGCACTTTGTCTTTTTTACAGTGGTGTGGGGAGTGCTGAGCACCCTGATGTCCACGGCCTAGGGGGTACGAAAAAGCTGTCAGCATGCTGTAGCCAAAAATATTTAACTTCCTGAAGAGATGCGTCTGTGTGATATGAAATAGTCGCCCATAATTCCGCCTGACTGGGCTGAGCAGATGTGAAGTTTTGGAATCTGTGACTCCAAGATCATATTCACAGAGCAGACAGCCTAGAGAGCCTGCCAGGGTCAACTTTCATATCACACAGCCACTCTGAGCATAAAAGTAGTTTTGAGGTAAGACCATATTGACCCAGCCCAGACATAGCATTTAATGTGCCTTTGATTATGATGTACAGACCGTAGGATGACTAAACCATCAGCGTTATAAATTATCGGACCAGACTGCACAGCCTGGGAGCTATTACATGTGATAATCCATGGAGCAATTTATATAGGGTCAAATAAAACACGGCGCTAGGAAGTCTTTTCAGTTTATTGCTAAATTTAAAACTAGTTAAAATCTACTTATAGACACAAATTGGACTTAATGCATTAACAACTGGTCACAATTTTGTTTTACATTTGTAAAATGTTTAAAGATGTGTAGACTACAAGCTAAATTATACATTGTGTTCATCTCGTGTGAATTTGTATAATTAGTCACATCACCAGAGCATTTAGTTTAAACATACATCTGAGAAAGAATATGTGTGTAGGAAACCCATGTAACATAAATTATGTAAAAATGTTATGATATAGATTTGGTAAAATATATTGTAAATATTTCTAAATGTACTATATTTAATGTTTAATAAGATACCATCACATATAGATTACACTTGCAAGAGCAGGTAACTGGATATAATCTTAAAAAAAAAATGGTAAAATTGACCGTTAATAATTCTAATTATCAGTGCTACACATTTTTATGTTATAAAATGATTTTAATAATGTGTCATTTATAGGCACGTTTATTTCTGTTGCTGTTATCACTATCACATTACATTTTAACTTATAAAATATAATATAATATAAAATATATATATGGGTTTCATTTAATCAATCAGTGCAGTTTTTTACTCTGTCTTTTTCCACTAGCCGCAGTTGTGACCAACTTTGTGACCCACGTAGGCATACTTTCACTATTGCACAATTTTGAAAAATGATACAGTAAAATCGCTGCACTCAGATTAAATGGATGGAGTTGGTAAACTTTTAACAAATGCAACCGTGCACAATATTTAAAGTGCATCATGTTTCAAGCCATATAAACTTTAACTTGTATATAACACTGTAAATCAATATTGAGTAAAGGTGTATAGACCTTTAATAAAGCGTCTATATGTGTGTCAGTTTGCATGGATGAGGAAGCAGAACTTATATTAACCTCTAACACCTGAGTGCACTGGGACAGAACAAGGTTGAGGTGTCCAACCTTTATCTAACAAAAGCATCTGCTAAGGCTAACGGTGCTGATGTTTCACACCTCGTATAGTGCAACTCTATCTGGACCATGATTCACCGGGCTTTTCTCTGTCACTTACTGGATGAGTGCACTCCCTCAGGCTGTGCTGAAAGACTCCCCTCTTCACAGTAGCCAAACTCCCACATCACCCACATTAACCTTTTCTTTTTCCACTTAATCATGCTGGAGCATCACAGCATCAAAGTTAATGTACAAAAGCAGACTGATCCAGCGCTATCCAAGATTAAGAAGCAGAATTCTTACAATGTTTAATACAATAATATAAAATAAGCATAAAAAAAAATCAATGAAAACTAAATAGAAGAATGTTTAAAATGTGGTATTATTCTGCTATTTTGGTTATATTTTAGGCAAATAAGTCAATTCGTGGTTATAATTTTTTGGTTAAATAAATTTTTGATTATATTTTAGGCATATATATATATATATATATATATATATATATATATATATATATATATATATGAGAGTGCTAAAATCTACTAAATTTCTATATTATGCCCTAGAAGAAATAGCTCCGTAAAATTATCCCAAAACCCCATTCCTAAAAATGCATTACTTCTAGGTTTTAAGAAGAATGCAGTATTTCTGGAAGGCACCATCACTAAACATACCATAGTACTTCCACCAGAAATGTACCCTTTCCAATGCTTTGGGGTCAGGATCAGGTAGCAGGTGTCAAAGGATAGTGATATTTCCTTCCTCTTCCTGCTGTGGGAATCAGGATTAGTTTAGTGGAGATGAAATCCACACTAAACTCAGCTCCTGAACTTATGGAGGATCTGCTGGGTTCACAAGAGCCTGAAACCCTTCATCAAGATCTTAGTTTGCAGAAAGAAGCAGTGCTATGTCTGCGGTCCTGAGGGCAGGAAAACAGAAGATCATCTCTTCCCCAGAGGCTGCTTCTGGAGAGAAGGTATGGACAGGAGAGAAAAGGACTTGAATGGCATAAGGAACATGGGTGTGGAAGGCCAGTATATAGCCTCAGGGCCTGAGGGGTCAGCCTGGCACAGTGTGGGTAAAGGGGAGCTTCAAACCAGTGATCAGTGGACTGTGAAGTGTGTGGAGATATTTCATTACCTGGCTCCCCACCACCTACACAACACAACATATATATGTTCTATATAATAAAATAATAATAGTAAAAAAAAAAAAGAAGAAGAAGAAAAAGAATATGTCAATTAAATATATACCAAATCTTGGTACACTCTAAAGCTTCTGCTAAATAGTTTTTGCTTATATTTATGTAACAAAGGACAATACATGTACAGTGTTTAATGTAATTTATAGCACAGGTCGTGAATGAGTAATTGTAATTATAATCAACCTTTTTTCATTGTAGTTTTTCATGTAGATTTCCACCCACAAAATCAGTATAAGTGTAGATAAGAATGCCATTGAACACATACAGTAAGTGCAGGAGGAAGCTATATTTTACTTATTTTTGATAAACCAGATGATATTTGGCTCTTCGGCATTTCTATGCCGGCTATTTCAGCATCTTCCCTTGTTAGTGTAGTGGAATAAAATGGAAGAACGTCTGCATAATGAATAAATGGAAGTATGTTGTCCAAGCTGCTGCACGTGTCTGATTAATTATACAGTTTCGATATAGGAAATAATACACAGTTAACACAAAGGGGAATTGAAATGCAAATTGGCAGAAACCAACTAATAGTAAGACCATTCACAGTAAATGTTAACTGCTTTTTTTAACTGTACATTTTCTTTAAATTATTTGGTTAGTCAATAGCTATCGTTATAATATATCTAGTGACTAACAAAATAACTTATAGATTTATTTATTCGAGTTCTAGGTTTTATAAATATTAATTTTAATGAAGTTTTGCCCCTGTAGCCGATGTGTAAAGTCTCTGAAGTGATATTTACATTTTTGCCAAGTTAAAGGCATTTCAGTGTGTTAATTAAAGTGAGCCTCACTCTGTGAGAATATTGGTCGTTTTTATTATTATTATTATTATTATTATTATTATGATGATGATGATTACTATTAATTAATGTATTACTGTACAGCACAGATAAATAGCACTCCTGGCCATATGAAAGGTCACGGGTTGCCTGTGCTTCAATAATATCCTTCCTCCTGTTAATTTCAGTTTTGTTCCACACTTTGCCCCGTTATGTTCCAGTTAAATGTGTTTTCTTGTGTTTACTTGTTGTGATATCGGATATGGAGTGCTGCAGTGCTCCTAAATGGCACAGGAGTAAGCACGTGGGCAAGTTAGATATGTCCACTGGGAAAACCATTTTCCTGAGCTCGACCTGGAGCAGAATGTCTGTTGTGTTGGGGTCAGATCGATGGGATGCCCGCAAACATGCCCACTCACAGCCATGATACAGATCAGAGATGAAACATCTCCACTGTACATCAGCCCACTTTCTCACACACTCTTGAGCAGCTTCGGAGTTAACAGAGTGATGAAACGCCCGGTTCGGGTAAATAAAAGGAAACAGCTGTGGGCAGTAAAATCATCCTGGAGAAAGAGAGGATGAGAGACAGACGATCTGGATGAAAAGACAAATTTTTCATCCACCGTTAAATAAGCCGCGTATAAATAAAAGCGCCCAGCTGAACTCTTGAACTCGTTGAAATCAGCTCGATGCGAAGTGACAAGCGGAAAATGGCCAAGGCTTATCTAATCTTATCGACTGGACATGAGTTAAATAAAGGGAACTGCAAGGGATTCTTGCTATCACCGAGTCATGACAATATGTAGACCATCACCTAATGCACTTGCTTGAACACTACACAGGTAATAAACGCTTCATGAGAGTGGGGAATCACTGCTACAGGAGAGGGAAGGGTTCAAATGTTCGAGCTCGAAGCAGTGCGTAATTAGAGGAGCGCGCAGCGGGGACGCGCGTTCACTCCAGTGCTCGATTAAACACTAAATACTTCTTAGGAAAAAAAAATGTCAGCTCGATGGAGTTGCTGTACATGATGTGCTGCTGGAATGGGTCAGGCTTTAATAAGAGGGCACGGACTGAAATATGCATGTAGGGTGACGTCAGAATATACGAAAATAAGGAGGAAAGAAAAATGGTAAAGTAAATGTAAGTTCCAAATACCCACTGATATACTGAGGGAACAAATACTGTGTGTGTGTGTGCGTGTGTGTGTACATGTGTCTGTAAACGTTTGTAACCAGTTTTAATTCACTACTACTACTACTACTGTTATTATTATTATTATTATTATTATTATTATTATTATTATTATTATTATAGTGTTATTATTATTATTACTTTTTATGTACTTTTTTAACGTGTATATAATGCCCTGTGCAAAAAAAACAGTATGTAGGTATGTAGTTTTAACCAAAATATATAAATGTACCAAAAGCCACCACATCATGCCATAATAATAATAATAATAATAATAATAATAATAATAATAATAATAATAATAATAATAATAATAATGCACTACCAAACATGTTGTACACAGTTTATTTACAACATAATTTACAAAATACGAACGCATTAATTAAATAAACTATACATCGATATCTGTCTAGAAAAAGTCAACAAAATTTTGTACAAATTTGACAGTGTGGACCATGAACATGATGCAGCATGCTTACTGAAACATGGGTATAACACGAAAATAGTTTTTCAATAACCATGTTGCATACACAGTAACATTCTTATCCTGGCTTCCTGCTGAGTAAAAGCTCCACATTTAGACTTAGGACCCGTGCAGGTGATGTCCATGCAAAGCGGTTTATTATTTTTATTTCTTTGCGATAGATGCAAGAGCATCAAGCCTGACAAATCAACTGGAATATAGAAAAGTTTACTGCGTATATACATATTTACAGAACTTGACAGTGCAATTGGTTTGGTACTGTGTCAAAAAAAAAACAAAAAAAAAACAAAGCACAAGTAAAGGTGAAAAGATGAGGTGTGCGCTCACAGAGCGCAGTTAGATCCTATTCTGTCTATCCAAGTCCCGCCTAAACCTCGGTTCCCTCTCGGTTGTAGATTAAACTGTTCACGCTGAAGTGATTGCCGAAGCCGGGGGTGTAGTAGCTCAGTCTGTGGCTCATGTGGGCCGGGTCGCTCGGAGGCGCTGTCTCTCCGGGGCAGTAGGAGCTCAGGGGCGACACACCCTCCCGACCACGCGTTAAATCCGCCAGCAGTGCGCCGGTGTCCCGCGCCCTCATCCCGTCACCGCTTCCTGCCATCACCGAGTTCATGGTGCTGACAAACGTGTTAAAACACGGGCTGGGTTCTGGTGAGGATTTGGGCTCGCTCGGGCTCGGGGAACGCTGTACGACCCCCGACAGGCTCGCCGTGTCCGCCAGTTTGAGCGCGCTCGTGTCCTCCGTTTTCACCGCATCCACTCGTCTTTTCCTCTTCCTCCTGAAGTTACCGTTGTCAAACATTTTCTCACAGTTCGGGTCCAGAGTCCAGTAATTGCCCTTGCCTGGAAGACAGATGCAGCGTTTAGCATCCCAGTACATCTTAAATATAGTTTTGACATTTCATGATATTTGATTAATAATTTATCTAAAATGCAGTCAGCACATTCCCCATGAACTCCCCCATTCACAATGTAGGCAAAGGCAGAATGAAACTGTTTAAACTGTCAGTGAGAACACGTTTTCCCGGGAAATTAAACTCATTACAGATTGACTTACCGGGATCGTCTTCGTCACGCGCGACCTTCTTAAAGCAGTCATTAAGCGAGAGGTTGTGCCTGATGGAGTTCTGCCAGCCTGCTTTGCTCTTTTTGTAAAACGGGAAGTTATCGGAGACATACTGGTAGATCTGGCTGAGTGTGAGTTTCTTGCCCTGTGCGTTCTGGATAGCCATGGCAATCAGGGCGGAGTACGAGTATGGGGGTCGAACCATCTTGAAAAGGTCCTGTTGTCCCGGGACGGCCAGCCATGAGAGGTCGGTCCCGTGGAACCCGGCTGGAGGTGCCAGGAACTGCCGCTGATTCGCTCCATAACCAGGCTGCATGTAAGTGGAGGCCCCGTTCGCGCCTCCTGGAAGGTACGGAGAGGAAGCGGTGCCGATGCTCGGCCCGTTTAGCCACAGGTACGGGTTAGCACCGGGAGCTGCGTACTCAGCCAGGCCGTAGGCCGGAGCATGCACAGAAGATCTGGGTGATGGGTGGTGTGCGCTCTGCTGTTGTTGATGGTGATGGTGGTGGTGGTAGGCGCTCAGGTTGTCGCAGTAGGCGGCCATGTCCAACACGTCCTGCGCGCTCGGGTTGGCCACCGGGCTCAGCTGCTGCGGCGACGGCTGCTGCCCGAAGGCGCTCATAATCCGCTCTCCTTCGAGAAACATGAAGCGTGCCGGGTTTGTAGTGTGTGTCTCTCTGCTGGGGTTTCACTGTACTAATGCTGTAAGAGGTCTCCGGGGAGGGGTATTTAAGCAGGTTGGGAAGAAGGGGTAAATGAATGAATTTGTGAATGAGGACACCTCCCACACCCACCTCACTCTCATGGCCTTCATCCAATATGCATCAACCAGGCGTCGAGATCCTGCGGGTGATATGCATGTTAAAGGAGCTACTTCTTAACTTCTTCTTTAAACCAAATGCATCTTCTCTATGCCTGAAAAAGACAGTGTGTCCCTAAACTGATTTTCTTTCGGTTTTGCAGTAACCTAGTACTAGGAATATATAGTATTTATAAATAAAAATAGAAATGTTTAATAAAATATGACAGAAAGCAAATAAATAAATCAATAAATAAAATTAAAATGATATGTCTATACTGTACTTTTCAACAAGAAACAAAATTTTGTACACATCCAGCTGTGTTTTTTTGTTTTTGTTTTTTTAAATTGAAAAACCAACTTGTTAACTGGTAATCATTAATTGGTAACTACTGAAAAATAGATGTATCTTAAAATTAAATTCCTTAATCAAAAGCTGAATTATTCGTGCAGGGCACTCCCCTCTTAAAACAATTTTAGGCACATGTACAGCCAAATGAGGCAAAAGTCAGGGGACAAAAAATACATAAATAAATAAATAAATAAAGGTTCAAACAATTTATATTTCTAGTCAAATATATAATTAATTTCCATAGGATGCTTGGGTGTATTTTAGCTTGTAGACACTCTAATGGCTTTTTCATTGACTTAACAAATAAACAACACATTAAGCACATGCACATCGCGTACAAAGCGACTAATAACAGGGTGCAAAGCCAAAACTCTTAATTGCTTGGATTGAATTACTTGCGTTTGCATGTGTTAATGTAAGTGAAACAGCAGCACATCTGTACATTACTGCCCTCCTCTGGTAAACTAACAATATGTGCATTTTAAATAAGTACGTTAAGTATATAAGCACCTAAAAAGGATGATCTGTTTATTAGCAAGTAAAAGTAATTACAAATATAACAATATTTGCTAAACATACACGTCAAATTTAACAAGACTTGGCTGTCATATTTATATCATACAGGTGCATGTTAAGGGTGGGATAACACGGTGCCTTGTAGATATGTAGATATTTTGCATAAATAGATATCAACAATCCTGCAGTTTTAAGTGTTCTTTGCATAATTAAAGTTTTTATAGCTTCCTAAAGGGTTCTAGCTTGGAGCCATTGATGATTGGGAAACACTGCTGTAGGGTTCTACATAGAACCTTTAAGGGTTCTTTAGAGGGACAATCAAAGAACTGAAGAGTTTTATATTTGCCCCTTTTTTCTGAGTGTAATAGTATATTTAGCAGTATTTACTTCATAACTGTGTAAAAAAAAAAAAAAGAAAAGAAAAGAAAAAAAAGACAAAGTTAGAAGAGGTCATAATAAATGAACCTATGTGGAATTATTAGACCTATATTAGCTTAATTATTGTTTACACAATAAACAAGATAATTATTTGGATAATCATTATATATTTATATATTTATCATAATTATTTGTTTAATCATTTAACATTTGGGTGTAATTGATCCATTTCTATTTTCAGGATCACTCACTTAACATTTTATTTTCAATATTTTATATTGATTTTAAAACAACAACAACAACAACAACAACTACATTTTATCCAAGCTGTGTGGAAAAATTAAAACTAAAAGTGGCTAAAGAAATTACCTCAATCACATGGTAGACAAACTGGAATCTGAAAAATTAGCTGTGTATGAAAGCAGTAGTCATTATAGGCCTATAGATGTGGGCAAAGTCATTACTTAAGCAGTGTAATGTAATGCTTTCATAAAACCTCCTTTAGACATCTGAGCTGTCCTTCAGCATGACTGCTGAGACGTGTGTTTCAGTTATATGAATAAGTTAGCAAGATCGGGAGGACCATCCCGGATGAATCTTTGTAATGAATCACAGACACAGCAGACACAATACCAATTATATAACCAATTACCAATTATTTAAATTGATTTCATGAATTGAATCATAAAATAGCCTACTTTATTTTGTTAATTAGAAGCTAGAGTAAGATTTTATGAAACAATTCCATCATAATTTGTCAACCACTTGTGAAAAGATCACCCAATAAATAAATAAATAAAAGGTCAATGACCCGTTTGGGAACGAACGAGTCGGCTCTTATTGGTGAGCCGAGCCACATGATTCATATGATAAGAATTCACAAGGTCAGACACCTGTGTGTGGTGATGGAGGCCGAGCTGAGCTGACTGCAGCCAAATGGAAACATTTAAGGCACAGTGGAACATGTAAAAGTTTCTGTTTCTTATAGACAGAGTTAAACCCAACCCACTTCAGACAGTCTTCAGTGATACTTGGTGATACATTAGCTATAATGAGTTCTATAATGAGTAGATATTTTGAGTACGTTAGCCTCATGCTACAAACTTTCAGTGTGTTTGTGGTGGTGTAAATTTGGTATTTAGGTATGTAGGTTTACGAGGCAGACCGTTTTTTTTTTTTTTTACCCATATAAAGATAATAAGATTAAAAGGAAGACAATGTGTTCGGTTTTGTGTATGCCAAAGTAACATTTTAGATAGAACACAGAGCTTCCTATGAGCCATGTCGAAAGATTTTGATATTGGCTCTAATGGTGTGTCGTTCGCACGAACGAGTCAGTTTTTTGAGTCGCGTTTGTTAGGTGAACATGAACTGTATATATATATATATATATATATATATATATATATATATATATATATATATATATATATATATATATATATATATATATATAACATTTTTTAAAAAGATGTAAGCAGTTGCATTAGTCTTTACATAATAATATTTAATCTTTATAATAATCTTAAATATTATACTATAATAATAATCTTTACAACATCTGAGCAGCCAAAATAACATCGATTAACAGGGATTAATAGTCAGTGCATATTTTAGAATTATTTAATTTATAGAAATAAGTACAATGCAGAGTAATTATTTAATGTTAATTAGAGTAGAGTAAGATTTCATTAAATAATAGTTATGGTAAGTAGATCAAAATATCAGAATATCAAAATATTTGTCCGGTTTAGATGTAGCATAAATAGCACCGAGCTGTTTGGAAGTCGGCTCTTATTGGCGAGTTGAGTGAAATGACCTGACTCCATGAGAACAGTTGGAATTCCCTTCAATGATTGGCAGATTATATGAGCACGTTGACTGATCAAAAATGGAGAAACACCTTGATCAAGTACAGACACAGGGAGCAATCCTTGGCCATCGAGAAGGGCTGACACAGACAATCCAGGCTGCCCCAAGAGAAGAGACTGTGCCAGCAGTGCACACTAAATAAAACAGAGACAGAACTGCACTTCCTCAATGAAAGCACTAAATATAATCACATTCAAACTGATTTCTTCACCAAAATGAACAAAACTCCCCAACTTTCACTGCCTCTCAGATCCTGACAAACTGCCTCACCTACTGGGAGAGCACAGAGAGCACACTAGCAGCACAGTACACACAAAACATTTAATCTGGATCAAAATTATCTGGATTTGGTAATCCCATGTTTTTCTATCCAGGATCAGGTAAACCATCTTAGTTTTGTGTTGGTTTTTCAAAGCAACATTGGATTGGATCACCCTGATCCAGATACAAACCTTTCAAGATGACCAAATCTGGATTACCAGTGCTCTAAATGGGACCTACATATCACAACGTAGGGCCCAGTGGTTCAGAAGTAATTTGATTGGATTTCGGCTATCGGATTGGATCTAATCTTGAAAATGGGTTGTTCAAAAGAAAAAAAAAAGGATTCTGAAATCAGATTAGATCATGTAATCCAATCTTGCTCTTTATCTGGATCAAATCTCCAGTATGTTTTGTTCAAAACATTTTAGTAGGATTGGGAAACCTGGGGGGGATTCAGGGAGGATTTCAGGAACAAAATGTAATAAAACTTTCAAACTGGTCAACATTTGTATCATGTAGTATATACATGTAAATACAGTGATAAAGAGGATAAAGTATACATTAGGCTACCAATTAAGCCTACAGTATAGTAAAATAAAAAAGAAAAAAGATTTTGTCCCCATAAATAATCCCTCAAACAGCTGTCAATAGCAACCAAAAATAATATATTTTATTTTATCTATCACTTGTCGCTATATATTAATTACAATGATACAATCATCAGAGACGAACCAGTCAAAAGTAGTTTCTAACAACTGCATCCCTTTTTGCTCTACACACATGAAGAACTCTGAACATTCTTATTTTGTTAACTGCTGGATATTTAGACTTTTTAAGATTTAAAACTTGTGTTCAAAATATCCGCAATGTATCTGTGAATAATGTATATTTGTTTGTTTGTATTTATTTGTTGCGGGTCAGATGAGGGGTCTGACTGTTTAAAAGAAATTGAAAAAGGAAGGGTTTGTATTGTTTTATTGTGCCGTTTATTGTCCCTTCAAATAAAAACACTTAGTGACCCCATTCTGATCCGGATGAAACTTTTTGAACAACTGGGCCTAGGCTACTCGCTAACACGCAGAATGCATGGGGTCACTTTAAATGTTTTTTATTTAAAGATGCCAAAAACAGCACAATAAAACAATACAAACATTCCCTTCCTTTTTTCAATTCTTTTAAACAGTCAGACCCCTCATCTGACCCACAACAAATACGACCCCGATTCCGAAAAAGTTTGGACAGTATGTATAATGCAAAAAAACAAACAAAAAGAGTCATTTGAAAATTCAATTCACCCTGTACTATATTGAAAACACATTTTTAACACATTATTTGATGTTTTAGTTTGTGAATTTTATTTATTTTTGTATAAATATAATTTTGTATTAAAATATACACTCATTTCAAATCTGATCACTGCAACACACTCCAAAAAAGTTGGGACAGTCGACAGTTGACTTTTCTTTTAATAACACTTATTAAGTGTTTGGGGGCTGAGTGAAGACACCGGTTGGTTAAGCTTAGCAAGCAGAATTTTCATCCATTATGCATTTCTTCAGCTGGCAACTGTACGGGGCCTTTGTTGCCTTATTTTGTGCTTCATAATGCACCACACGTTCTCAATCAGAGACAGGTCAGGTCAGGACTGCAGACAGGCCATGCTAGCAACCATAGTCTCTGCATATGCAACCATGCACTTGTAATCCATGCAGAATGTGGTTTGGCGTTGTTCTGCTCTGGATGTCAGCATATGTTGCTCCAAAATATGTACATATCTTTCTGCATTAATGATGCCCTCGCAGATGTGCAAGTTACCCATGCCATGGGCACTGACACACCCCATACCATGACAGACACTGGCTTTTGGACCTGATGCTGATAACAGCTTGGATGGTCCTTTTCCTCTTTGGCTCGGAGAACACGACGGCTGTTTTGTCCAAAAACAAATTGAAATGTCGACTCATCAAATCACAAAACACAATTCCACTGTACTACTGTCCATCTCACATCAGCCAGAGCCAAGAGAAGTTGGCGGCGCTTCTGGACAGTGTTGATGTATGGCTTCTGCTTTGCATAGTAAAGCTTTAACTTGCATCTGTGGATGCAGCGGCGAATGGTGTTGACTAACAAAAGGTTTACCCAAGTATTCCTGAGCCCATGTCTGGATATCCATTACAGACATTGCTCATGTTTTTAAGACAGTGATGTCTGAGGGATCGGAGATCACATGCATTCAGAAGTTTTTGGCCTTGCCCTTACGGACCGAGATTTGACCAGATTCCTTGAATACTTTACTTATATTGTACACTGTAGAGGGTGAAATGCCCAAAAATGTTGTTCTCAAAGAGTTGTATTATTCACTGATGTATCTGTTTGCAGATTGGCGAGCCTCAAACCATCCTTGCACTTGAAGGACTAGGCGTTTTTTGGAGGCTCCTTATACATTATGATTAGAAGATTGCCTCACCTGTTTCACATCAACTTTTCAACTTGTCACATTGCTATTAGTCCTAAATTACCCCCGTCCCACCTTTTTTGGAATGTGTTGTATACATCAATTTCTATATAAACCTTAAATCTTAAAAAAAATAAAAAAATAAAAAAAAAAATTAAAAAAAAAGCAGTTGATCAAATACCTTGTCTTTATACGTTTTTTTGTTTAAATACAATTCAAATTACATTTACAAATCACTCCTCTTTGTTTTTAGCATTTTCTGTCCCAACTTTTTCAGAATTGGGGTTGTACTATAGTTAGTGTGTAATGGGGTTGGATGTGTATAGATATTGAAAGTGAAACACCAGTCGAATATAGAAAAGAGTACAGGAACATATATTATTACAGGTACAGTATATTTGACTAACGAGGTAATAAAAGGTCATACTGTAGTCATTGTTAGAGACATTCAGATGAGTGTTAACTTAAGGCAAAGTCGCTGTCTCCCTCTAGTGGAGAGCAAAGAAAAAGGTTTGCGTTTTGGAAAATCCCTGCACTGCATGTTTTAGTACCTACCCTTATCTAACATGCCCACCTCAACTCAGTAATTAGCTGAATTATTGGATTGACTATGCAAAAACAGGAAAAACAAATAATTACGCATATTATGCAGGTGGACTATATTAGGCCTAGGACCTCTATTTGATCTTTTAAGTTATGTGTAGCTGAATATGGGTTACAGTGATCTTTAAGAATGCATATAGAGATGGTAAAAGCACTTTGATAATGTTCATTAAGTCTGTTACTTAGAAGCTATAAGGTGCCATTAGGATCAGACAGCTTTGAGGAGATCCTAACGTCCTAAATTTTATCCAATTTATCATCATTTTATTATCATTTTATTATCACTAACTAAAATCATTTTGTTTAGAGAAGATTTTAAAGCTGTACGTCAGCTTTTATGAGAGGATTTATGTAAATGAATAATCTCAGTTGTACTTGAATAAAGAATTAGGTTACTTTAACTCCTCTGGTTGTGTCACAGTAATGATCGAAATCTGCCTCTCTATCTGCTTACACTAAATGTACACTAAAACAAACAAAACGAACTAGTCTATATAAAGTGGTGCATTCATCACTGTACTCCAAATTCTGCAATAAACCTGGACGGAAAAAGCAGTGCAGAAGAAATTTTAGTTAATAATTCATTACTCCAACTCCACAACTCCAAGGGGATTCAATATTCACACTGACTGCATCACTGATGTCCAGCCAAATCCCCCAATCTTGTAATAGTTCCCAGTGCAGTACAGTTCAGAATTCACCTGCTCTGAAACCCACTTACCTATAGACTAGGGGTGCAACACGAGGCCATTTTCTATATCTATATCTGTGTACAGATTTAAACCAGAAGTGGGTGTGGCCTAAACAGGCCTGCTTTGGAAACCCTTTGGATGCGTCTTTGGCTAAATTCTGGAAAACAACCAAAAATTATGATATTGTCAAAACAGAAGACCTCTTACCCACACTGTCTGGATGTTAGCTGATCAAATGTTTAAATGGCCTAATAAGACATTAATAATGAGAAATTTAGATCAGTCAGTCATTGTGCTTAAATGATTTAATGACTTTTATGGCAGGCAATGACAGAGAGATTAACATGGATAATGCTGATAATCAAAGTGATAACTTATTGCCTGTTGAAAAGTTCTAATTCTTTCAAATTTGGCAGTAACAATGTTTTCTCCATAACTAGATTATGTTATAAATGTAAATGTAGCCTGTAGGTTTCAGAGTTGTAGGCCTGTATAGTAGCAAATGTTGAAATACAACCAAGTGAAGGGTTTTCCCATGCTTCCATGCATATATTACGCAGTTATGTCGTAATTAGTCCTATAGTAGATTTATTCCGTATTACATTACCAATCCCCAAGTTATGACACATGAATCAATGTCAAATATGAAAAGCTGAATGAACCACAAAAAAAAAACTAACAAAAAAAAAAACACCACTAAACTGTGTAGAATTGTGCGTGTTGAGGAGAGGAAAGCCCTCATTTAGGTGTATTTTCTATGTGAGAAATGACAAGCTCACAGAGCTAACAGATGGGGGCAGCATTTCTCCATACTATCAACTCCATTACACTAATCATGCATTCTCTATGTGTAGGCCATTGCTCTGTATGCAGACTGCGGGGAATTCACATTCTACCGCATCTAGGACATGCACTGAAACTCATCATTCATAATTTGTGAAATAATTCACTTCAGTGTTTAAACTTGGGCTCGGTTCTTTCCGCACACCTTCCGCTTTGGTGCAGGAGAAAAGACAGTGCCTTTCTGAGTAGTAATGAACCTCAAGGGGTTTTTTTGGGGAGTTTTTTTTTTGCATTATATCTGTCCTTTAGGGAGGGTTCAGACTGCCACAATTCAGCACAGAAATGAGTTGCTGAAATTGCAGTCATGTTTATCATTAGGGAATAATGCATTGAAAAATACTAACTTTGGCATAATTAAGACCATTTAATAAAGCATTCCTGAGGCAGTCAGAAACGAGAAGAGCACATTATCACAGTAATCCCTTCGCCATTCTGACACACACACAGCCCTGTAGCTCAATAGTCTAAAAGCCCTGCTCTTGCCGTTGTCATCAATGGGAATTAATGGTAGATTAATAAAAGCTTTGTGCAACGATAGCCTCAGAAAATATATTACATTTGTGTGAGGTCAATTACGTACTCATGAATTCTGAGTCTCTGCTCATTTGCCAGTTTGGGGTGTCAAACTATTTATCATAACCCTTCATTTGGCTATTAAAGATTAATATATACACATATAAAAATGTGCCTGGAAACTCCAAAAGATTATTTGCAATTAAATGAGAGAAAGTGCATGTATTTCCCACTGTAAGCCTGATCATCTCTCCATCCCATACACTCCTTCTAGCTGATACACACAGCCATCAATAGGTTGTGGACACCAAGTATTTAAGAACGGTTTAATTAGTCATTTCTCCGTTGATCTGCAATAATTTAGCATATTACAGGTTTACCTTGAAAAACAATATTACCAGTTGCTAAATTATTGGCTTGGGGTTTTCATATAAGCATAAAATGTGACCATCTTTTTGGAAGCTTGCTATTTTCTGGTAAAACCTATGTAATTACATGTTTTGTGGAAATTGCACGCTAATTGTAAATTCCAAGATAAGCACACTATAAATGCCAACTATGTTTTTGTGGCTTTTCTGCTTTCTAAGCAGCGTAATGATTTGCGATTAGGTTTAGCATTTAACTTGCTTAGTTTTTCCAGAAATATGGCTTTCTTTTTCAGTTGACGGTACCTCTATTTTTAAGATGGTT
Organism: Ictalurus punctatus; assembly: GCF_001660625.3. Taxonomy (NCBI): domain Eukaryota; kingdom Metazoa; phylum Chordata; class Actinopteri; order Siluriformes; family Ictaluridae; genus Ictalurus; species Ictalurus punctatus. The sequence continues at coordinate 22,604,896 of NC_030428.2, forward strand.
TGCTTTTATTTTAAGCTACAGTCCATTTACTTTGTTAAAAAAAAAAAAAAAAAACGAGGGGAAAAAACAATGTCAGGGGCATTGGGTCAGAATTGGCAGGAGTTTTGTAGGTATTTGTCATACTCCAGCCAACGTTGCCAACTGAGTGACTTTCACACTAGTGTGCTTTTAGGAATGCTATTTTGAAAAAGATACTAGTGACAAATCTGGTGACTTTTTGAGCAACTCACTACCAGTGGGTAAAGCTTTATTGAGTTGCACTTGATCAGGCTTATGTTCAGTAACCAGTTCCTTTGTGTATATTGTGTCTTTAATAGAAATTATGGTGTTTTGTAAATACGTAAATAGTTCAGTAGTTGATGGTGCTATGAGCAAATGATTTCTTTCCATTGGAAATAATTCCGCTGATCTGATTTCTCTCATCCATCATTTTCTCACCTGATAAAATTCAATTCGGTTGTAATTTTCTTTTCATGTACTGTGGTTTGTTATACAAACGATCACAATGATGGAATGAATATGTATCTTAGTCTGTGATATCATCTGGTGACTATTTGAGAACGCATTAGCTACATTCCGCTGAAAATAATTGGCAACAATGATGCCTGCACAGATATGTGAAACATAAACACATAAAATGGATTCCGATTTTTTTTTTCTCTTGCTGACCAATTAATTAAATTACTTGGTGTGAAGCTACTGAATGATAGCCAGCTAATTTCTAAAGTAAAATGCTGTAGTTAGAAAAGTCAACAAAACAGTCACTAATGGTTGGTGCGTTTCTGTGTGTTTATGTAGTTCAAATTTGCGTGAGTCATTCAAGGTTTCCGCTTGCTCTTGCTATTTTTGATGGATTTGTGAAATGTTCTTTGGTCTGTGTTCTAACTAGAATGCTAACATCATCCAACTAGTGCCAATGTTTTTCACGCTTTTGACAGCGTGAGAATACACTGATCAATCATAACATTAAAATCACCTGCCTAATATTGTGTAGGTTCCCATTGTGCTACAAAAACAGCTCTGACCGGTCAAGGCATGGACTCCACAAGACCTCTGAAGGTGTGCTGCGGGATCTGGCACCAGAACGTTAGCAGCACATCCTATAAGTCCTGTAAAGTTGCAAGGTGGGGTTTCCATGGATCAGACTTGCTTGTCCAGCACATCCCACAGACGCTCAATCAGATTGAGATCTGGGGAATTTGGAGGCCAAGTCAACACCTTGAACTCTTTATCATGTTCCTCAAACCATTCCTGAAGATTTTTTTACGTTACAGGACACATTATCCTGCTGAAAGAGGCCACTGCCATTAGGGAAGACAGTTGCCATGAAAGGATGTACTTGGTCTGCAGCAGTGTTTCGGTAGGTGGTACATGTCAAAATAACATCCACATGAATGCCAGGACCCAAGGTTTCCCAGCAGAACATTGCTCAGAGCATCACATTGCCGGCTTGCCTTCTTCTCATAATGCATCCTAGTGACATCGCTTCCTCAGGTAAGCGAGGCATGCACGCCAGGTTGTCCACATGATGTAAAAGAAAACATGATTCATCAGACCAGGCCACCTTCTTCCATTGCTCCATGGTTCAGTTCTGATGTTCAGGTGCCCATTGTAGACGTCTTTGCTGGTGGACGGGGTAAGCATGGACATTAATACAGCTACTCAGCCCCATACGCAGCAAGCTGCAATGCATGTTGTGTTCTGATACCTTTCTATCACAGCCAACACGAACTTTTTTAGCAAGTTGTCTTTCCTTGGCCCAATTTTGGTTGGTACTAACCACTGCATACCAGGAACACCCCACAAGACCTGTCATTTTGGAGAAGCTCTGGCCCAGTTGTCTAGCCATCACAGTTTGGCCTTGTCAAAGTCACTCAGATCCTTACGCTTGCCCATTTTTCCTGCTTCCAACATATCGACTTCGAGAACTGACTGGATCTTGCTGGATAATATATCCCACCCCTTGACAGGTGTCATTGCAATGAGATAATCAATGCTCTTCACTTCACCTGTCCATGGTTTTAATGTTATGGCTGATCGGTGTACAGTGGTGTACCCTTTCCCATTCAAGTAAAGCTTATATGTTAGCAAGCTAGCTAGCAAAATTCAAGCAGCTAGTTCAGGCTGTAAATCCTATGCAGTTTTATGATCAGCTGAGTGATGCACTGGCAGACTACTGCAGGATCACACAGTCACAGTGCGCTGAACTGTAAAAATCACATGGTTTCTCTGCATTATAGCTGTCCTTTATGGAGCACAGGCACTGACAGCAGACAAGCATTCGTTTTCTTTTCACATCTCTTATTTTTAACGGCTGTCTCTGTTTTTTAATTAGGTTGCATAACTGATTGACAGAAATAAGACATAAGGAGTTGTTTGCAGGCTGTATGCAGATGTTAGCCTACTTTTGGTATAAAAAAGCCCATATGTGCATGTGTATGAGGTTAGAGCGAGTATGATCGGCACACTTTTGACAGCATTGCTGTGAAACATCTCCACTTCAAGAGAATTAAGTGTCCCCTAGTGACGTCCATTCCTGGCCTAATTGCGAGAGAAGCAACTGGAGTTTATAAAGATGCTGGGCTTTGCAATGCAGTCTGACATCCTTGTTTATTTGAGAGCAGAAAACAGAGGATCCCTTTTTAAGTACACAAAATGGAGTGATGAGTAACCAACGCATAAACATGTGTAAGCCAGAGACTGAGAATTTCATACAGAGTTTTCATCATTCACAACACTTTTGTTACATGGTTATTTTTCGGCCCTTGTATAGTATAGTTAATTATATTTTGGTTTTCTAATCAGCTGACAGAAGTGAACACCAACTTGCAATGTAAATTATTATTATAATGTAATAATAATAATGTATTAAAGTTCCCACCATATCAGTGAAAGGAGTCACTGCTGTACGATTTAGAAAAGCACCATGGCCAAGGACTGATTAAAAAAATGAAAGAGCAGTCTTATCAAAGAATATTTTCTCTTCAGCTTATGCGATTACAATAGTTATAATACCTGTCATCACATCACTGGTTTTCATATTAAGTCTATTTTCATCAGAGACATGAATTATCGTTTCATAGTAATTGCTTGGGATTAGTCATTCAGTCCAGTTAGATTTACTTGCGTGTAGGATTGATAAAATGTTAACTTAATTTCAATGCATTGAGCAGGCCTGACCTTTTTTACCCCCTTTTCTCCCAGCAGACACACTGTGACCATATCAGGTGTGAGCATACGGCTAAGGCATCACCCAGATAAACTGAAAGAACAAGAAAGCTTCAGTGAAAACAAAAGCACTGCCTGATGGGAGAACTCTGATGCCTGATGTGTCAGTCTATTCATTTGATGGTTAAATCAGCCATGCTATTCTGTCCCAGATAGGAAAGTCATATTTGAGCTCTGCATATAAATGAAATATGCATTGGTTTATGCAATATTAAGCTAGATATAAATAAGGTAATTATAATAACCAAATATGTTTGAGGAAACAAATGAAAAAAGCACAGTATGTGAAACATTTAGACATCAGTAATTACACAAACATAGCTGGTTTCCATTGTATCAGCTGTGTGCCAATCTCATCAACAAAGAATACAGTCGCTATTCTATACACCAGAACTTTATAGTTTTGTTTATGTTCAGATGATTGGAAAGGCCACAGGAGGATTTTGACTTGATATGATGTTCATGAACCCACTCTTGAATTTTGTTTTAGCAAGGCATTTTGAGACATTATCATTTTTCAAATATGAGAACTTCAAGAGGGTTTGCACAAGTGGGACCAACTAATTCTGTAAAATAGGCTCATTTTTCTTGGCCGTTTTACAACTATAGAGAGTAATGATCAGCTCCATATTATGGCGCTACCACTAGGGTAAACAATCAACAATATATATTGCGGTTCAAGAGAATGCTTTGTTTTTCTTGATATTTAATAGCCAATTGGTATTCAGCCTAATATAGCCAGCTTATATGAGCACTTTCTCAGCTAGAACATTGTTTGCCTAATCCAGTTAAAAGTGAAATCGATTCTTTAGGTTTGTCCTTTCTTTAGGTTGTTGGCTTTTTTGACATATTTGGACAAGAAAACATTGGATCTTCTTTGAAACAGTGCCTATTAATAAAGTTGATATACTTGAACAAAAAGGAAAATTAGCTTTTTCAATAATTTATTCAGCAGAAATATAAATAAATGTGATATTCTTCTGTGGAAAATGTAAGCACACCCATGGCCTCAGAAGCTAGTATTGCCCCCTTTAGCAGGCATTTTTTATAAGTGTCCACCAGTCTCTGACATCGGCTTGCTGGAATTTTTGACTACTCTTCCATGCAGTATTCTTTCAGTTGAAAGATGTTTGAGTGGTTTCTTGCATGTACTGCCCGTTTAAAATCTCCCCACAGCATTTCAATCAGATTCAAAACCGGGCTTTGGCTAGGCCATTCAATAACCGTCTATTTCTTCTTTTTGAGCCATTCCTTGGTGGATTTGTTAGTGTGCTTAGAATCATTACCCTGTTGAAATGTCCACTTATATTTCAACTTCAACGTTCGGACAGATGGCCTCAGGTTATCTTCAAGCACTCTTTGATATGATGCAGCATTCATAATTGAATCAGTAAATGCAAGCTGTCCAGTCCCTGAGGCAGCGAAGCAACCCCAAACGATAACATTACCACCACCGTGCTTCACGGTTGTATGAGGTGCTTCTCCTGAAAAACTTGTCTTTTTTTTTTTTGTCTGTTCCAAACATGTCTGCTGTAACTGTGGCCAAAGTACTATCTTTTATTAGTCCGACCAGACCACATTATTCCAAAAGGCCTGGTCTTTGCCTATATGCTCATTGGCAAACTGTAGTCTTGCTTTAAGTTCTTTTTAGATAGCAAAGGCTTTCCCCTGGCATGCCTCCCATAGAACTTAATAAGACTGGGGAGAAAATATATTGCATCTAAATAATTATATGTACACCACAATTGAAAAAAAAAACCTAATAAATTATTTGGACAAGTTAATGATAAATGTACTTGTACAAAGGACAATCACATGACAATGCTTAATGTCAAGCCCTGAAGTGTAAGTAGGGGTCCAAGCACCATATTGGTTTTTTTTTCTAATTTATTTTTTTCTCCCAAGTTTGGTCTTGTCAATTCTCACCCACTAGCTAACTCTCCCCTATCACATGACAACTACCAACCAGGGAGGGTGGAACAAGCATGTACTTCCCCTGCATCAAGCAGCATCACATGTCATCATAACACACTTGGAGGAAAGTACCATCTGCCCTATTTTTAATGACCTCACAGGCACCTGTCATTAACTAATGTTACTCTGACAGAGAAGAGATTAAGCCAACCCTGCCACCCCCCTAAAAGCATGGCCAATTTTCACAGCCATGGATGGTTATGTCGTTGTCGGGATTCAAACTCACAATCTCTGGATGATAGAGCAAATGCTTTATCTGATGCAGCACTCAGGTGCTGGGCGACTGTGGCTCAGGTGGTAGAGTGGGGTGTCCAAGGGCAAGACACTGAACCCCCAGTTGCTCGCGATGGCAAGTTAGCGCCTTGCATGGCAGCTCTGCTACCATTGGTGTACCATTGAGATGTGCCTGATTGCCCTAATGGTAGCTCTATAGCATGACATTATATGTTCTAGGTAATATATCAATAACTCTGAGGCCTAGAGACAAAACTCTCTGTTTCCATGGCTAATTCTAAACCTGCAGTTTGGACCATTAAGCCCCACCTGCTTAGATTTTAAACTAATTTGCATAATATGCCAAACCTACTTTTGTAAACTAGTCCTAGGATTTTTGCCATATCATCAGACAATCATTTAGTGCATGGATTTCCATGAAACTTAAAAGGCATATTCAGGGCAAGATTCTGATTCTGTTTCTCAGCAACCATAAGGCTGATTGAGCTAAAATATGGCTTACTGCATTGATGTGCTAATCTGTAAGAGGATTTTTGATGATGACCTGGTTACTTAAAAACATGGCCATCATCAGCCAATTAGTTTTCAGAAGGTTGTTTTACAGGGTTAACAGTGACCTGTCATCACAAAACTTGAACTGTAGGTTCCTCAAGGGACCCTCTATTAAGTAAATGGTCTGCACTTATACAGTGCTTTTATCCAAAGTGCTTTACACTGTGTCTCATTCACCCATTCACACACACACCAGTGGTAGCAGAGCTGCCATGCAAGGCGCTAACTTGCCATCGGGGGCAACTTGGGGTGCAGTGTCTTGCCCAAGGACACTTTGGTATGTTGAGTCATGTGGGCCAGGAATCGAACCACCAACCCTACAATTAGTGGACAACCAGCTCTTCCACCTGAGCCACAGCCGCCCAAGTAATCCATTCTTACTCAAATTTGCTACAAGCAGCATTGAAGTGTCTGAGGCTACATTAAAACTGAATTCAGCACAATTGCTTGACTAAGAGCACTAAAACTCAGAAATGCAAAACTGTCTACATGAGTTCATGTACTTGGGAGGAGATTCTCTCATTTCTGATGTATGACAAATGGAGCCAAACACTTCTCCAACTCTTACAGTTTACATCCTCAGTGGATCACCAGGAGACTGAGGCTTGCCGGGTGCTAACAGTTTAAACCTTGCATATAAAAAGCATGACTGCTATTGATGGGCAAATAAAATTATCTGTATATAAACCTGTTTGAGTTGGCACTCAAAGTTTATTCAACATGTAATGAGGAGGGTCTCAATGTAATAAGGAGCACAGCACAGGCTTACTGAACACACTGACCTGAACAGAAGATGCACAAAGCAGTAACTCACTGTGGGCTTAAGTGATCGTTCATATTATCACGTCATGATGAAGTCTACAGTAGTGGACGAGACTTGTCCTGACTGGCTACTCAGAACAAAGGGCCAAGCTCTTCTAATAGCTCTAGGATAATAAAAGGGCTGAATATGTCCAATTTAAGTCTGCAATGCTCTTAAAAGCGTCTTCATGTTAACTGACAAAATGCGCAGGTTATTCATTTTCCCCTTTTTCAATGATGACTGTAGTAAACTGGGAGCAGAGTATACTGCCATCAATTTAATACTCAAGATATGTTAAAGCAGGATGATTACATTTACCTTTATTCATTTGGCAGGCTCTTTTATCCAAAGTAACTTACAAAGTGAGGTGAATGCAGTCCAATTAATCTAGCTGTTAAAGGAGCTGACAGTAATATAAGTGCTGCAGAACTAAAATTGAACCAACCGGCCAGAAACAAGTGCAAAAGAGCACTAAGAATAGAAATATGACTAAATGTTCCGAGATGTACAGTAGCTATGGGACACACAGGGCAGGAAGTTGGCTGGGATCCTGAGTTTTGATGAGGCCGCTGAAGGGTGATTACGGAAATGTCAAAATGCAGTATCCCCAATAACCTGACATCTCATGATTTAACACAATCACACTAGCCTGTCTGTGACTTGTGCAAGTTCATTTAAAGTTGTATTTTTTGTGTCTATGTAATGTAATAGTAGGTATTGTATCTGACCTGCACAGTTACTATCGAAAAGTATGACAGAATATTTTTTTTGTGCCACATAATCCTAAGCAGCTAATATTTTTTAAGTTGCATGATAGGTATTGCGTGATCAAATAAAAACAATCACTGAGACCAATATGCTCGACTGGGGATCATTGTCTCTACAGCAGGGGTATTCAGCTAAAATATGTCCATCTACATGAAATTGCCTGCTTATGAAGGTCTAACTAACCTGGTTGAATGGCATTTTAATGCTTAACATTAATGTTTAGTTAATGGCTATAAAAAAGAATTTTAATATGTTTTGTTTCCCTCTGGCACTGACTTTTTGATTAGACATGAGACATCTATTTTGAACTTACAGTAGAGAATACACTTCTCTGTCCAGTCATCTTAAAAAATTGTGTGTGTGTGTGTGTGTGTGTGTGTGTGTGTGTGTGTGTGTGTGTGTGTGTGTGTGTGTCTGTCTGTCTGTCTGTCTGTTTAAACAAGCTATGTTGTTACTTGACCAATCAGACAAGAGAAGGTAAATAAAAATTTTTTCAAATCTATTCCCAGTTGCAAAAAGCCACACCAGATGATCTGCTACAAAAGTCATAAAGTTGTTTAAAAAATAGAATTCCTGAACTAGGGCAAGATTTTTTTTTTTCATACGCCAATCGGCTCAGCTACAGTATTTTTTCAAGTACTCAGTTCAGTTGGCAGAAATATTTTGCAGAGTCCTCATTCACAGTCCCTGACCCTGAACCAATGATACAAAAATAAACAATTGCAGTATTGGACATTTAGATAGACGAAAGGAAATACAAAAATTTGACATCGCTGAGGGTGCTTTATTGTATTCAAATGATTGAAATATGTTGAAAATTTTGCCATACGCATGCTAAATATGGTAGAACGAAAGGCCTGCAGAGCCTCGTCACCTCATCTGCATTCACTATGATCAGCCCCAAGTCCTTGCATATGATGATGGTTGCCAAGGTAACCCCTCCTTGGAACTAACTGAAAAGTACAAGAAGATCCATGATCCTGCATTGAAAGAAATGGAGAGAAAGTGCTCAATAAAACACAAAAATTATTAAAGGATAAAGAAATTAAGATAAAAGAAACTCACACTTATTGTTCCAGACCAGGGGTTGTGTTTTAGAAGGATTTCTCACAATTCCATTTGAGGTTCGTGAATATTGCCTGTGGCTTAATAAATTATTATACACAAGCCACTAAAATTCATAAGTCGAGCAGAAACTTTTACACCGATGACTAACCTCACATTAGTTATTTATGTATTTATTCTTGTTTGTCTGCATTAATGTTACACGGGCCAACACTCATGTTTAATTCCTCAGCAAGAATGCTGCTCAAATAAATAGTCAAAAGGAGAGTCACAAAATATTATACATTTAACACAGTGCATGCAAGATGAGGTTGAAACATGAAATAAATATTGTCATAAATATATAAATCCAATTTAGGTTGGAAGCGTAATACGGGTCTGCAACACATTCCATGGGAGACATTCTGCTCTTCATTGCCTCTGGTCAAATATCTCGGCTCTTTACAGGATCTCTCAAGAAGAACTCCACATTTGCTTGACATAATTATGATGTACAATTACGGAACACACTGATCTGTAAACTACTGATTGAGACCGCTTGAGAGATTAGCTGGGTAACCGGGAATGAATAATCAACCCACAAAAGGGCATACACATATAGTTTCTGATTTAAGAGATTTTATGTATTGTCCAAGGTGATTATGTCCAACAGCCAATTAAAAACAGCTAACAAAAGAGGCAAGTAGTTTATCTTATTTACACACATTAAAAAAAAGTAGTCACATTGTTTCCACACACATTATAGATGTTATTTCAAAGTCAGAAATTTTATTTAGTTCTGTTTATCTCCAAATATTCTAGCAAAATATTTTCCCAATACAGACAAACCGGTCTAAATTTCTTTTGGTACCATGTTATTTTTTCCTTCCACCTTCACTTTAGTATTAAACTGACCATATCCAAGTGGTTTCACCTGTGGGAAATGTTTATAATCCATCAGCCAGCCAATCACGTTCATCCTGATGTCGAGAGGAATAAACAATTAACACAACAGTTTAGATGTGGTTGATTTAGCTGCCTGCTGGTGCATGCAGTTAGTCAATAAGGACCCTCAGATGAGCAGTCTTCACATCTGAGACCTGGATTGTGTTTCATGTACTGTATATCTGAATCCTGTGTCCAGATATACAAAAACAATTTATTTTTAAAACCACCTGTCATTCAACAACAGTCATAAAAACTCACACAAGCTGCAAAAAGTCAAATCAATGGGAATCTAAATTTGGTTTTGGTTTACAAGTATCTCTGAGGTGCACTGAAAAGCGTTAAGGCAACAGCGACTGAGTTTGAAATGAAATGCACAGCAGCAGGTGATTTGTCAGTGTCTCTATTTCATTATGCAAAAGAGGTGTTTAAACAAAAGCACAGCACAGTAAGTACCTAAACAAATGAAATTGTGTCAGATGGAAATTAATGTTCATATGACATATTGTAGAGGGAATGTGACAAACTGCCCCACCCAGGTCATAAATACAGTTCAGAAAAAAAAAATATTCAGAGAATTGACTTTATGCAGTAAAAGCTTTTTAGAAATGGTTACAGTTGTTGAGTTTTAGTGTTTATCACTGCTCTTCCAAGTTAACAGGTTTTATATGACAGAAGATAACATTAACAGTGACACAAACAGTCTTACCAATGAATAATGTAAACTTAATTAACATTAATTAATTAATTAGCACTCATAGTTTGGACAATTGTAAGCACTTTTAGCCGTGGACACGGGTCAGCATGAACCTTTTCAGCAATTTGTGCTACAGTAGCTGTTCTGTGGGATCGGGCCACGAGGGCTAGCCTTTGTTCCCCACGCACATCAGTGAGCCTCGTGCACCCATGACCCTGTCACCAGTTCACAAGACCTGTTGTTTTGGAGATGCTCTGACTCAGTCAACTAGCCATCACAATTTAGCCCTGGTCAAAGTCACTCAAATCCTTACGCTTGTCAATTTTTTCTGCTTCCAACAAATTGAGAACTGACTATTCACTTGCTGCCTAATATATCCCACCCCTTGACAGGTGCCACTGTAATGAGATAATTCTAGCGTTACAGTTGGATGGGTAAGTCTTGATGCGTAGAGACTTGGATCCAAGATTAGCTATGGTAACAACAATGAAGCAACCTAATTCCTATCACAGGAATTGGCCCACTTGTCTGAACAATCAGTTGGAGTGCAGTCATTGATTAGTGATTATAGGGTCCTGGTCAATAAGGTAGGAATGCTTTTTCCCCCCTGTACATCCATCTAACTGACAGGCCTTCTCAGTGGAGCCTGCTTTACTTGCATGTAATCAATGGGATCAATGGAAAGATAAACTTGATTAGGCTGGTGCTTGATTTAAACTGTGCATCCAAAACCAAATCAATCCATTTTTATCTGGCCAAGACCTCTGCATGGCACTCATTAAAATGAAAGGTTAGTAGTACAGAAATGGGTTTTGCAGCTAGCATTCAGGTTTGACTCCTAGGAAAATGCATGTACTCATAATGAAACTTGAATTCTCCATCCCTAATAGAATGGTGGCTGTATGGAAGACCAATCCCAACTACTCATGTGGTATAAAGCTGGTTATTTATGTAACTGTGGTCATATGAACCCTGTTTAACTACTATGAGTGTGTAACTCCTGAGTACTACACTGTGCCTAGAGACTTATGACTTATGACACTTGAGATGTCCCGAATGACGAGAAACCCTGGAGGTCATACAGTGTAAATAGAAGCAGAGTAACAAACATAAGTAGCATTCTATGCTACCTCAGGGAAGGAGGTATCATAAGGAACAGGACTTACCTTAGGAACAGTACTTGCCTTTACGAGTGTCCTCGAAGGCGCTCAGAGATGAATGCTGCACTCACACAAATGGGAGGGGCAAAAATCACAAGAAAGTGCATGGTGATCCCCAGGTATCAGCAACAGAAACGTCTTGGAGTAATACATTTATAAACAAGGCATATAAGGAACAGAGACACGCCCCTGGGCTACCACTTCAGGGTACAGATGTCACTGCCCTAGATGTATAACACTACAAAATGATGCATTTATCAAGAAAAATGTTAAACAACAAAACTTTATTAGAAAATGACCTGTTTACTGATTATACTGAGATACTCAACTTTTCAACCATATATAATGATGACAATGTCCGTTCATGTTTCAACAAAGCCAGTTGGTGCTTAACAACTTCAATCACCCAACAAAGGCCCAGTATTTCATAGATTTCAGTTATTAATATTCAGCCAAACAAAATCTAAATGCATGTCTTATTACCACAAAAGCAATTCCAATGTAATATGTAGTGTCAGTTACAAAACGTCTGTGCAAATGTCATATTCGCAGAGAAGAGGCTAAGAAAGAAAGAGTAAAAAGGCCCTGAAATGCCCATGCTCCATTTTAAGCAAAAACCTTCATGTAATACTTCAGTCTATCAGGTTGATCTTTAAATGCTATCGATTTAAGGGTTGCTACTGAAGTGCAAATCTATACTCTGTGTTAACAGTACAATAAAGATAGCATGAAATTGAGAAACTGAGGTAAAGCTAGGATTTGCAAAGATGAGTCAGTGAACATACAAATGAGATCTTCAATAGAAGTGACTCCATTGCTAGAACTATCCTTGAAATTAATGGGTCAATGGAAGTTGTACTATCCAAAACCAGGAATAGAAATGCAGGGGCGAAACAACAGAATATGAATGTCCAAAAAGGTTTATATAAGTATTGAATGTATTATAATACACCCACAAGCCAGAAGAAGGGATCACATTGAAAGCTTGAGGAAGCAACTAATTTCTACTGAACAGTACAAATACAAAAATGTCACTTGGACATTTCATTGCAAGACTTCCTCCCGGTATTAAAATGAAATGGCACGTCAACTTAGTCTGGAAAATACTGATATGCCTGGTCATTTGTGTGGGGTGATTTGAATTGGATCCAGGCAAGCATATTCGCTTAATCACAGCGGGGTCTGATGGAGGCAGGGAGGGAAATGTGAACACACTCTCAGAAAAAGATGGATTCAATTTTGCTCATGGCAACATCTGAATGAACATATCATTCTTCTATTAAAATCGCAATAACCCTGAAAGACTTGAATAAAGCAGAATGAAGATTTCAAAAGGAGAACACTGAGGAATAGGACAGAGAGTTCTAAGAAATTTGAGTGGACCTTAGTTGGGGTTGTCGGTGTGCTTTCACTGATTGTTAGCTTGGGACTGGGCCTCATTACACCTGCCTGTAGCCCATCACTTCCTGAGCAAACACTGGCATGCTCAACATGCTACAGCAAGAGAGCATCTGCCCTGCACCGTTTAGTGTTTCACACACTCAAACACTTGTGTCATGATTCGAGTAAGGCTATTACGAGAAAACATTCAACTGTGCAGTGCTTTATTTCTCCAGGAGGTATCACAAAAAATCATTCTTGTTCGTAGCGAAGAACATAAGCTTAGTGGCTGATGTGGTAGCAGGCTGTGGTAAATGCAAATGAAATTAAAAGAAACATTCGCTTAATTATCAGGTGTGTCACATTGTTTATTAATGAGAGGATTTTAATTTGGGTTTAATTGGAGTATTGATTTACACAGCACTCTTATGTAGCAGAATAAACCTCAGATCAATGCAGCTTTGTAGTTCGTGAACATCCAAAAGAATTCCGATTGAATTATCAGAGGATGTGTGGTCTGGAGGAGGCATGCACTCGCAACATGATTTGCGGATCAACATCATTTCGGTGGCACTGCATTACTTTTATAATAAATTGATTGCATCCTATAATAACTCCACAATTACTGCAGTACTTACACAATCAAATGATATCTTTTTAAACGCTTGTCATTAAATGTTAAACAGCAGCAATGTAAAATTTCACTTAGTGTCATTTGTTCATTTAGCAGCTGCTTATAGTGCTAAAACCAATGACAGGTGAAGTGAATAACATTTTTTGATTATCTCGTTACAACGGCACCTATTAAGGGGTGGGATATATTTGGCAGAATGTGAAGTCAGTTCTCAAAGTCGATATTTTGGAAACAAGGAAAAATGGGCAAGCGTAAGGATCTGAGTGACTTTGACAAGGGCCAAATTGTGATGGCTCGACGACTGGGTCAGAACATCTCCAAAACCGCAGGTCTTGTGGGGTGTTCCTGGTATGCAGTGGTTAGTACCTACCAAAATTGGTCCAAGGAAGGGCAACCAATGAACTAGTGGCAGGGTGAAGGTACCAAAGGTTCATCGATGCACGTAGTGAGCAAAGGCTAGCCCGGCTAGCCCACAGAAAAGCTACTGTTAGCACAAATTGCTGAAGAAGTTAATGTTGGCTATAATAGAAAGGTTTCAGAACACACTTGTTGCGTATGGAGCTGCGTAGTCACAGACCAGTCAGAGTACCCAGGATGACCCCTGTCCACCATCGAAATTGCTTACTGTGGGCACGTGAACATCAGAACTGGACCATGGAGCAATAGAAGAAGGTGGCCTGGTTTGATGAATCATGTTTTCTTTTACATCATGTAGGATACATTTTACACCTGGATACACTATGGGAAGAAGGCAGTGTGATGCTCTGGGCAATGTTCTGCTGGGAAACCTTTGGTCCTGGCATTCATGTAGATGTTACTTTGACACAAACCAACTACTGCAGACCAAGTACACCCCTTCATGGAAACCGTATTCCGTAATGGCAGTGGCCTCTTTCCGAAGGATAATGCGCACTGTAACACTGTAAAAATTGTACAGGAATGGTTTGAGGAACATGAAGAGTTAAAGTTTTTGACTTGGACTCCAAATTCCCCAGATCTCTCAGGGTCTTGCTGAAACAGGTCTGGGCCCCTTGGTTCCAGTGAAGGGAAATTGTAATATTACAGCTTACAAAGAGATTTGAGACAATTGTGTGCTTCCAACTTTGTGGCAAGAGTTTGGGTAAGAAGCACATATGGGTATGATGGTCAGGTGTCCACAAACTTATGGCCATATTGTGTAGTGTGGTATGTGTAAACCATTCACATGGTCAAATTTTATATATAGTTCTTAACTCTACGGCTTTTCCTGCAACAAAATGTTTCATTCTCTTTTGCATTTGTATTAATCAAAGTTCTACCGTTTTAAAATCTGATTACCCCCAAAAGTGAAAAAGGAGAAACCTGCAAAGATTTAATTCCAGTTCCACTGAAAGATGCACCAACTACCTTAAAATTTAGACCCTAAATCAACTTGTGGAATATATGGCCAAATTTTAAAGAATGATGATTTTATAATGCTATTTTAAGAATTTAGTAACATGTACATTCTTACTTTTATCAGAGATGGCCACCTTGCTGAAATGCACTGTAAAGTCACATGTGAATGGGAGGGATTGTAAAATAAACCAACAGGCTTATATATATATATATATATATATCAGCCTATGTAGCAATTCTTTCTCAACTAACACAAATGTGCAATCATCATAGAGCAAATGAAGACCATTTGTGATGTGACTGCTAATAATTTTGGAAACTTTAGTACTAATGAAATGTTTTACTTTAATGTCATTCGGTGGATTTATATGCAAATTAATCTTGTAGCTGATTGGTTTTCTTGCTATGGTTCATTACTAGAATGCTGTTAAATGTTAAAATATCCCAAGCAGCAGAACTGAACAAGTGCTTACCAGTATAAAGAAAAAAGGAGAGATGGATTATTTGAGTCATCACCTTTAATGTCGATTTGGATTTAATTTGGTTATCTGTGGTTAAAATATGACTAATTGGAAATAGTACAGTCCTTGCTATAAGTAAATTTGTTACACTGTAAAAGACGGGCACTATCCCCTTCCCTGCATCTCGATCATGGATGTAGCGTTTCCTGTTTGTTGGACCGTGATGCTGATTGGCTGGTAGTGGATATCGCTTTATGCACTTGCTTAGTTATGATGTGCATCAAATGTCATTGGCAAAACTGGAATTTGACACATTATTACAAGTACAGTCCACTCCAAAACTATTGGAACAGCAAGGCCAGTTCAGTTGTTTGTGCTATACAGCAAAGTCATTTGGGTTTGAGATCAAAATATTGATATGAGAAGAGTTTTTTTCCACCCAGCTTTTATTTCCTGGTATTTACATCTAGAGGTGTTAAACATAAAACATAGAACCTTTTTGTATCAGCCCACCCAAAGCCTTAATACTTGGTTGCACATCCCCCCTTGCTTGCAATAACTGAATCAAGCCTGCAACTCACAGACATCAAATTGTTGGTTTCTTCTCTTATATCAGCCTCTTTCAGTTGTTGTTTGTTTCAGGGGATTTCGCCCTTCAGTCTCCTCTTCAGGAGGTGAAATGCTGCTCAATTGGTTTGAGGTCTGGGAATTGACTTGGCCAGTCTAAAACCTCCCAGTTCCACTGAAGGCTAAAACCAAGAGAGGTTCAGAGCTATTTATTATTTAAACGGTCAATCTAAGAGGACACACCTGGGTAACAAGAAACACCTCAGTTAACGTTCCAATATTTGTGCTCGCATACAAATTGGGTGGTCTGATAGAACATAGGACATTTTGTATATCGTTTAACACATGTACATATGAATACCAGGAAAGAAAAACTGAAATTCTAAACTCTCTTCTCATATTCATCTCTTGATCTCAAACCTAAATGTCTTCATTCTACAACAAAAAAAACAACAACATATGAATTGGTCTTGCCGTTCCAGCAGTTTCGGAGGGGACTGCAAATCTAGATGACTTAATCAACTTACAGAGGCCTGTGATTGCACCATTGCCCTTTAATGTGAAGTAACTTGCAGAGGGAATGTATAAGAATGAACGAGGAAAGGTCTAAGAGCAATTCCATTGCCTGTTCAGAGGGAAGTGAGGGTCAGTGATCAACAACACTTTAATCAGAAACAAGGCACCAGAAATACATCTTAGATTAATTTTAACCATGCTGTTGGGTCAGCACAGCCTCAGTAGCCAAGTTTAAAAATACATACAATGAGTTTATTTAAGTCAGTAGTGAATTTGGAACAGTCATTGTTATTGTAATCCAAGGTTACAGCATTACAGTTTCTATACAAAGGTATGACAGTGGGAGTTAGATGTGTACACTCCAAAACGAAGAGGAAAAAAAATACATATTCAATAATAGTACTTTACAATCCCTGTCATTTAAAATCCTAAAAAGCCCTTTTTGGATAAAAAATAAATTGCTAGTTAATTTGCCCCAATATTAATACAATCATTATAAAATACACGTCCAGAGGAAAAAAAAAAACAAACAAAAAAAATTCATATATACAAACATCTGTACACGTGTATATATTGAAAAAGAGGAGTGGTAAATGTATAAAGCATATTCTGATTACGTGATGATCCCTAAGCTTTGGAATAGTCGGCCATTTCTTGATCATAGCGTCAGAATGGGGGAAGAAAAGCAAGACCACAAATCTTAAGTAAAATCAGCTGACTATTAAACTTACAAATATTCTAATGCTGCAAAAAACCGGCATACTGATGCCAGACAGGCAAGTCATGATTTGTTCATTTTATCCTCATGCCTCTCCAGACGATTTCATTTAAAAGGCCTGCAGATGTGTGAAACAGATCAGATAATGTACCTGGCACTACCACCTGGGCTGAGGCTTTGACTAATAATTGGTGAGTCGAAGAAAGAAAAAAAAAAAAAAAAAAGGAGAGAGTCCCTGGACAGGCCAACTCTTTCAGTGTGAAGATGATGAGGGAGTTGCTATGAACTCTTGCTTTTATCACACTGTCAGTAAGGCTGAATCAAAATCACCCAAGCCCAGCGTCTGAGGAAGCGCCGAAGTCTCTGTCTGATATACTGCCATTCTCACTGCACAATCCCCGAGTCAATGGAGGTCTGCTTCCTTGTGGCTTTTGGAGGAGGAGGGGGTGGGGTTTTACTCGGCAGTGGAGGGGGCAGATGCTAGAGAGAGGGGGAAAAGGGAGAGAGAAAAGAAGCAAGAGGCAGAGACATCAGAGTTAGAATCTATGGGTGACATTTAATAAGTACTTCATTTCAAACACTATACCTGCTGTTTCTGAGGTGTGAGACATCACCTCAGCACAGAATGTTCCCAGAACACCATTTACCATAACATCTTTGTACTTGTTGGATATTTTTTTTTAGTGGAAATAAATGTCATCTTGTTGCAATCCGAACAATAAACACACTCAAAACTCAGAAAATCAGTGACATGCTTTTACTGGTAATGTTCACACTGCGTCACTCAAACTTATATCTTTCTAAACAGTATTGAATTGGGATGTACAGATTGATTCAAATTTGCCATGAAATTTACAGGATAACTGAGTTTTCAAGGGAGTTCAACTTTTCACAGGTCGCAAAATGACAGCGGCCTAGTATTTGATATCAATATCTTCACGCCATGTCCCTTCATGTCATGTCAGGTGTTAATCACGTCTGGTTCTGTGAGCATGCATTACTGGCCAGGGTTACAGCATTTACGCTTGTACTGGAGTGTTGTCAACAGAGATCGACTGATAATCGGTTTTACCGACATTTTAGCATTTTTTCATAATTGGTTATCGGTTTTGAAATTTCACAATATCCGATAAATGGCCATCTTGTGGGCGTTTTGAGAATTGCAAGAATTGAGAGCACTATTGCAGCACTAAATCTAGACAAGGGGGAGACAAGTCATCAACGGTGTGCACAGGTAAAGTATACTTGCTTTGCTTTAATTAATAAACTTTATTTAACATAACAGCCATTAATGTACAAAAGAGATGCGTTACTTAAATGTTGGATATGTAGTTCAAGCAGCTTGGTGCGAAGAAAGAGAGACAAACTCACGGAGTCACATAATCTGTTTATCTCATCGACACTTTTATGTATATTTATACACACACACACACACACACACACACACACACACACGAGACACTTTAGTAACAGTGCACTTTATTTTTTGCACTCTTTCAGACCCCTCTATTTATTGGTGTATAATTAAGAGTTTTTTGTATGCAAGGAGGACGTGAAATTGACAAAAACTGTTATAAATAGAATGGTTTGTTCAGTTCAGTGGTGTTATCGTTGTGTCAAAAACAGAAGTAAAACAATAAATATCGGTTCTGCATATCGGTTATCATGCATATAAAAGCACAAATAATCGGTATCGGTTATAAAAAAAAATCTATATCAACTGATCTCTCATTGTCATACTTAATAGTTAACGTTTGCCAGTTGTGGGCTAACTAATGGGTTAATGATTGCCTCACCATTGAGCAGGGACCTAAAAGCAAGTCCTTACATACTTGAGGTACAACAGTTATGTATCTGCTTTTTTTTATTCCGTGGGTTAATGAGATGCACTTATGAAGCTCAGATTTAAGATTGTGATTCATTTGATTATTAGTATGGTGTGTGTGTGTGTGCTGAGAGAAACTGTGACAACTGTTGTAAGTAATTCACAGGGGTCCTCTAAGCACATACATCAAGACAATACGTCAAGGACTACAAGTTATGGAGACTGCAACTGCAAACGTGCACATACAGTGTGTGCTATAGAGAGAATTTCATATACATGTAACAGGCATCAAAAATGGAATATGAAGAGGAAAACACAGTGGAGGGAGAAACGTGTCCCTCTATCAGAGATCCTAACAATCAGATCATTTCTCTTTAACCACAAGATAAATCATTTCATTTACTGTGAGAGTAAGCAGGAATAGACTAGCCAGTCATCATTGCCACTAAAGGGTAATAGATGGAAAGGGGCGGTCCAGTTGAAAAGAGATGTGAATGAGAGAATGGAGCTTAATAAGGTAAGGCAGAGGTAAGGAAAGATGGATGGACAGATCAAATCAGTGAGGACAAATCAAGTAAAAAGGATAAAAATTTAAAGTAATGGATGAAAATTAAGTGCACATTCATTCACTGCATCACAATGCTGCACATACAGGCTGTGTGTACAGGACAGTTTTCAAGCCGGCAAAGGTCACATGCACAGTTAGTGTCACTCCTGGTCAAAACTGTGCTGCCAGTTAGCATTTTGAATTTGAATCGAAAACAACATTAAACCCTGTGTTGGTTCAGAATGGCATATTATGGCTTCATTAATTGCAAGAAAGGTATGTGGATGTCTGTGCATGCTCATGTGTTTTACCCGCTGATGTAGAGGATGAGGAGGAGGTGTGGTTGGGCTGGCCAGCTCTGGGTTTTCCATCAGGTTCCCATAATCACCCATACCGCTTTTGATCGGCAGAGGAGGTGGAGTCTCACCATAGCCCATCCCATTCAGTTCTAGATCTATCATACAAAAATGTACAGGGCAGCACTAAAATTTATATGATATTAAAACGCTAAAACACAGTTAATAAGGTACAAAGATGTGTTATAGCGTAGGTAAAAAATACAATCTCTTTATGCTGTGTATGAATATTAAGTAACCAGTTTATTACACTGTTTTCACACTGATATAAAGTGTTTATAGCGGCTCTATTAAAACCAGAAGCAGGATCACTGCAGTGGATAGGCACACGCTATTTCCTTAGTCCCATAGAAATGCCACAGTAAAGATGATGACACACAAAGCAACTGCTAGATCATCAGACTGAGGGCAGTACTTGCATGTAGGGAGCTTAGATAGAGCTTTTCAGAGGAAGAGAGTAGAGAACAATGAGCTTTATAAACAAGGCCATTTCTATCAATTCTATCCCTTGAGTGAGTCGAAAAAACAAAAATGTATTTGAAACAGAAGTAGGTGATACCTCTAGCATGCTAAAAAGCTCCTCTTCAGGTAACCTCTATTCGAACGATGTAGCTAAGGCAAAAGTGACGTACTGCACATAGCAATCGAACTAATCAAAGTTGCTAGGTTAATTCTCGCAACTTGAGTAAAAGAAATGAATACGCTACTACTTAAATGAAGCTTACTGGAGGAGGAGAGCATGCTGAAGGTGAGCTTGACCCTTGGAGTGATGGGAGGAGGAAGAGTAGAAGTAGTCTGAGGAACAGCAGGTCCCGGGGACACAGACAGCCTCTTATCTCCCAACACGTTTAGCACTTGACTCTTTGGCCTCTGGGGACGCAGTGGACTGATCTGAAAACAGGAAGAAGAAAACGAAAAAAACAAAACAAAACAAGAAGGATTAAGAATTAAACTGAGCCACATGAGGAAGACTGAGAAAATGACTAGTCCTGATAAACCCACAGATCACTTTTTATTATTCCTTCAGAAATACATATTAATATAGGGTCATACTACTACTCCTACTAATATCACAATGAGCTTTACATATGAATGAAGATATAAATCTATATATATATAATAACGTTGAGGCAATCTATAATCACTAAAGCAGGGGTTCTCAAACTTTTTTTGCAGACAGGGACACAAGAAATTTCAGGAACCTGATCAAATTCAATTTATAATTAAAATATCAGGCCCATTATTCAAATGAGTACAATACAGTAATGTTTTGCCTATTTATTGCTGCGGAAGAGCTTTTTATTTATGAACTATCCACTGAGAGATCATATTAAGTTACTACTTGTTTTTGAGTTACTGGAGTTATTAGAGATTTGGATTAAACAAGTTCAGTTCCAATGATCATGCAAATCGCCTAATAAATATAATAACTGTGATAATAGTGGATTATTACTTTTTTGTAAACCCCCGGGCTATGCATTATGGACTCCTGGTGAGGAGAAACACTGTATTAAAGAATAATAGCAAATCTATGAATAGACCAAGTCAAACGCTGCAATGTTACCAGGTGCTGATTATCATTAAGTTATTATGGACCTGTTCTCTATTTTTTAAGCCCTAAGTCACACCTAAACTGTTCTGCACAAGAAAGCATTAGCAAACTTATTTTAAAAAAAGTAACCTTAATAAATAAATAAATAAATAAATAAATAAATAAATAAATAAATAAATAAATAAATAAAAGGATGTTTGTGTGTGTTTTCTCACCGTCTCGGACAGGATGACCGCCTCAGTGGGCTGCATGGGAATGTCGGTGGCCTTCAGCTCCTTGTCAAAGATCTCTTGGTGTTTGCTGTTTCTTTTTTCTTTCTTCTTCTCCTTCCTGTCTTTTTCGGGTTCATCCCGGTCCAGCTTGTCCTGAGACTTAAAGTGCTGCTTCTTCGGCAAGAGGGGCTCCAGAGCAAAACTAGAGGAAGAAAGGAGGGGAAAAATGTATTTTTTTGGGTGAAGAGTCAGAAAAATGATGGATATAAAGAGGAAGATAAAAAGGAAAATGGAGTAAGAGGAAACGTGTGTGTGGTGTGTGTGTGTGTGTGGGTGGGGGGGGGGGGGGGTGCATGGTCTCAGAATGGACGTTAAAGCAATTTTTAATATCATACTGACATCTGTGAAATGGAGGGCAAATAGAAGTGCTCCTTTGACATTTGGTCTGAAAGAGATGCTACAAATATGGATATGGAATATTTGGGCATGACGTCCTGGTATTTATAGACGAGAAGCAAATTAAAAGGAAAAAATATGGAATATTTGTTGTGTTGTGCATTTATATGCATTTTCTGCAATTGATCTGAGCCAACATTTCTATCCTGAAGGGCATGGGCTCTTCCAGGATGACTCTGCCCCAATCCACAGAGCAAGAGTCCTCACTGAATAGATTGATGAGGATGAAAATGATGGAAGTCCAGAGATTCTGGAGCAACGTGTTAGACAGTGCTCTCCAACACCATCATCAAAATAACAACAATCTTCTAGAACAATGACGTTCATCACTCCAGTAGTGTGCCTAAGACTGGCAGAATCTATCCCAATGTACACTGAAGATGTTCTCGTGGCTTATGGTGGTCCAATACTTTACTACTGTCTACTCTGTCAAATCTCTGTAGTATACTTCCCGCGCAGTCTCAGCTGTCTGCATATGTTAAGAAAGAAGGCAGTAAAATAATAAGCCCCTTACTTTCTACTCAGTCCATTCACCTTCTTCAGTCATTCAGTACAGTAAAGTCTTAAAACCCAGGGCAGAACTTCACACGTATATCACCACATCAGATCAGTACAACAAGCGAGCATTCTTCAAGAGTGTCTCCATAAAGGACCATTAAAACTATTGCAACTCCGACAGCAACCTCAGCATCAGTGGATGTCAAAAGTATGCCTTTATACCTACCAAAACTATCAAAGAAGCTCATTTGAATGCTCACAGTATCAATTCAATATCCAGTCTCCATGTCTTTTACAGCGTTTTATAAAAATTTGGTAGAAAAAAAAACAAGTCTAAATGACATTTACCATGTCAACAGAGTTGATAGGAATTTGTTTCTGTGCCCTTCTCACACAACCAGTGCTGCCTCTCATAATTGGTATTTCTAAGTGCTGGCGCCGATTTGAGCGAATCAGACTGCTTCAACCGGACGGATTAACCGATCAAATTAAAGAGCATGTGCTGCGATGCCCTTTGCAATTAAATACCAGTGGAGGGCATCGCTGATGAGATCACACTCTCCAAACATGGGCTAATTAATCCTTCAGGCTGGCAATACAGTGCCTGCTTTGCAGGACTGGCAGCAACCTCTCAATATGTCTCACACACACTTTAATCATGCTCACACACATTTCCTAATCATGCATTCATAGATACCCAATACTAGGGGTATCCACTCATACTGAGCACTCTCTCTATCACACACACACTTTTATCAGGCTCACACACATTTCCCAATCATGCATCCATAGATACACAATGTTGAAGGCATCCACTCATACTGAGCTCTTTCTCTCTCTCTCACACACACACACACACACACCCCTCACTAACCCTATACTAAAGACATTACTTTTCATAAAAGCACAGAATTTTTTTATGCACTATCAGACTTTGTAGTACATTTAAGAGAGCGGATGCCTTTGTTTGATGACCATTACTGGTTCAGAGAAAAGCGACGGGTGGTGGGAAATTAAAAGCTTTGCGGTACAAAATTTAGAGAAATCACACAGTGAGGAGTTCTGAGAGGCGTTTCTGTTCTACATCAGTGCATGAATGCAAGCTCACATTCCAGCTGTTAATCATATTGTGGCACTTTTTTTTTTTTCCTGGCATAAATTCAGCACATTAATGTTAAAACAAACAAGGTCCCAAAATGAAGTATAATCTTGCTGTTTTAACGGAAGCAGCTGCGGATAATCAACCGAGCTTCTCTTTTTATGGGGTGAAAGAGAAGTATAGCTGTGCTTACAAATGACAAAGTGCATTGAAAAATCATTTGGACAGTAATTACGTGTAATATATTAAGATACTTCAGAGTGCACTGAATGTTCTCCACCATGACTAGAAAATGCCAAGAGTCCTAAATAAATGCACTATGTAATGGTCAGTGGTATAATACCCATATATCCAGTGGTTTTGGACATGTGGGTATTGTACAACTATTGAAATCATACACTTTTCAAGAACCTATGTCTTAAGATATGACCATGGCTCACAGCCTGTGAGGCATTTAGTAGTAGTGACATCTTATTTAGACTTATCAAAGCTGTTTGTGATTGGCTGTGGCCTTCACCAGGAGATACATGGCACATCTTAAGGGCCTTTCACACAGAGGGCGATTAAGTGTCGCAAAAGTATGACGTATTGACGCTCTTGAATCGAAACAATAGATCCCTATGGAGCTATTCACACCGGGCTCGATCAATCGCAGGGCAACAAAGAGAGATTTTGTTTTTCCCGACCAGTATGTAGATTTTCTCCCCATCGCCCAGTGATGAAACAGACCGTCCAATTAGATCTGCGCTTTAGATCATGTACCAGGAGCTGCTGCTGTTGCACAAAAGGGCAAGATTGGTGGCGCTATAGCACAGAAACCTGTTCTGAAAACAAATGTAAACACCGAAGAAAAGTATTCCAGAAGAGAAGAGAATGTATGTTGAGTTCTTGTTATCATTGGTGTCTGAGAACAGAGAATGTTTTGATAAAAATAAATCACAGCGACTAAAAAAAAAAAAAAAAAAAAAAAAAAAAAATCTTTTCTGTGCTTCTTAACAGTTTGTGTTGTGGTGCTATGCGCCAACGTTTAAGTAATGATTCTTCTCAGTGGTCAAAGATCATAGGCTGATCAGCCGAATAGTGGGTTGCGCCACCTAGTGTGCAGGCATAAAATGCATTCTCGATCAACACCACCTATCGTTCAGGTGTGAATTAGCCGAAGGTGATCCCTTGTGTCGCGCTCAGTGTGAAAGGGCCCTTAGTCCTCCTTTAGGACCAGAACACCTCTGTGTTTACTTAGATACTCCACTAGTGTGCAGTGAGAAAAGAGCAAGGTACTTTGAGTTAAAGTGCACCCATTATGATTTTTCAAATAT
The DNA here is from genome assembly GCF_001660625.3 of Ictalurus punctatus. Classification (NCBI taxonomy): domain Eukaryota; kingdom Metazoa; phylum Chordata; class Actinopteri; order Siluriformes; family Ictaluridae; genus Ictalurus; species Ictalurus punctatus. The sequence goes on from NC_030428.2 coordinate 22,629,814, forward strand.
TAACTTTCATGTAGTGTGTTATAGAGCTGTTTGTGAACGTACAAACATCTGCAAAGTTTCAAAAATCAAAGCGCATGACAAACGGAGTTATTGACTCCCAAAAGAAGGAACCGATTCTGAACAGCTGAAACGAGTCGTTAGTGATTCCAGACTTACTTCCTGTACTAACCTACGTAGGTTTGTAAAAAAAAAAAAACCCTGCCTATGGTCTTCATCGGCTGCTCGTGAACAGACAGAGATGAAAGTCGTTATGGTAGTGGGCGTTTCCTTTTCGACACACGCCCAGAGCGGTAGACCAAATCACAACAGACCGGGATATCTGACCAATCAGAGCAGAGTATGCTTTCTGAAAGGAGGAGTTTAGAACGGATCATCATCAACGAGTCGCTTGTGACACTGGGAAAAAAGGTCATGCTGAAATGTAAATTATGAGCACATTAAAGTGTTTGTTTTTTTTTTTTTTACCTTGGACGCGTGTAAATCTATTGCATGGGACCTTTAAAACAAAATTAGGCACGTTTCAAAACCATAATAGGTATGCTTTAAGCTACATAGTACTATATAGGCTAGACTGATCAGCATAAATGATATCATTAACTCATTCACACCTTGTGGTAATGTAGCGTAACCAATTCACCTACCAGCATGCTTTTGGGAGGTGGAAGGAAATTTACTCAAATATAATGAGATATGTCTAAAAAGGATATAAGATCGTTTTAGTAAGGTAAGCTTAGTATTTATCTTGTTATTTTATCACTTATTCATTTATACTGAGGGATGCTTCTTTTCTGATGTAAAACTGAATCATTCAACATAAAAGAATGACTATGCATGTTTGTCCAAAAAAAAAAATCAATGAATTTGTAAACTTTCAAGTACAGGTCTACTTGTGAAGTGTAAGATCTTTATTCCATTTATTATGAGCAGTCCTAACAAAATGTTCTTTCCTACATGGCTAATGCTGGTGTGAGCTGCAAATGCTGTTTTGATCCTGTTCTGACAAGACGGTATGGATAATGATACTGAATGGTGATGAATGTGTGTGGGTAGGGGTGTGTGTGTGTGTGTTGTACCCATCAGATCCTGGTCTTGATGGCGAGTTGTCTGATGATAAGGAGGTGACAGACGCGACAGACAGCGGCCTCTGAGATGAGGGCATGGTGAAGGAGCGCACCATCGACCGCGGACGTGTGCCACGACGCTCATCCGCCATTGGGGGCTGAAACACATATACGCACCAAATTTTCGTGTTTGGGACTTTAATACTTCAAATAAGTTTAAAAAGGAGGTTTGAGCTTTACAAGCCATTACAGCATGCAGTGCATACAGAAGTTCCACATAAATCAAACTGTGTCGCTGTTTAACTGTACAGATAAAAGGAAAATTAGAATAAAACACAGAGGACAGAACAAAGTAAAGTAAGAGAACAGACAACTAGATGAATGTACTGAACTCTGATAAAAGTGTATGCTCGGGGAGAGTGTTTGCGTGCTGATCCACCCTGCTTGCCCTTTATACAGTTTGAGACTCAACAGGAACTTTCACCAAGTGTCATAAAAGGTGAGTCAAACTGTTTACGCATGACTGCCCACAACCAGCAAGATATAGGACACACATGTCTCCCTCGATCTCACACAGACTGCCCTTGAAGTGGCCTGTTAGTGCACATCCATTACATCCAGGCTCCACATGAGCCATCGTTGGAGTGAGAGGTGACTGACCAGCAGCGCTGCGAGCCTCAGACTCTGATGATCAATTCCTGCTGGGAACCATCACTAATACTCTCACTGTCTTCCCATCCCCTGCTCCCCTCGGCTTATTAAATGTCCCTCTTTCTCTCTTAATCTCTCTCGTTCTCAGTTTCTCCTGTTATTAATGGAGCAGCATTAGGCGACTCAGCAGGCATGTCTGTGGAGGAGGGGAGTTAGGAGACGAGACACACTGCAGGACCGAGGGACAGTTAGAGGAAAGAGGACTATTCAAGTGGTGTCAGTAGATAATGGTCAGGGGTTCTATCATCATTTTTATATTGCCGAGTATGAAAATGTCTAGTGGGCATGGAAACAGCACAGCTGTCAAAAATAAGCAAACGGCGGACCAAGCTAGGTTTACACTGTGTGCCTAATTATCGAGCCAGTCAGCTATGTTAACATGTCAGCAATTTGAACAGCTGCTTGTGCTGGTATTTGTTCTGATATGTTAGTCTGCTACATTTTCTATGCAAAAATGCTAATTTCACTGAACTTGTAACCTCCAACTAGCAAAGTTTTATATGCAAAGCTTCCAATGCACAGTGAAGCTCTACAATAAGCACTTAAATGAACACTAATTATGCACTTAGTTGAATAAGCGATGCATATTTTCTTTTAATGTATGAGCAATGCTTGTTGGAAATCTTTAGCCTCCAATCTGATCCAGTATAAGGATTTGTTTTCCAAGTAGATAAAATCGCTGTGGGTTAAGACCATCTGCTAAATACCATAAATATGACTGTAAATGCAAATCCAGTTAAAGTGGGAGTTCTAGTCTTATATCCCTGGGCACATTTTGGCTCCCTGTACGTCTCACTCCCCCTCCCTCACTAGCTACTCTTTACATGCAGTCTAATAATCCATAAATAACCCATCTGAGAGCTCAATTGGGAGTGCATACACTTCAATCAGGATAGATTAAACCAGCTGAGGCCAATCTGTATGAAACTTCTATCCGATTGAACGGGGCGGTGAATCTTTTCAATCATCAATTAAATTGAATAACAGCCATGTTAGAGTCTGATTACTTTCACTATCAGAATCTGAGAATGTGTATGGGTCAGAGTGCACCCCTTTCTGCAATAAAATGCTTGTGTAAGAAAACACAGTTAATGTTCTAAGCCAATAAACAGTTTGAAATCTGTTTAAAATAGCTGCGAGGTCAAACTAGCATTTTGTAGCCTGAGGCAGGATGATTAGTGAGCTGAATTAATTTGCATTAGTAAAAATTCATTCACATTAGTAAGATGAGGAACAGATTCAACACACGGACTGGAAAGGCCGGGAATGCCATCGCTGTTTCAGAAAAACACGACTCGGAGGATCCGGGCGACAATGGCGGCAGTTTTGAGTTCATTGCATCAGTCAAGGTAAGAGCTGACACCCCAGCTGTATGCTCGTGTTGTACTCTTGTCGATGTTTAGCTCTATACTCAAACTTAAAACTTAGTAAACAACATGTGTAAGCTTTATGATTGAATGTGTATGAGACAAGATGGCACTTTATCAGTTTGTGTAATTTTTCATGCGAGTACACGTAGATGTCAGACATCAGATAATTGTGCTCTTTATAACTGTCTAGAAACCCTAGGGGTGCCTTTTCTGTCGGGAATCCTGCATTCTTTTTTCTCCTGTTTTTGATTAGATAAAGACAAAGAGAAAGTTTTATATTTTCTTCTTGATCTGTTTGAAATAGGTCAGGTAAAATCTCAATTAGCGATGTCATTTTTTTATTATTTTGCCGTTCCTCACCATGATGCTATTTTCGCAGCCAGCAGGCTACTTTTATACAGTTCTCAAAACATTTGTATCAAAACGACAAATTTGGATCTGCTCTCTTTCTGTTAGAACGCAGGCTTGATGGTTTAACTTCTTTTTTGAGAGAAACAGAAAGGGTCGTATTACTATAGTAACAATCAATGACTCCAGTCAATGCACATAAATCTTGCAAGATTCAACACCATGTGGTTACCTCAAAAATACACATCCATGTCACACAAGAAACAATGTTGGATTTGTGTCACTCTTACCTGCAATGTGACTGTAGTGGTCCTGTGGTCAGAGGTCAGGGAATCTTTACTTTTATATTTAGAAAACTGAGAATATGACCGAGCTTAATGCAGCTTCTAGAAGGACCTTTAAATGACCTTTAACATATTAAATAAGTGAGATAATACGGGCATATTTTAATTAATTGGAATTAATTCAGGAAGAATCCTATTAATCATACCCAAGTATATAATGATGGTGGTTTTTAAAGCAGGGCTGGAGAGAAACTCAAATTCAGTTTGTTCTTACCAGCGATTTCACACCGTACTGTTTCTCCACCTTCTCTTTTAACTGTTTGAAGCATGCTTCAAGACGGTCGTGGAATGGTCGCAGGGCCTCGGTCACCTTCTCACCGTGAATACGCACACCTTCTGCCAGGTATGGGATCTGAAATGAAGCACACATACAAAACAGGAGTTTTTATACCAAGTTGTACATACCAATCAAAAACACTCTGTGGCTATATATACAATGTGCAAAATACAAAACAGTTCTGCTATAACTATGTAAATAAGTAATAAACAGTAAATCATTGAAAGAAATTATATCTTTTTAAAAACAGTTTTATAAAAACTGCATTCTTATTATTATAGTTATGTTCAGAATGTTCAACCTTCAACGTTTATTTCCAGTTTCTGCCCTGACTAAACTGTGGTTCTAAAGGGAAATTTTCTGTGAATAATGCTTCAATCTCAACTCAATTTCATGTGTAAAGCACTTTTAACAATATACATCGTCACAAAGCAGCTTTACAGAAATCCGGTTTATATTTAGATCTTAATGAGCGAGCCAGAAGCGACAGTGGCTTGGAAAAACTCCATGTGAAGACATGAGGAAGAAACCTTGAAAGGAACCAGACTCAAAAGGGAACCCATTCCAATCTGAGTGAAAGACATCCTGATAATCTAAATCATTTCCCCTCTTAATGCCAGCAATCTGTCCGGCACTGTAGAATTTTCACCCGAAATAATTACCCAGTCCTAAGTGGGGGATGGTACCCCACACTTATCGGGTTAACACCTATAAACGGGGGAATGGTAAAAGAAAGCACTTCCTGAAGTGGACAGCTCCAGGATTAATATTTAAGCTTTGGTTCTAGACAGCCAGGATGCTTCAGAGGTAATAACCAGAGCTCTTCCCTTTACTGGGATTTTCTTAAGAGACTGTACATGAGGCTACATTAAGATCTACCAGTGGTGTATGGTTTCTAAAAACTGTCCTCAGATACATGGAAAAAAGATAGCACAACCCCCCCCCTGTCCCTATCAAACCCACATTGTGTGAGATGTGAATCTCGTCTGGCTCGGTATCACCGATCTAAATACTTGCCTCTCAGATCTGATTGATTTGTCAGGGGTTTGTAAGTCTTAAATCTGTATTTCGGTGTTGCACTTTTTTTTTTTTTTTTTTTTGGATGTGATGCATTCAGAAAGGGAAATGTAAAGAAGCTAGCCGGTAGTTTAGCTTCAGTCTCATTTCGACCAATCCAGGGTCACAGTGAATCCAGAAAAAACGCTGAATCCTGCTTCATCACATCCCTGTAAGTATTTGATATGTCTCCTGTGTTGCGCTCTAAACTCTGATACATAAAACAGGCAGAGCAATCTAACACAGGGCGAATGTTTATTTGCAAGACATATTGCAGGGCAGTATGTATTACTATGGATTTAGCACAAGCCTTCATCCAGGCGCATCAATCAAATGCAACACATCCTATTTTCGGCTGATTTTAAAAGCACCTGAATAGCCTACGCAATTTCAAAAACACGACATATAAGAAATAGTTCTGCAGACGTCTAAATGGTGTTTACTAGAAACACAGTTTGACAACACTGTGCAAAACCCCATTTCCTTCAAATCTAAAAGCAAGAGGAATTGAGTTTTTGTGGCAAATATAATGCCCAAGCCACGTTACTGAGAGATATGAGACAGAAAACGCAAACGTCTGCCACTAGCAGCTGACGCAATGCATAGCAATCAGCTGCCTGATCACGTCTCAACACAGATCCTGACTCACTTTAGACATAATTACAGGTTATCCACAGCCAAGCATCAAATACCAAGTCCAGGGTGTTTCACGCTGCTTGATGCATTGATCATTTCTAAAACCGGTCAGTGGGTGCGGCTGTTTACAAAACACCCTGGTTTAATGGTCAGAAAATTATGCACTTTTAGGTCCATCCAGGCTTCATTTGTTTAGTGCAGTTTGAACCACACATCAATTTTAAGATTCCATTCTAGTTATCTGATAGTTTTCACAATTACATTTTCTCTCCTCTGCGATAGACTGGCAACACATCCAGACTATGTTCCTGCCTCATACCGGTGATCCCAGGATAGACTCGTGATCCACCATGACCCTGACCTGGATAAATCACTTACTGAAGATGGCTGAATGCATAAATCCTCTTCTTCTGGCCTGTTTTCTATTCTTCCATCCAACTTCTGTAGCTCTAGTATTAGTATGAGCCCAATACACACACATGGGCTTGCAGGGTTTCATTTATTTGTATTTATTTGCACAAATGAGGAGGATTTAAATAAATAAATAAATAAATAAATAAATAATCAATAATGCAGTATACAAAAACACTAATGTCTAGATGAGATAACACCCCTAGAGGTTTATGTAGTATTTAAAGCAGAAATGCTCAGTTAAAGGAATAGTCCATCATTTGTTCCACTCTAAGCTCTATGTAACTTTATTTGTACTTATAAAGTCTAAGAGCAGTTGTTGGTGTGTCAATAAACATTTCTACACAGAACATTTGCAGGTATTCTTCAACACAGGTCTTTACCAATTACATTAAATCTGTATTGTTCATCCTTCTAGAGATAGAACTAGTTTTTCAGAGGGAAGTATTTGTGGTTATAAGTGAGCAATGTAGTTAATTTGGGTTTGATGAATATCAGGTACTTGTTCCAGCCAGTGATGGAAACTATTAAAGAACAGCTTAAGCAGAACTTGCTCTCATTTAGTCCCATCCTAAGACCTTTTCTGATTTAGCGTAATAGTCTGTGTTATATGTATTCTAATATTGATTGAATATCTTCCTTTAGACATCCATCATTAAACTTTTTTTTCCCCTCCCTAATACACACTGATATTCTTATTAGTAGCAATTGCGTAGGTTGAAAAACCCTGGATTAATCCTTCAAACCTGGAACACCTCCAAGATCCTTTCATTTCGCTCCGTTTTCAACGCTCAGCATTGAAACACCAACTGAATGGGTGAAGTGGTTTGAGATTTCCTTCAAAAATGCTTTAAGCATAGGAAAACACAGATCACACAATATTAAAATGCTTTCAAAAATATGTAAGTGGTAAATATATGCCTGTGCAAGCTTTTCCACATTCACAAGGCGTAGCAGTGCAGCTTCAGGATTAGCTTGGCTCTTAACCCAGAAGTGCTGAATGCATGCAAATAAAGAGAAACCTGAACCTGTATCCGCACCTGTCTTTCAATATTCTTGGAAATAAAAGGGACCGTCCTGACACAATCACTTTCATGCAGGAATACGGAGTGAAAGTGGAGTCTTTGAATGTTACCCAATTACGCTACTTTCATTCTGAGTACGTCTCAATTTATTCTGATTAACATACAGATATGTTAAATATGAGATATTGAGTCATGTTTTGTACACTTTCTTGTTTCTTTTTTGCTCACTTTTGTGGCTTTGTGAATTAGAGCCATCAATTGTCAACAGTTCAATCTGTCAACAGGTCAAATCTATTCATGCAACATCATGAATTTTGACAAGATGGTAGAAGAAATAAGTGTTTTCACACTGAAATCCTGGGACATGCACTTACTGGAGCCTTGTGTTATTCAAACCTGTAGCCTACACATGTTTTTTTTTTTTACTGGAATAAGAATAGTTCCATTATCCATCTCACAATGGATTTGTGTTTCAAACCGTTTATCAACTGCATTTTCCCCCTCTGCTTTAGCCACATTCTTGGATTCAGCTGGTAATTTGCACATCCCGGACTATTCCATTCATTTCACAAAGAATTTTGTCCTCAGCCTAATGATCAACTTTGTTAATTTATGAATTCCTCCAATTTCCAGACCTTTGCTCATTTTCTCCTTTTTTGGTGACTTAAAGTTTTACACCAGTCGCTTCCAGAGGTGTGAATATTGTTAACAAGAGGAGGGGGAAAGAACAAAACTAAACAAAACATAAAAACAATAACAATTTTACCACAAAAACCCCTAGTGTACGTCTATGGAAGAGACAGCTCCAGGCTATCAGCATAAATGATTTCTACAGGCGCACACGAATGAAATTCACAAGTCGAAATTCACCCAGGTGCAAAAGCGAGTGATCTCCAAAACAAATATATCTTACGTACCGCATCCTTTCCTCTTCTGTGATTTGGCTTTTCTAACGGTGCGTGTTATTCATATTTGGTCTGACACAGAGTCAACATGTCATAGGATGAATATTAAGAAGACATCATCCTCTTTCCCTAAAAAAATGGATTAGCTTCTGTTTACACATGAGTCTTACACATGAGATAATTTCCCGGAAAGTTGTCCTAAGTGGCGCTCCAGATGATTGCCAGGTCAATTTTCCCAAGATTGTGACTGGCTCATGTTCACCGCAAACCCTTTTCTAATTAATTATCTCTGAATTAACATGCGGAATGAGTTAGAGTCTGAAAATAAATATATCCCAATGAGCAGCAAGCTAGAGTATATTATTTAGAGTATCATACACATAAAACCAATAAGTGCTAAATCTGATTAAACTTTTTTTTTTTTGCCAAGTCATATCCCTGACCCACATATACTGCAGGTTGGGAAAATCAGTCCTATTGCTACTCTATGAACCAGTGACTGCTGCCTATGCAGTTTCTCTCAAAACCTCAGGCTCTGTTCGAGTCATTATAGACTGCCTGCCACGCCACAAAATGGCCTCTACATGTCATTTTCCTCCCTTGCGCATCTATAAAGGCAGAAAGTACTTCAGCACCTATAACACAGTGAGGACGGTCATGAGTTGAGTGTAAGTGTGTATGACATGTGCCCTAGAGCAGATAACAACCTGCACAAGGGGAGAACTCATGAAATCGATCACACACACAGCAGTGAACAAGCTAAAGACACATGATACAAAGGGAAGAATGTTTTGGAAATAGTTAAAATTGGACATTATTATAGATCATATGTGGACAAATCATAAGTTCATTAAGTAGAACATGAGGTAAGCTACAATATGCTTGGTCAGTCACATGTTTGGTTGCTTGAATACACAATTAACTAGCCTAAAATAGTGGTGGCTAACATAATCCAAATGTATGAGTGAGCTAAATATGCAAGTGCATTTAAACAGACTACGGATGTGCACACTACACAGAGTCAATAAGCAAGTACGCAAGGATTCAAGCTACTGTTCAGGGCCATTAGAAGTAGTGTGCCTGTGTGTTCATGTGTCTCGGAGGAAACGTGTTAACCACTCCCTAAAAAAAAAAACCCAAGAAAAACCCAAGAAAAATAAACGTGTTCTACCACTTCCTATAAATCCTATATTCTTAATGCATTATACATTTATTTATAACAGTTATATATAATGCATGAAACCTTAACATATCTGACATGAGCCTGTATATAGGCACACGAGTTACTTTGATACAGAACACTTTAAAAAGCATGAGCTTATGACTTTACAATGTCAGAATACATTACATTATAATAACTGTACATAAGACACTAAAGTTGCAACACTCTGATATAGTATTAGTACTGCAACTTATAATACATTACAACATTAGTGTTTAAAAAGTTCTACTGCACAGATATTAGAATGCATTATGCATCCAAAAAAAGAATCTACTCGTGCTGTACAAACTGTTCTATTCTGGATGCTATATAAGATGGTATACATTAATTCATAAAGCATTATGAATACAGGATTCATGACAACGTCCTATGAATTATAGTGGGCATTATTTATAGACCTGGGAAGTGAAGCTTTGGTGGGTCGTTTTTACTCTCCACTATTATTTAGAATACACACACACAAACTTTTTTGTGTAGAAATCTGACTGCCACTGTCTCTACTCAGCTCGACACCTGACCATGCATACACTAAATAATTACCAGAACTCTGAAAACAAGACCGATTGCGGCAATTACATATATTTATAGGTGTAATGAAAAATTGCACTGAAGCATATGCTGCTTTGGCTGAACATTTGTGAGAACATATGCTGGAGCATCTTCCAGATACTTTCTTTTTAACTGTGTTATGAGCTCTCGTGGCATTTTCTTGTGTTTGATACTTTATTAGTGCACATTTTACTTTCCTGCTGAAACCTGTTATTCCAGACTGATAAATAAAACAAGCAAAATGACTAAAGCAAAATGACAAGTGGGTGATTGAATAGATTTATCTCTAGGAAGGAGCTGTAAATTGAGATAATACAAAGATACCTATCTTGGAAGTTGTAAAGGAGTGAAATATGGCACATCTCTCTAGTAAAATAACTCAAACCAGACCAGAGGTTATGTCTTTTAGGCCACACATGGACGTAAAGATTAAGCCATTAAGAATTTCTGAGTATGTTAGTTTAGTGATCATACTCGGCGATTTTCTAAAACATTCTGTTGTCAAATCTTACTGTATATTAAAATCTAGCTAGCATTATGCGTTCATTAGCAGATGATCATTGTTTATAAATCTCTGATATTCTGTAAAGTTGTCTCCAGTGTAGGCAGAAAATATTTTGAACATTTATGGATATCTATGCTATGCAACAGTGAGGATTAGGAATTTTCACTGATATTTGAATAATCATCCGCTCAAAAATCCTCATAGGTTAGTCCAAGTTAGGCAGCTAACTATCATTCCCATCTATTATCTTTATGACATCATCCCCAGTGTGTTATCGGCTTACAGGCCCCATAGAGGGAAATAAGACTTAGGCACACTTGATGCTAGTTAACTCTTTAGTAGTTATTAGTGGTATTGTCAGGAGGGTCTCTGGATGTTTTTATTTATTTATTTATTTAATCTGTAAGTTGTTTAAGATCAGTCTTGGCTTTGGGACAGGAAGAACTGTAAAGGTTGTACCTGCCAGGCGATCAGGTCCTTCAGCTTGTCAATCTTCTCCTTGTCCTCGGGGTGCTCCTGGATGTACTTCTCTGTGAAAAATGCCTGCAGACGACAAGATTGAGAGAGCCGGCTTTGAGTTTATTCTAACTACATATAACTACATATTTGTATAACACTTCCGACGATAGTTATAACGTGCTATATACCAAAAATAATACCTTATAACAACAACAACAATAATAATAATAACAACAACAACAACAACAACAATACCTTGCATACCTGTTATAGTCACATAAGTAACATTCTAAAGCTTTTCATTTCATGTCCCAGATAGCAAACTGAAGTTGGGCCAACATCAAGCATTCCACTGGGCCAACATTAAGCCCACATCATTTTGTCCATTGGGTTAACTTTGGGCCACCAGGGCCAATAGACTTTCAGCCAAATGTGAATCCACTTAACTAATGCTCGCATACCGTTGGCAGTTATGAAAAGCGTTCATTTGCCATCATGGGTCAGCACTGAGCCAACTGTGGCAGGGTTGATTTTAAAATACTCCTTTGCTAATGTTGTGTAAGGAGAGCCAGGACTACTTGGGGTGTTACATAATGTCTCATACCTGTTCACAACAACGTTTTTACCATCACACAGACAAAAAAAACGGAATAAATCCTGGCATAATGCTCCATTTATCTCTTCTTTTTGAGAGCTACCTTGAGTACAATTTGAGAAACCAAACGTATATGTTACAAAGCATTATTCCAAGTCTAGTGTCGACAATGCTGTTAAGAACAGATTATGTCACATAACTTGACATTATAAAGCCAAATAGTCTATAGTCTATAACTACTTTACAGGCTTATGTTACATATGTGGTAAAGAATAAAAGAACAGATTGTATTGTCACAGGACAATAATCAACAGTTGGGAGCTGTTACCATGCTGAAGTTGATTTAAAAAAAAACAAAAAAAAACAAAAAAAAAACAAACAAAAAAAAACCCACATCCTGAAGTGAGCTATTCCTCTTATACCAAAGCTATTTGCCATCAATTACAATCCATTTATAGTTCAATGTTGCAGAACCATGGAACAAATTATCACTTACATTACAATAGGTATAAATAGTCTCCTTCTCACTATCCTGGTTTTCTCTCGTGCTTCAAGTTAAATAAGACATTAAATGCAGTATTCTCCTTTTAAAAAATAAATTTTAGGCAAATAAATAAATAAATAAATAAATAAATAAATGAGTGCCACCATACAAGTCTCAATAGTCCGTTTTTATGATAGAAACAATAGCATTATTATTAGCCTGTGTTTTGAATTCATAATACATTATGAATACGGGCTTCAGTGTTACCCTGATATAAATATAGCACTCAAATAGTAATACCTTTAAGCTTTCCGTATTCTATTCAAATGGGAATAGAGGGGGGGGGGGGGGAACGGAATACTAACTAATGCTAAATATGATCATGCTCATTTTGTAGCTAATTATCAGATTTTTCCTAAACAAGTCAGTGATTTAGATTTGTCTTTTGTGGGGAACTAATAAAATAATTCTGATCTAAAAGGCAGAAATAGTAAGAGAAACATTTTTTTTCTAGTAGGTAGAAGAACACTCACATTGTGCATGCTTCTAAAGGAATATAAAACACAAATATTACATCATATAGACTTTTACAGAGTGCAGACCGGGCAAAAATGCTTCTTGAAACTATATCATATCGCAAGTGGAGTGAGGCAATATTTCCCAGCAGTTGAGATATTATTTTCATCTTATAGTAAGACCAGTTAAAGGAAAAGAGACCAGTAGTCTTCTCACTTGCCTGGGACTATTACATTGTCTCAGTTCTGTTTCAGTGTTGTGTGTATTGTTGAGTTCTCAAGACATTATTACCTGAGAATTCATAAATGTGTGCAGTGCACCTTCATGTCCAATCTGTCTGCCTTTCAGACTGAACAACACATAAGTCAGCCACAATTTTGGATATGAAACTAATAGTTAAATAAGAATATTATGCTTATATAAAAGATACAGAATATGCTTATATATAAGAATATTAAGTCAGCGAATGTTAAAGCAGACATTCAAATTCACTCTGTTTTTATGCGTGCGTGTTTGCATAAGATCGTTCTGAACCTGAAATTAGGTGCAGTTTTAAGCTGTGTAGAAGCCTATTAGAGGCAATTTGAGCACATTATCCTAATTTAGATGTATTTGACAAATCCAAGCAAAATCATTTTAAAACACTGATAAATGCTGAAGAGGATTTATTTTCTCTTGGAACCCCCCCAACCGCCCCTCCAAAAAATTAAAAAAATAAATAAATAAACCTCTCCGTTATCTCCAATGTGGTTTCATCGTTTTGAGTGAATAATAGATAAAACAGAAGTAAACAGTCATCAGAGTGCACGCTGAGCTTTTTGCTACTTCCTTGATGGCACTTCATGTTTTATTATTGCATTCGTTTTGATTCCTGCAGCACTTGAGTGATTAGTTCCTTTGGAGACATCATGCAGGTATATAAACAAATGAATTAGATATTGCTGCTTCAATTAACAAGACAATTATTCTCAACGAGCCATTTCACCAAAGCTAAAATGCATTAGTAGATGAACAGTCTTCATAGCATTTTATATTTGTTACACTTTTATCATTTAGCATGAAGCGTTTAACCCTAGTTATTCCAATTATTCCTTTCTCTTTGGTAAAAACGTGGTTCTCACCTTTTCATAGTTAGCAAAGCCACCCATGACAGCGGGGTCCACAATGCCATTGAGCAGCATGGACAGGGGGTTGATGGGAAGGTTGGGGTCACTGAGATGGCGCTGGACCATGTTGTTGATCTTCTCATTGGTCAGTTGCATGGTCTCTATGGCGTTCTCCAGAGGGCTAATCTCTTCCTGTAAACACAGAGGTACGCAGACTTCAATATTAAAAGTAGGAAATCAAAGCAGAAGAAAGCAGCAGCCACACCAGATATTCACCTCAATATTTTTTCACATAGATAAAGTAAAAAAAAAACTAATTCAAGAAATGTCCTATGAGGTCCTGATACGACGATGTTTTTAGCTAATGCTAGGCCCAGCAAGGACTCATGTTGGCAAATTCATATCAAATCACCTGACTTAAGGCACAGAAAACATATAAAGTTTGTGATTTCAAATTTCTTTAAATTTATCACGACAGGTTTGTTAGCTAGTTCTATAAGGCCTCATCGGATAAATTAAGTGTTCTTAGATTTCTAAAAAATATTTCTACTTCGAACTCTAAAAGATAAACACTCTGTAGGGACACACATATCTTTTACTGATTCTTAAGGGTGCTTAGTTTTCTAAGATTGTATCTTAGTTTTTCAACTATAAGTAACAAGAGAAATTAAGGAAATGGCAAAGCAAAGCTCAAGGGTGACTGCTGTTAACTAATTAGCAGTTCCTCCACTTTTCCTGAAAAAAAAAGAGATTTTTTTTTCCTGCCCTTATCTGTTCTACAGGTTCAGGAACTCAATGTATTAAAGATCACCTGAATGAACTGAGCTCGAAGCAAATTAACGGCTACTGGCAAATTTGTGTTTCCTTTAATTAATGTGCTGTTCAAATGTGAATTTTATTTGCTTTTGCTTTGACCAATGTGTCTTTCAAAGAAAACAATTTAGATGCTGAAAAGTCTGCATGAATGTCAAGATTTCTCAAAAAAAGATGCTATATAACTCGATTTAAATGAAGCTTCGAAAGAAATCACAAGGAAAATGTCACGTCTAATCCAGTTTGAACTCTTTAAAAAAAAAAAAAAAAAAAACCCTCCTATTGTTTCTGATAGAGGTTTAAAAAGGTAATCTGTTCGTCTGGATATTTACTGCAGATTGTCCCTTATTCATTCACCGTCTGCGAGAAGGATGTCACACCACACTGTGACACACTGAAGCTGAGACCGAAACAAATCTGTCTTTCCTGGCCACAACACACGGTTCTGCAGATAGCTAATGAGAACATCGTGAGGATTATCAGAATAAACAACGACATCTGAATATGGATAAAAATACACAAAAACACACACGATGAAGACGGAGGGAGCGTAGGGGAGAGGAGGATTTGTGTTTGTGATTATGTGAGAAAGAAGATAAGAATCAACTGACAACTGAACACTGCAATCTGGGCATCAGATGAGTGAAACTAGATCAGCTTGAGCTACACACACAAGGGGAAAGGGGAAAAAATAGGAAGATTTAGAGGGGAGAAGGAGGGTGAGATTTGCGTGGGAGAAGAGCTCAAGCTGAGAAACTAACGAAGCTGCTTTGTCATAAAGCTTCCCTAAAATCCTGATCAAGGCCTGAATTATTATAGAACACAATCCAGACTAATTAATCGGCACAAAAGTGTTAACTTCAGCACAAAAACTGAGATTCAGTGAGGACATGTGGAACTATTGGATAGTGCTAACAGGCCACTTTCTCATACTGATAAAACAGATTTCTCTTTCTCTCTCTTGCTCTCTCTCACACACACCTCTAATTTATTACAACCCTCAAAGGCACTTTAAATTGAGGACAAGTAAAAGGACTCCTACAAACTTACTGAGTAATTAGTCATGCTGTGAGATTACGCCTCAAATCCATTTCTTTTGCCGTTTTTGGCGTTTTCAAACCCACCGAGTATAACACTTTATATTCTGATCTAATAATCAATACCAATTTCTTTCTACAAGCAAACCTTATTCCAACACTCTTGTTCCTACTGCTTTAGAAAAAGAAAATCTCGAACTTAATTGAGGGAAAAAATAATCAGAGAACACAGTGGGACAGTGTACTCACTGCAGACACAGAGATGACTTCAAACCAGCGCAGGATCCCAGGGAGCTTGTAGGCCGTGACATATGTAGTCCTTTCGATCCACATATTCTATTACACAGAACAAAATGACAAAAATGAACACAAATAGAAAAAAGGAAAGAGAAAAAAAAAAACGTTAATGGGTACAATTATAGACTCGGAGAAATGGCTGCACAGGGCAGACCACTTAGAAAAAGCAGTTATTGGTTTGAACTCCTCTTGAACCTTCAGGTGGCTTGACAAATATGATTTATTTCTTAATTTTTTTTTTTTTTTTTAAAGCTGAATGTCTGTAGATTTTGAAACTGAATGCATTCAAACCACCAGCATGTCTGTTGCCAATATAATTTCATACAATTATGTCCACATGTTCTAATTTGCCATTCAGATTCTGGAACTTTTTCTTTTTAAATTTGTTTCTCAATTTAAAAAAAAAAAAAAAAAAAAACCCAATAATCATATTGTTCACAAGATTTTTGCTGGTGCTCTGAAATTATTTAGTACTCGCCAACCCTCCAATGTCCTAAAAATTGTACACTCTTTTGATGAAATACAGAAAATAATATCATTATAAGTAATACATTAATATCTGTTGAAATAATACGGAGAGTCAGTTGAGAATTTCGTTCATGACTGTCAAGAGATGGTTTGTTCAAAGCAGAATAAATATCCTGTGGTCTGACATTTCATGTTTTAAACAGATTTCAGTTGGAAAATACATTTTTTCCCCCTGTTGTTTAGGCTGCAAAAATCTCAAATCTCACAACTTAAAATCGATTTACTCTGCCTGTATAAACACACTGACAGTGTGCTTTGTTAGAGTATCAGCATACAGTACATGCTAAATGGTCTGCACTTATATAGCACCTTTTAACCTTTGTGGTTCTACAAAGCGCTTTACGCTGTTTCTCATTCACACACACATGGCAGGAGAGCTGCTGCGCAAGGTACTAGCCTGCCATCGGGAGCAACTTGGGCTTCAGTGTCTCGCCCAAAGACACGTTGGTGTGCGGAAGCATGTGGGCCGGGGATCGAACCGCCAACCGAATTAGTGGACGACCCGCTCTACCACCAGCCGCCCCAATTCCCGTTCCCTTCCCTTGCCCAAGCATATCACAAACCCATACATACAGCAAATTCGTTATCCGGATCTTTCTCGCCTTTGCGGATGGGTCTGGAGTACTGGAACTTCATGACCTCATTGATGGTGTAAAAGCTGTAAGAGAGAGCAGAGCAGCAGTTAGAGTTACTGATCTCTCCTGTCTGACAGCATGACACCGGGTCAGCTCTCGGATGAATGAGATATGATGGAGTGGCAGTGTATAGAGGCTACTGTCACAGAGGCTAGAGGAACCTCCTGTCTGCTGGAATAAGGAGCAGGGCGAACGCCTGCAGCAACACAACGGATCGGCTTCATTTATTTATGAAAAGACTGCAGGGAGAAGATGGGCATGTAGTAACCAGAAGTATGACAGACACTCAAGACTAAAGAACTGACAACTGATCACTCTGTGTTTCTCTTATATTATATTATATTATTTATATATATATATATATATATATATATATATATATATATATATATATATATATATATATAATATATAATATATATATATATATATATATATATATATATATAATATATAATATATATATATATATATATATATATATATATATATATATATATATATATATATACACACACACACATATACACACACGCGCACCTCCCCTGACAATGAGCCACAAAAACACCCCCCCCCCCCCCCCCCTATTTTTTTATATCTCCTCCTCACACTCTCTGGAAATAAACGCCATCTGGTCTCTGAGGCTTTTGAATTAGATTTTGTAATTACTGTGCAATATGAATATCAAACCGAAAAGTCAGCAGCATTTCAATGCCAGCCAGATCAAAGTACATCTGGAATGTGTGCAGGCTTTTCATTCATCTAGGAGAGTGTGTTTGACTAGAACAAGAAACGTGTCACCCTGAAGGAAAGAATACAGAGACAGCCACAGAGCTCTGCTAAAATTACACTCCAAGAACTAAACTTTAAAAAGCCTTACCATTCCTCACACGGCTACTTCAATGCTTATAAAGTATGAGGACAGAGGAGATCCTCTCGCGTTTGATCATTTGTCTACTAATTCCTTCCTGTTCACGATTCTGTATGATCACTAGTCATTTAAAACGCTTAAGCGCTAAAGTAAAGTGAAGTGAAGTTAATGCCAGCATGATCAGCATGCCAATGTCAAAGATTAGCAGATATCAGGGTGTTCAAATTGCTACAATGGGTTCCCAGGACAAGTACTTATCCGAACAAACAGGTTTTTATTTTTTATTCACTGGCAGTTTAAGTAGACTTTTTATTTTCTTGTTAACTTCACTCGTCCAACCACCAGAGACAGAAAAACTCTACTCCCTATTAACTTTCAATAAGATACATTTGTGTAAAAGTAGCATTTGGTTAATGGCAAAAGCCACTTGAAGTTTTTCCCCCCGAATCCTGTCACATTACGCGTGTGCCCCAAGGATGTGGTCTTGGTGTTGCGATGAACAATTTTTACTAGGCATATTAATCAACTTGACCAGATGCTTGACAATCTTTAAGGCATGTGGAAACAAATGCAAAAATGCAGTGTAAAAACTCTCATATACCTCTATGCTAGCAAAACTATGCTAGCAAAACATACAGCCCCCTCACATTTAAACACTACGATGAAGATGATAGTCAGACTCAAAACATGCTTTTACATGAGATGGGAGAACATGACAGTTCATAGGAATATTATCAGGATAAAGACTGTAGATGCATGAAGTCTCACTCATCATAATGCACATAATAAGCATGTAATACTTTTCAGTTCAATTATATTAGTTACCACAAAATTGGACTAATTAATTAAATTATGATCTGTCCACGCCGAACATGTTTCTATACGTGAAGCAACGTGGAGGACGATGATTTTAAAGACAACATGCAAAAGCAATTAGAACTAGAGTTTTGTTTCATAACATGGCAGAGTACACAATGGTTCAGTATTTACTCTACATGATAGCTGAAGGTGCAGGTCGGGGCAGTACTACATTGCATTGTATTATTAGTTAAAATTATCCCAAGTGACATGTGCATGGTTACGTCCAAAATGTATAGAGGTGGACGAGAGTCAGTTGACTTTTACTAATAAGGTCAAAAGGATCAGTTTTGTTTTCAAACCATCAAGTGGCTCCTTTTTCCTTTCAGTTGGATGGAAAATTAACGACCAAAATGTGTTGTAATGTGTGATCTTTAAGAATGCTGCTCTGTGAAGATGAATAATGAGGATGATGATGATGATACCTGACTATCTGCTCACACACAGGCTTGTTTTGGAATTTGGGAGCAAGCTCGAGTAATGGCTTCACTGTGAAACACTGAATATCTACACACAGAGTTAAGAAAATGGGAAAACACACGTTATCGGAGATATGAGGCTTCTATTTAAATTGGCATTTTGGTTAGAGATTAAAAAAAAAAAAAAAAAAAAAAAAGACTTTAAAACCTCAAATGAAAACGTAATATGAATAATTACATATGAACGTTATTTATACCTCACTGAATATATGAGAAGCTTACATTCAAATATTACTTGAGATGTTGTATCTGATTTTTTGACTTTACTGCTCTTTGAACCTCAATCTCTCAAAATACCATGATAAGGCATGTTTAGTTTTATTGCACAGATAAACAAAAACAAAAAAAAAACAAACAAGAAAATTAAATCACACTAACAGTTTTTTATATATAAAAATAAAATCACAAATCTATACTTTGCTGTTTTACTTAAAACTCCTACTTGTTGACTATTTATCTTTATTTATCTATTTAAAACTATATTCAGACTTATTCCTTCAGCTAGTGGTCATATTGTATTTGAATATTATGTACTGCTGTTATACTGTATGACTGTGCAAAAATGTTACATCAATTAACCATATACAATTTTAGAAAACATGGTTCTCCAGATGTTTTCTGGGATGCTTAACGCTTCTTAGACTCTAATGTCTGATAGGCAAACACTCTGCATAAAACCTTTAAAGGTTCTGAAGCACCTTAAATGGGTCTAGATTTTAAATGCAGCTATAAAATAAGGAAACGTGATTGTGGTGTGTGAACATGTCAGCACTATGGAAGGATACACTGGCCAGAGGAAAGGCGGAGCTCATCGTTGGGGGCAGTGGTGGTCTTCATCTTCTCAGCATTGGGGAACTGTGTGAGTAGCCTCGCCTCAAAATCCTCCCTCCGCTCGTACTCTTTTCCCCGGTAGATAAACATCTTATTCTGCACAACACAAGCACAAAACCTAATTAACACACACACACACACAGGCTGCAACAATCACTGCACATGGACTCTTCCAACCACACTGATGTTCCTGATGGCCCTACAGCGTATAGTCTGATATTTAGTTTTGCAAATAAAAAAGTGCCACATTTGGGTAACAAAATCAGGTTGATATGTTTATTACTCTTTTATAACTCAAGTAAAATTTAGAAAATAAAACCATTGGTATAAATATTGTTTAATTCTCAACCAGGTGCTTATTGCTGTTAACGGTTAACTCATGATTTATACACATGCACATTTTGTGATGTAGTTTATCCTGATATGTAGTTGTCATTTTGCCTATCTGCAGTAGGACCTGCATTTTTAGTGAGATGTCGATGGTTAAGGCATGCTTCGGAGTGACAAATTGCAATAAGACAGCATCAATAAACAGCAGAATAAATCCAACTAAATTCTGACATTCCCAAATCCACAATAAATGGCACAGCATTCTGGTTAAACCAATGCAAAGCCCAGGAGCATCAATATCAACATATGTGCTCAGATTCAAATGTAACTGTTAACCATGATCTCCAAGCAAACAAGTCTTCCACACATTTAAGCAAATATGACCAATCCATAGTACAAATGTACACCTATAGCATAAATCTACTGAAGTGAGTGAGGAAGCACTTCAAGCTCTTCAGATCAATGTTCATTGAATCTAGACACTATAAGTGCTTCTTTTTACACGTTATTAACCTCATGGACATATAAGCCAGCATATTTCTACAAAACTGTACAAAAGTTACCAAAAACATTGTGTCACTGTTTTTAATGTTTATACAGCACAATACTGGAATATTTGTATGTAAGGATATGTGATTTTAGGAAACACTCCTAAAATGTAAGAAGGAGAGTGTATATATGTTAAAACTTTAAATACAGATTCAGCTGACTCATGCAGCCAAAAAGAAGAAAAAGAAGAGGAAAAAAAAGGAAAAAAAAAAAAAGAAAAGAAAAAAAAACGATGAGCTCTGTGCTAAGGACAGAAGCCTGAGGACAGCTGTAGTGTAATTATTTAAATCCTGAATCTCAAATTGTGGTTGCCAGCACTTTCAGCAAAAATGCGTTTTAAAATGCATCACAGTAATCTGCAATTCAAAGAGAGCATGATGCTAGAGCAGTCTTTTGGCAGCCCTCTCTGGAAGACAAGGTCACTACAAGCTCAACAGCAACAGTAGCGTTTTAGGAAATTGGTTTCCTGAATGCGCTCCAAACTCCAAACATGCTCGTCTGGCAAGTTGGGACAGCAAATAAAAAGGGCTGCTGGAATGCAAGCTACTCCAAACCCAAGTCATACGCTGCAAACACACACCAACATACACCTGGCTGGCAGAATGGACCCAGGGACGTCTCAAATCATCTCAACAAGCACCTGATCAACAGAAACACTGGACAAGATGGGAGCTGCACTCTGGGAACTAGTCACAACCTATGGCAGAGAAAAGACTGTTTATGAGAAGGTTCCAAGTCCATTAGCATTAATCATATGGCCAGTTATGGCATTATTACAACATTCTTTAGTATGACTACAAAATGGATTTGGATGTACCTTCAAAACAGATAAAAAATGTATGTGAAGTGAGTGGGAAGTTAAATGTACTTTACACTAGCATAATACATACATAGGGGAAGTTCACACTTTTTAGCAAAGGTCTTGCAAAAATTTTCATATATATCTGAAAATAATATATTTTATATATATATATATATATATATATATATATATATATATAAAATTTTATTTTCAGATATCCTTTAAGAACACCTTTGACAAAAGAAGAATGTATTGTATTGAAATCATTCTCATGGCTGGATCGGGAAGCTGTCACAAGACTGTGATGGACTTTAACAGGAAATGTGGAAAGCACATCACACACCACACTGATGCCAAACTTATTAACAAATACAAAAAGTCTGGAAGTGTTGCGGACCGACCGAGAAGTGAACGTCCACAAATATCCCCTGACGAAGGCACAACCGACGTGGTGCTGGCAAACATAGTCCTCTATGTATGGAGACTTTTGGGACACATGTAGAACTAATTATCATCTTAACACTGACTTGTTAAAAATAATCACTAAAATAATTTTTTATGCAATGCCTACACATAAATCTTAGATACAAATACCATCCAATGACTACTTTCTCATGAATAAATGCTAATTTACTGGTTCTCAAATCAAATGTTTAATGGTACAACACATAAAAGCCTATTGATGTCATGTTCTGTCATGTTCATTTACATCAACAGTGACAATTTTCGGCCACTTAGCAGTTATTTTGACATTAAATTGTCAGGTCAAATAAACATTTGTGACGAATGATTTGTCTGTTCAGTTGATTTTCCGGCACTCTTATAAGAATGATAGTGTAATATGCAATAAGATTATATATTACATCTTGCATTCACTAAAGCATTCTGCTTGACCAGTGTGAAGATATACTCTTAGGCAATGACAAGAAAATGATCAAGCACAGACCCACAATTATTTAATAATTATAACAGGCCTATCACAAAATAAATACAAATTAAACTATTAAAATGCAGGACATATTCCACCTTAACTGCTGTTAGGCAGAGGCTAGTGTCCCTCGTGAAACTTTTAAATCCTTCTTCAGCAAAATCAAATCAGCAATATGGGAATATTTTGGATAGCATAAAGTTGCAAGGTCTAAAACTTGCACACCTTCTGATTCGAAAGTTCACCATCGATGTGGTACAAACTGTATGTAATATCATTTTTCATGCATCATATTTCATCCATCCGCTTATCCTACTGGGTTGCGGGGAACCTGGAGCCTATCCCAAGGAGCATGGGGCACAACTTTAACACTTTACTACTATATATGGCCTTAATAATACACAACCATCATCTGAAAAAATTAATAAATAACTAAATAAATATAAATGAACCTTCAGTCATTCCACTACTAAAATGCATCATGGCTCAAACACGTCATCAGTAAAGATGATGGACTAATTTTTCTGTCACACAAATTTAGCATCATGTCCAGAAAGAGCAAAAGCAGTTGATTTGGAGGAGTTGTGACAGGCTGAAAACGTACAATTAGCTTCCACCCTTTAGATGCAGAGTCCATCAAACACTCTGCGGCTCTCACTCAGACAGCCATATGGTCCCCTTCTCAGTGTGTGCGACAGGACAGAATTGAGGCGTAAGCAAGCAGTGAAAGAGCTCGCTCAGCTTCTACAAACCACCTGAACCCACATACTTCGGGCTTCCAATTAAGCGAGTGCACTGCGGAAATGAAATACGTCTGAGGTACGTTTCAAATCTGCTTCGTGTGATAAGATGGCAAACGGCAGCATGTCTCTTCTACTTGCCGGCAGCTATTCAGGTCACGGTGGAGTTAGATGCTATGCCTCTCATGGCTCCGTGTGCATACCAAAGAGGCTCTGTGAGGAAGGAAAATGCAGGCGCAACACGTTTTCTATTTTCCCGCTGCAGGGGAGGTCTCTTTATAGAGAGGCACAGCAACACAGACAGCACTCCTTCTCCCAGTCTGGCTCAGTGTGCAATGCTAAAACATGAGCAGTAACAAATTACAGCCATGGGGGCATTACAACGAGTGGCAAATGCTGTCTTTCAATTTGGCAGAGGATACGGTTTGAAAACACAATCTCTGTATGTGGAATTAGTTTGTTGTAGCTCGTGTTGCTGCTTTTACCTTGGCACAGCACCAGCTCTGTAACGTAATGGATTAGACACAAGGACACAAGACACAGAATTGCTGTTTTGGTTCATTCGCGACGTGGCTTCAGAAGTCGGTTACTGTTTTATCTTCTCATGAAGTCTTAATCATAATAAAGCACTACAGACAAAACATTAGCAAAAACATTCGATCGCAGGGGTCATACTGTGTCTTCGTATGATATCTGAGGTTACTGAGTCACAGTTTTACTTTTCTTAGCTTCATTTTTGATGACACAAACCTATTAATCTAACACTTACTCCAAAGAATTTATAGAACTGGTAACGATAACAGAGGAAAGCAACCCTCTCCATATAACGGAGATAATAGAAGCCATTTTTAAATCTTGTCAAAGAACTCCAGTCTGTGATGAATCCTAATGAGAGCATGGCACCTCATAAATTAGAGGGCAGCAAAAGAAGAGGCAAGGCTGCATACGTTAAATATGCTTTATTTCCACACAGCTTAAGAGTCTTGATCTCTTCTAGTGAACACAGTGCACACACACACACAGGAAGAGATTGTGCGAGCAAATTTAATGTGAGGTTTTAGTAAATGAGGATAATTAAGAAAAGAAAGTAACACCCTGAGTAACATTTTTCAGCTTCACATCTCAACTCATTCACAAAACCACCTATACTTCATATCTGCAGTGTCATGAACCATTAAAGGAGTATTTGAATCTCTATCTTGCACATCTGTGGATGACTGTGGTGATTGTGATGTCCATGAACAAGAATTTCAACACAGTTCCCTACGGTGAGAAAAGAACAGCAAATCTGTTTACTGAAAACTCACATATAATGGAAGTCTAGGAGCGTGCCAATAAATTCGTAAGCAAAATATAAACAAATCAGATGATCCTACATGGATACCATAAAGATTTACACTGCATAAAAACAGCGTATATCCAAGTTTCACCTTTGCATTAGTGGATAATCTCACCTGGATACGCTAGATTTGTACCCAAGAACTGCAGCTGTAATCATAAACACTGTCTAGTGCTCATCTAAGCAGGATAACATCAGAGTGCGAAATAAAGCGCCCCATATTTCAGACACGCTCCTTGTGACTCATACGAGTAGGGTTACCATGTCTTTTTTTATGCCAAATTAGTCTAATTTTGAAGAAAAAAAAAATCTGAATTGTGTGTGCACCATGCAGGGTTCCCATGGGTCATGGAATTTCTGCAATATCATGGAAATTTAATAAAGTCTATTCCGGTCATGGAAAGAATTTTTATCATTTTGGGGTTGAAATCAGGAAATATCAGGGAATTTTGTTTGTATATTTTTCAAATGTATTAATGACTTGGAGTGGGAACCCTGACCATGGATAACTTGTTTCCAAAGATAATATTTAGAAAAAATTAAGAAAAATGGGACTCATTTTTCCAAAGTTTCAGGTCTGTTTCAAGTTTTTGCGTTGTAGGTAGGGCAGAAATTTTGCAGAGACCTGGCAACCCTACACATCAGTGTACAGTAAATCTCTTGGCCAAAGAGCGCATGTTTATTTAGCAATATTTTATTTTGTTCCATTCTAATGCACAGCTTTTGTTTCATTATATGCGGCAATCAGTCGATACCATCCCAGCTGCTGAGACTGTGGGTTTGAGAGTTTATGGCTATGTGATGATACCTACTCCCAGCCAGTCATGCAGTAGATGCCTTTATAAGCAGACAAATGAAGTCCTACTGCCTAAAATCAATTCAGTTCGGAGAAAACAAAGCGGCTTTATTGGAGCTATTGATTACCTCTAATAATTAAGCATGCCAGTCAGCACAGAAAAGGCAGCAACCCCAAAGAGTGACACCAGCACCAGTTTAAAAAGCTTCTCACCATATTTGTCTATTTTAGCTGAGTAACACTGCCAAGAAACAGCCACTCAACAAGCTGAGTAATAAGAAATTATGCTTTTTAGTATAACTGGATGCCGCTGATGACACCGCTAACCGGTTGTACAATATTCCAGAAAATCAGCCGATAAAAAGCCATTTCTTTCCACAGCGTAAAACCAAATAAATAAATAAATTAGAAATCGGTTCTCATTTACATGATAATGAAATGAACTTTTCCATATATTCAACAATTTTACACTGATTATTCCCATGTTCTTGCTATGGCAAGCCTGGGCAAAAACCTTTATTACAGTCCCATTTCTCCATTAAGGATGTACAGAAGAGTGCCTGAGAACCCAGCTGCTAGGACTCAATCTCATGTGAGTGGAAAATACTCTCATATCGCATGACAGCAAGGGTGCGGAACATGTGAAAATGGCAGTTCGCACGCTAAGTGTTTGAAAGAGAGAGAAAAAGGTAGAGGAATAAGGTACTCCGTGAAATATCTCAATGAAGAGGTTATAAAACTCAAAGACTCCGCAATCATACCCAGAGCTGACCAGAGACATAGCAGGGCAGATGGAGCATGGCTAATTGATTTGCAGTGTACCGGATGGTTTAAAGGTCTATGTGTTACAGTTGAGAAAACGGAAAACGCGTGCCAAACAAGCTCAAATAGAGTCGCAAATTGGTTTTACTGTCTCCTAAAACCAGACCTTTCTGAAAGCCGACAGGAAAAAAAAAATTAAAAATCCATGCGGTACCAACTGCTATACTGATAAGATCGAATAAGCTTTAGGCAATTATATCAAGTATAAGGATTTATTTAAACAAATAATTGTTGGCTAATTATCACTTTGATGCATGTTTAATGACTCATGCAATGTGAGAAGCCTAGATTTGGCTAGATATCATCATTAATGACTAATCAATGCAGAGCATATTTATCTTAAATGGATGAATGAATAAATGAATGAAGATATTTCTGGATTCCAGTGGTGAGATCTATATTTATGAGGCATCCTGGTGTTTTGGCTAAGATGAACAGATATCTGGCCTATCCTGAAATGTTTACTCTGGAGCTTTCAGTTTAATTCACAACCCTGGCACTTGCTAACATGTTCTTGATAATGATATCATGTCAGAGTCATGCTACAGTTAAACAACAGGGATTGAACTTATAAAACCATTCGTATGAATGCCAGGTTGAATACTGGGTCCAGTCAGCAACACTTACTACTATAAAACAAAAGTGGTGCTTGATTATTTGTTTATTACCCATCATATCTACACAGGGTTTTGTTGCAGCAGAATATTAAGCAAAGATTATTCATTGCTTTTAGGTAATTTATTCATGAGTACATCTGAGCGCAAACATTTTGCTTACCCTGATGCTATGATGAGAAAGAAGAAAAAAAAAAAAGTTATTTATTTATTTTTTAAAAAACATTTTTACAAACAAGACTGTGGAGTTATGTTTCACATGTTCAATCATCCATTATCACCAAAAAAAAACCCAACATGCTCAGATGGTGTGTTAGGACATGAACAGTGAATAAAAAAAAAAAAAAACACCTTATTTCGAATAGCTGGATTGTTTTAAAGTAGACTCAAATTTCATTCATAGCATTTAGATAATAGATATTTCTGAAATCATAAAATAGAGGGTTTTGTTTCTATTTTCACTCAGAAACCCAGCGGGATGTAAAGTTCTGCACTGTAAGAGTAACTCACCCTGAGGAATGAAGGGAAACCCTGGCCATAATAACCCACAGCAAAGTAATCCGGTTTGGGCCTGATCACCTTCACTATATTCTCGTAGAACTGTGCCTGCTTCCTCTGAGAGACAGAGAGAGACAGACAGAGCGAGAGACAGACAGAGAGAGAGAGGGTGAGAGAGAGAGAGAGAGAGAAAGGGTGAGCGAGAGACAGCGAGAGAGAGAGAGGGAGAGAGAGAGAGTGAGCGAGCATAAATGTCTCATTTTACATTCTCATTCTTCACTCTGTTGATGCACATTTGAACACGTATGCTGCATAGACGCACCAGTAAAGCACTGAGCTGCTCAAAGTCAAACATCTCGTTCTCGTACTGTTCGGCAAGCTCCTTCCCCAGTATGATGGCCTCCTCCCACATCTGTACAACAGGACACACACACACACACACACACACACACACAAAGCCACAAGAAGTGATTAGACAGTTTAAAGAATGCAAAGCAGCTTTTCTGATTTTTATTCTTTCTTTTTAAGAAGGACAGAAAGAAAAAAAATAGATACAGAGTAAAAGACAGACAAAAGATTTCATAAAAAATAAAATATATGAGTTAACAGTGTACTAACAGTGCACGGCTTTATCGCAGAAATATGTTAAAGGTATGTAGGATGTGCCTGGGTTATAATATTATGCACATGTGGCCAATAACACAATTCTGAAACCCACACAATTGTCTCAGGACTACAGTTAAACTGGAAAAAAGCAAACCTTACAGCAATTCTCTTAAACAAGACAAACAAAAAAAGCAGAGATAATAAAGGTATTGTATTATTAATGGCCTCAAGCTGCATTAATACTGAAATATCTATAGACAACATAGAGGCTTACAGGCATGGGTGTTAGCTGGACTGTCAAAAAATGTCTCCATCAAAAAACGTACTTCTAAATAGACTGTTTCCATGCATTTTTTTTTCTTGCATGTGAGGGCTAATTGCTTAATTTTTTTTTAAAAACTGGACAAAAAAGTTGGATGTATCATAAAACTTGTTTCGGGTGTGATTACTGTTGGCAGGACTACCAAACTGAGAAAATGTTAAACTTTTTGGCTAACACTAGCCTAGGCTAGTTTGGTGTCGCTAGCCAAGGGGAGGCACAACTACGTGATCATTGTATGGGTTTAGTTGCTACAGAGCCATGTAAAGTACGTTAGCTGTCCTTACGCTCTGCTCAGATCATGTTCATGTACTTGAAACTCATATAGACATTTACACGCGCACACAAAAAAAAAGCAGCATATATTGGCTTATATGCATTCTTCCCCTCACGGTGACTGGCAGAATTGAGAGCTCTCAGCCAATAAGACACGAGTATTTCCATATTTTACTGTATACCCTGCCATACTGTATTCCAACACTGCAGTCTTCTGTTACTGACGTTCAGTTACGTAGTGACAAACCGCTCTAAGTGGAGAATTATTCAGGGCTGAAGAAAAAATTGTAGCTTCAGAGCTACAGTCCCGAAAAAGTACATCTAAATTTTTTTTTTTTTTTTTTAAATAAAAAGCCCCTTGACACTGGTGTTTGGAGTGTATGTTTTGTAATATACGTACATGCACATACAGTATGCTTGTAGCAGTTTAGTGCTTGGAAGCTTTTCTTTGCTCAAACTGATAACCCATGAGCTTTCTGATTGGGATTGATGGATTATCACTATTACTGCTGCTCCTAATGATGTGAGTAATTTAGCTCCAGAAGGGAGAAAGTCATTTCCACAGTGCTTGAATATAGCAATTGCAGTTGTAATGGCACAAAACAAAAGCTTTAAATATATTCAATTCCACTTCTGTTATTGAGCTGTAAATTTAACAGGATAATTAATTTAAGCTATTCATAAATGTCTTGAATCACAAGAGCTGATGGGAGGAGAACTAATGAAGGACTATCGAGTCAAAGACCTAGAAAGAGACCCGAAGGGACGACGACAAAAAAAAACCCTGCCCTGAGGATGACCAGTCGCGCTCGGTCTCTCAGCTTCCACTCTCGCTTTATTTCTATTCATGTCTCTTTCCTTCTCTGTGGCCATCTGGTCCAACAGGAGGAGCTACATTTAAAATAGCTTTGCTAGAAAAGGGTGCACTCAGTCGCTGACAGTGTGTGAAGCAGAGCACGCCAGGATGTCGAACCCTCACTTGAGGACAAGCTGCTCTTCCACTTTCTCACCCCCGCAACCCCCACCTACACACACAGGCCTGAAAGAGGCCTCAGTAGGGAATTCTAATTATGGGACTAGCAACAGCAGGGAAATACTCGCCTACCACACACACACGCACAATCTGTGTCCCCAAACCACATAATGAGCTTCAGAATAAGGGGAAAAGCTACTGGGAGTCTGTGACCGCACTGACGAGCAGAGAGCTCTCCATGTCTCTTGACATGCCACTAACTCCCTGAACAATATTCAAGGCTCCACTGTGATACAACAACCTAATGGAGATCGAACAGCTTTGGACAAGCACGAGCAGTGAGGTCCACTCCTCCGGTTCTAATATCCGATGCACTCCTCCAGGAGTATGCTCTCTGCTTGCTTCAAAATATGAATACATCACTTTAAATGCTTTCTGCTGTCCTTGGAGCTGGAATGCATTTGTGTGTGTGTGTGGTCTCTAGAATACTCAGAGCATCAGTTGAAAGTGGCTGCTTCTGGAATACAGAGTTTACCACTTTATTAGGTAATGTTGCTGTGCCTGATACCCCTGATACACCATCAAACTGTTACCATGTCAGTGTCACTGTTGTGCTGAGAAAAGTTCAGCACTCAGATGATATCTGCTCAGTGGTGGATTTACTGATGGATGGGGTTGCGGGGGGCTGTCAGAGGTACAGAACGACAGCGATGGTAGGTATGTCGAGAAATGAGGACACAGGAGGCAGTCTTTAGAGAGCGTGACTTGGCTTTTATATTTTGTTCTCTCCGCCTTTTTACTGGGGAACTTGTTTGTTAAACACAATCGCCACACAAATGCACGTGTTTCTGCTCTCTTGCTGCTCAGCTCATACCACGTGCACTCTTGTTTGTTAGCACATTGTGGAAAAAGAGCCATGGTAATTATCCACAGGTGCACGCTCGTTCCTGGAATTACTCGCTCCGTCTTTCGGACTCTGCCCTCCGTTCACGAACATCGCTCGACCGCGCATCCTCCACCGCAGGCATTAATTAAATACCTACGATGATGTGCACTAATATCTGACAAAAAGGCCACTCGGTGTAAGTGGTGGAGCTGATCTTTGAATAATTGATATGGTATGATATGGTACAGGTGCTCAGCACACAGACCTGCGTGCAGTTATGAGATGTTATATTTGTAACTGGTGTGATTCGTTACAATGCTTTCACATATGCAGTGTTGAGTCCGTTTGAACAGAACCCTGGTGTGTTGCAGAGCTGCCATGCAAGGTGCTAACTTGCCATCGGGAGTAACTTCGGGTTCAGTGTCTTGCCCAAGGACACTTCGGCATGTGAAGTCACGTAGGCCGGGAATCGAACCTCCAACCCTACGATTAGTGTACAACCCGCTCTACCACCTGATCCACAGCCGCCCCCCCAACCAACTGCATGAAGTGAAGCCGACATGACATAATTTTGGCTTATGGGCATCTTTTTGTGAAACTCAAACTGATTTCTGATGTGCAAAGCGAGTGCAAGCATGATGTTTTGGGTCTGATGTTTTCTATAGGATTTTTGTGACTTCTAAATAGTTATAAAATCGTCATACGAGTATGTTTTCAGAGTTTTTAAATACACCCCCTTATCCCACATTTATTTTTTGCCATTTAATAACTAGCAGTGTGAAACCAAACGTATCAACTACGGACTATGCAAACGCACTAATAAGTGTGAAAGCATTTATTTCTTTTTTTTGTAATCTGTAATTTGGCCATTAAAGCAAGGCCATACATTAAATGAGTGTGTGTTTAGCTAATGTTTTATGAGGTGATGAGCTAACCAGGGTTGGGAGGGTTACTTTAAAAATGTATTCCGTTACAGTGACAAATTACTTCATAAAAAATGTAATCAGTAACATATGTGTCACAATATGAATGTAATGTAATCTCATTACTTTTGGATTACTTCAAGGTCACATATGTAAATAAAGTCTAGAGAAAAGCAATATGAGTGAAAAACCTTATATTTAGAGCTTAAATTTTAGAGCTTAAAACCATGTTCAGTGTTTGGATTTGTCTTAATAAAATAAATGAGTTAATTAATAAAAGATCACTGTCCCTGATGAGGGTAACATTACATCACAAAAGCATTTCCGAGAACAATGTGCGTTCATTTCTACCAAATTACCTGCTAAAAATGTATTTGCACATGCACCAGGAGGTTGCTCATGTGAGCCACGACTGGCAAGAGAGAACCAGAACTATAATCAACCGCTGTCTTTACGGTGTTACGTCAAAAGATTAATTTCCTTGGTTTTAAATGAAAAATAAAAAGTTAATCCTGATAGAATTCCTTTCTTTATTTTATTTATTTTATTTTTTTTACAAAATGTACCTGTAATCTGATCACTTTTTTTTCTTTTTTTTAACATAACTGTAACAGATTACAGTTACCATTTTTTTTTTTGTATCCTGATTATGTAACGCTGTGACATGTATTCCATTTCTCCCCGAGCCTGGAGCTAACACACAACAGAAAAGCTTTTGTAACCTTTACAGATCTACCAATAAATAAAGACTTAATTTAGGTCCTTTGAATCTTATTCATACAGCAGCTGCAGCAGCAGCAGCGTAAGTGAGCTGTTTATTATCTTGTGTTTATACACTGTTCGTTACCTTTCCCTTGTCGAAGTAGTTGATAATCTCCTGGTAAAGCTGGTCCTTGAGCTGGCCTTGAGTGCTCGCGTGATATCCATCTCTCTGAGTCAGGTGAGCTGCACACGCGTCTTCTGACCACTGTGGATGCATCACACAATTCCTTAGAACACTTCATCATAATTAATCATATTTATAATCTTTTATAAACACTAATGAGTTTATATCATCACACTGGGCCCAAATGCTGCTGGTTGGATCTAACTTTATTTACACAATCACTATAAATCCACAAGAGATATACAGATTTAGAGAGAATCTTACAATATTCACAAGATTCCACCAGATTTAATAAATAACCCAGAAAAAAAAGGAAGGATGATAAAGATCAACAACATCTCTTTTTTTTTTTTTTTTTTTTTTAAAAGCTGACCCCACAGTACACACTACCTCTCTAACTGTCGCACACACACACACACAATAACAAGCACCCTGCACCGCCAGGTCCAGTCAGCTGACCAGCAGGCAAGCACAGCCATTTGTTAGTTTGTGGAAGTGCTGTTTTCTGCTCAGGGCCCCGTCAGAACCGACTCACTGCAGTGCAAATGTAATTGATATTTCATGTAACACGACACAGGGTAAACGTCCCCAGGAAAGAAACATCTGCAAACAACAGGCTCATGGGAAACAGCCAGCTGTGCTACATGCCAAGCTACATGTGAATTTGTGTTCCTTCAAAAGGCCAAATGTGTCTGCATGCAGAGAACGACTTCAGTTAATCACTAAAGTGTTTAAAATACTGCAATCACAGAAGGGGACACAAGCATACGCCGGGCTCTCGGGACCAATTGTACTATTTGAATTTTCACAATATTTATGCATTCAAAGTAAAAAAAAAAAATAATAAAAAAAGCAAACAAAAAACAAATCCACACATAAATGTTTAATTTGCAACATCATGTCCTACTTTCAGTTGCCAAGTCCATTCAAAAAACGTGTTTCTTTTTGAAAATTTGAATAAATGCATTAATTTTCAGAACAATTACCTTTACACATGAATGAGGTACTGTATGTATAATTTTTTTTTTTTTTTTTTTTTTTAGGGGAAAACTAGTTGAATTGGCAAAACTGCATTGTTTTGCATTATCTTTAACAGTGATGTTTGTTAGTAAATGAGACCTTTTAGTTGTACTCGTGTTCGAGGCACGTGAATCGAAGACGGCTTTGGGCGTTGTGATGATGTCACATGACGCACCTGGGCTCAAATCTACAGAAAATCTGCAGTAATTTTAAAACATTATAAGCCCCTCCGAAGTATTGCAGCGTTTGCTTGACTTTATGTTAATATCTGTGATCGCAAATTCCTGGAGGAACTGATCCTTAAAGTGATATTACATACAAGCATTTTAAACAAACGCTCTTTTTACTGGCTGGACCTCAAAATAATGATTTTATTGACCGTCTAAATGCCACACATTTTTAATTTAGTCTAAATGTGCATGTTTGCTAGGTTTAAATAAAATGGTCAAAAATGATAAATAAGATAAGAATTAAAAACAAGTTAAAAGACTTTTGTTAGATGTTTGTTTAGGTAGCCTAGGAAATGGAACGTTTAGTTAAATGTCAACTATAAGAAAACATTACTGTGACTAAATAAAAAAAACAAAAGTCTTTAATAAAATTGTGATTTTCTCTGATAAAGCAAGCATGAACTGCCATCATATGCAAAAGGTTTTTGCTACTGTTCATTCCAAATGCATTCAAGTACCACAAAATAATAAATACAATTTACTTCTTGAAAGCTCTTATCTATATACTCATGTCCGATCTCTCCATATGTAACTCATACATCGTTTTCTAAAGGGGGAATGGATGTCCGTTTTTCATTGGAATGACTTTTAAAGGGTGTTTGAGTAAGTGAACAAAGGGGCTGTTCAGTTGTGGGAATAAATCAAGCTGTTAAGTGAGTGTTATTACAACCTCCCTCTGAACAGAGCTCCAAATACCGCTTACTGCAAATGCATAATGACACAGCTGCAGGGAGCATTTTAGAATTAGGAGGGGGAAAAAAAAATTACAACAGTAATCCTTTCAAACGCTCTTAGCTATGCAATAAAAGTGGAGCACCATCACAGCTAAAAGGATGCGTGTGTAGCGAACAAATACTGAAGCTGTTGAAGGAAGCTAGGTGTAGGGGTAAAAAATGACTTATCAGGCTGGAGATTTAATTTGTAATGGAAGTGTATGGGCAGATGTTGGGGCTTCAATAAATGTTAATTTAAAAAAAAAATGCTGCATCAGTTAAATATATTTGTACTTTAAATTTGTACTGGCAGGTGAGTGGGACGGAAATGGCAAATGATCGAATTAGGTGGAAGTCAGCTACAGAATTATTGGCACTATTTAACATGCAGTACGTTTACATGGACAACAATAATCAGATATTAACCCGATTAAGACAATACTCTGATTAAGAAACTACCATGTGAACAGCGATTTCTAATTACCTTAATCCGACTAAAGTCATAGTCTAAGTAAACATACATCGAATCAAGACACGTGGGTGGAGTATTCCTGTTTTAATCGCATTATCGACGTGTATTACAGACATGTACACACCTTAATCACACTATTAACGTCGTGTGGGAGTTTTCACCGCATAATGCGACAGGACACGTACACACACGGCAGTGCTCAACCTTTTCACGGCAAACAAGAGAGCACGGCTGCAACCGAAACCGTGTACTTACCAACTATATATTAGGCGAAATACATGTATGTACACGCATCATACGCAGCCCACGGCTTCAGGCAGTTTTCACGTATAGCATGACAAATAATTAACTGCAATTGAAGCTTTCGTAAAATAATTTTTAAAAAAACACCCAAAAGTGTATAAAGTACCATAACGAAGACGAACTGCGTGTCGATATGTGAAATTCTGGAGGGAACGTCGGACAGCGTGGCGCGGTGACGTAATGACGTGTACCGTTAATCGATCTATGTTCTATAACATGTAAAACAGGAACATGAAAGGAGTATTCTAAAAGCGACTCATGTAAACACCTTAATCACAATATAGTCTTAATTAGGATAAGGTCAGTAATTAGAAAACTCCTGTCCATGTAAACATAGTCATAGATAAGTAAAAAAAAAAAAAAAAAATATATATATATATATATATATATATATATATATATATATATATATATATATATATATATATATATATATATATATATATAAAATCTTCCCAGGAGAATTCTCAGTGCTGTTCTAAATTATAGAAGTAACCGCAGCATTCTTCTGCGCAGAAAAAAATGAGCACAATCATTAGCACAAATTTACTTCAATTAAAGATTCAACTTCTCCCATGTAATCAGGATGAGATTAAGCTTCCACAAAGACAAATTTTCATGCCGTTCACTAGATGTAACTTATATATGAGGGACTTATACATGAG
This sequence comes from Ictalurus punctatus, assembly GCF_001660625.3. NCBI lineage: Eukaryota > Metazoa > Chordata > Actinopteri > Siluriformes > Ictaluridae > Ictalurus > Ictalurus punctatus. The sequence goes on from NC_030428.2 coordinate 22,665,433, forward strand.
AAAGGAGCACCTCACTTTGTCCTCTGCGATACACAGGGTTACAATAAAGGCTAACAGCTCTTCAAACAGCAGTGTAATATGACAGTAGCTTTACTGATGATAGTGCTTTTTCTGGGAGGTGAGCCAGTGCTGCACATAGCTTATACATTTAAAAGTAAAATGAAGAATGCTAACTCTTTTCACTCACAAGGCCAAACTACTTTTATCTCATACACTGATATTCTTACACACAATCATCCTATAGAAATCTTGCACATCTGGGCATCTTTGATGGTGTCCATCAAAATAAAAAAAAATATATATATATATATATATATATATATATATATATATATATATACACATATACACACACACACACACACACACACATATATTTACACACACACACATACATACACACATACATATACACACATATATATACACAGACAGACACACATACACATCTTTACCTTCAGAAGTTTGGCGTGCAGCAATAGAGTGTAGGCAGCCTCAGTGTAGTTATCACACTCCTTATGCAGGTCACATAATTTATACAGGTACCTGAACACACACACATATAGAGTAATAAAACACAGACTGCTTCTACAGCACAGAACTTAATACAAAAAAGAAAACTCTGGACAAACTTTAGATCCTGACAATATTCCTCTTCACACTGTAGGGCAAGAATAAGGCAACCTCAAACAGGAAATGAGAAAGTCACATACCTGATGTACATCTCCTCCCTCTCAATCTCCTTGTAGAAATTCTGCAACAAAAAAAAAGGTAAGACCCAAGGTAACTCATTTCAATGAACGCTTAGATTAATATACTATCTAATAAAAAGGAAGTCAACAGTCAAAAAGCTTTCCAAAGAAACAGACTGTACGAGAATGTCACATGCGTAGACAGCCAAGTGTTGAGGACATACACACAAATGACTGTGCGACTTGAATCCTAAAGGTTTTCAGCTTTTGAAGTGAAAAAGAAAGCTTTTATTTCCAGCACTTTCAAGGTCCCCCCTCCCGCTAATATAACTTAGATCAACACTTAATCTCAATTATGCGTTTGGGGAAAATGTGAAGAAATGCAAGTAGCTAAATTCCTCACTGGAAAGAGATTGCATGATGTCAATGTTCTTAAGGGCTATAATGGGTACAAGATTGTTTTTCTTCTAAACGTCATTAATTAAGTGTTAATCATACAATTATTCTGAATGACCAGAAACCAGGTCATATTTAATCTTAATCTGCCATTAGAGTCACAAATCACAAAACATAAAACAACATTTTCAAACAAAGATGTGCTTATTTCCTAGGTAGATACAGACATACGAGCTCACCCACCGGCTAAAACTTCAGCAGCTGGACAGAAAGTTGTACACATCTGCTTAACCACCAACACAATTAACTTTATATAAATAACCATGTAGGCAGATAAACTGCTCATGCAAGTATAATGTTATTACTGAAGATGCTTACACCATTACAGATTACGACAGAAAATCTTAATATAATTAACATAAATCTGTTATTTGAATTACAGCTTTTGTCAGAGCTGCTGCTATTGAAAATTAATCAACACCTTCTGAACAAGCGTTTTTAATCTTCATTAATGTGTGCACAAACTAGCTGTACTAAAATAAACATACAGAGATATCAAGGTTAGTGATCTGGAAACTGTGTTTGCAAACTAAAAAATAATGCCCATTCAATATGAGAGAAAGAGCAGTGCAGCCCCCAGCTGAGGCATACGCAGTGTATAAACTTTCATCGGCATGTTTCTACACACTGCTGTGTGCCTCTGTTTGAAGGAAGATGACCTTTACAGGCTCCCGGTAGACCGGCTACTGTTGACGGTTAGTCTTCCGGAAAACAAAGCAGTGTGTGATCTCAGAATACACACACACGAAACACTACCTGGGTGTGTAAGCATGGTTAAACACTGCCACTGTCGTACCGTTCCCCTTATCAGCAGCTATCTGAATCAGTACTGGTTTGTATTGCTAAGTGCAGGGTTTATGGTGATACTCTTGGGAAGATGAAATGAGAAGATGAAAAAAACAAAAAATCTTTGAAAAGTCTCTCAGAAAAAAAATCTGATAAACTGACAAGTTTCAACGCTAAGGTATTTCACACACTTACAAAGAAAGGGGTTAAAAAAAGGTTGTGATCACACTGATGCAATTCTGGTTCCCTACCGCACTATTTTTTCGTTCCATAAAGAACACTGGCACGTCGTTTGGCGCCAAGATTAATGGTGGCATTGATTTTCGTAGTTATCTGCGGTAGCTAAATGGGAAATAGAAAAGATCTATCTATCAAAAATATTACTTAGAAAACAAAAACAAAAGAAATTCTTTCCGAAATCAGTTGTAACTATAGATACCCCGAGAAGGTAGGTTTTTTTAATCACTCAATATGGCCAAGAATACAAACTAACCTGCTGTTGTGTAAGGTGGTTGTTAAAACAGCTGCTGCCAAGTTCCCCTCGGTTCGAGCTATTAAGCAGCTAAGTATGTAGTAAAAACACCAAAGTACTGTGTAATTATTTTGGGTAAAAATGTATTAAGTGCCAAGACTATTAAACAAACACGTCAGAATAAATAACTGTTTTGCTGTTGTTCACACCACTCAGTTACTTGCTTAATTCCTCGAACCAGTGCAGAACCGCACTAAACTTTAACTAAACTAATCTTGGTACCAGATTTCCATGATAATGACCCAATACTCTAGAGTTTGTATCACACCCAGGAAAATAACTAGAACTTATTAGCCAGGAAAAACTAGAACTCAGGGGACTAAAAGCATTAGCCATTTTATGATCTAATATGCATCCATTGTGGATGAAAGTGTGAACATTAGGGCTGTGATGGTGGCCTTCACAACCGCACCACCGCGGTGGTGGAGTGCCATCTGCGTGTGTCACATCACATTAACGTTTCTGCTTAATAATAATAATAATAATAATAATAATAATAATAATAATAATAATAACAGCTGCAATATTAATTTGTATTTATAGCCAAGCACATAGCGGGAGATTTTATGTTAATATACAAATTACATAATCACAATCAAACACCTTATATTGTGTTGTCTGTTAGTTTGGCGCGGGTTTGTTTGAGCGGCAAAATCCAGTCAGGAGAATTTTGCTATTTCACTTCAGGTTCTGCCAAAGCGATGGATCTTGTTGGGAAACCAAATGTTACATTGGCGTTCAGGGAACATTTTGGATCTGTGACTCGTGAAGCCATATGTCGGCTTTGTGGGGGGAAAAAAAAAAAGTGCTAAACGGGCAAACACAACAAATCTCAGGAGCCATCTCCAGGCGTGTCACCTGACCGCGTTTTTTAAATTACTTAAAAATTTTGATTTTTAATATATTATATAGGTTACCGTCCTACTGGTATTTCTTTCAAAGTTTTATAGGCTTGTGGTATTACACTTGTAAAAGGAATAAAGCATTCGTCAGAGAAACGTGCGACCGTATTTCACTTCTTCTCCTCTCCCTTTTGCAGGTCGATCACAATAACGTATCCCACAATCCGTAACCGTATCCCGCAGTTTCTCATTGCAACAACATGACACAACAAGGCGAAACAGATGTCTGCGATTCATTTAATCTTTTTTTTTTTATTTAGGTTTTTATTTAATTTAAGCCTATAAAATTATATATTATATAGTGATATATAATAAACAAAACACTGCTCAAAACACCGGACATAAAGCACCGTGGTGGTAAGAACCTGCCAGTGTCACAGCCCTAGTGAACATACATGAAGTCAGGCAATGCTGGAAGCCTGACAGTGGTTCACTTAGACTTGGCATTTATTTCTATAATACAAGTTCCCTCGACCCCATAACCTCCATATTAAAAAATATATAATAAATAAATAACTAACTTGGTTATAAATAATCGGGGAGGTTATGCTAGGTTTAGTTTGGACTAACCCAGCAAGTTTGGGATAGGATGTCGAGCAATGTGTTTTTTTTTAACCTAATTTGTAGGCAAAAAGGACTACATTGCTGGACTGTTAATACCCAAGTATGAAAGCAGCCTTACTCAACTAAACTAAACTCTATCATATCAATGCACATTTTGAAATCCTGAGTGATGAATATCAAATGCAGGATTAGAAGTAATTTGACGCTGGTGCTATCTGATAATCTGAGCTAATGTTACACAGAAATCGTAAGGTAATTTTTAACAAGCAGGAAATAACGCTAAGGCTGAGTCGGAAATCACATACTGCGACAATACCTACTGCATTCGATTCAGTACTTACTGCTCGGCTGTTGAAGCAGTAGGTTATCCGGGTATTTCTCGCCTACTGAGAATTCGGACATATTACTCCAATTTATTTTACTGCTTTACACCTGCTGTGTAGTAGGGATTTCAGACACAGCCTAATAGTTACATAGCAACCCAATATTAGCTAACTGCAAATGTAATTATGTAAGCAGTGCCTTAAATTAAGCAGTAATTTGTCTTTTTTAAAAAAAAATTTCTAAGAAGCCAACTCTAGCCATATTTACCCTATCAAATAACATTAGCAAGCGTACTTTTTCCACTGGCGATTAAGCAAAACCACATGTTACAAATTACTGCCTATGAAATGTCTACAGAAATAAATCCAAATTGTTCAATTAAATTATAAATGTAGTCGAATCGGAACAAAAATGTATTTTGCAGCTGAAGCTGACTACTTGCACTTCAGACAGACTACTTCTGATTGCCACTCACGAAAGGTGCAGCAGAAGATTCCAGAAAATAATCCCTGACACATTCGCAACCCAGTATAATGCATTGCCTGTTATAAACCCGGTTTGGGTCTCGCCAACCCAACTACCTGACCCACCAAGTTAAAACCAGCAACTGAGTTGTAAAAAATAAACCAGAATTTTATTTAGGCAAGCAATCAAAGATATCTCGTTTACTTGGCACTAATGTCTTAAAATCTGCATAACCTTAAAAGTTTACAATCCAGTGGCTGTATCCTGCCCCAAAAGCTCATTGTTGCCAATGCAACTTTTACCAGTGCAAAAAAAGTGTTGTGCTGAGATGTGGTTAACTGGGCAGACAGTGCAAAAGCAGTGCATCTGAGCATCTTAGGAACATTTTAATTGGTTCCTAGGGATTTGAAACTGGTTGTAACTATAATCTACACCTAATCTAGCTAACAATAAATTGTGTAGTAGTACAGAAGGGCCAATGTTTGAGCTCACCAAGACGTTAACTGTACAGCTCATGCGATTCTCTTTGCTCTCATCGTGCATGATAGTCCTGTAGTCCAGCAACCTCTCCAGCAGACGCACCACCAGACTCACAAAGTTCTCGCCGTTCTTTGCCAGGTATTTATGCTTCCTACAGTGCTCCAAGAGGCTAACACACACACACACATACACACATACACATTAATCTGGCAATGGCATGAGAAAAACAATACAGCAATTGCACTTGACAAGAAAAATTATGCCAAACAAATTTTCATGAAACAGGCCTGAGCCCCATCTTCGGAGCTGCCAAAGCGTGTCTCCGCCAGTGTCACTGTGAGTGTGCTATTCGATTATGGAGCTTTTGAGCCCGTAAACAGTGTGAGCCTGTAATCATGCCTTACATCTTCTGGAAGAGAATTTTGTACTGCTCATCTCCGCGGCCTCCTTCCACCTCGTGATCCAGCTTCGTGATGATCTCGTTTTCAAACTGCAATTAAACACAGCAGCTGTAAATAATCACCGTGGCTAATTTTCCATTCCATTAGCACCATCCGCTTCCCTTTCTTCTATCCATAGCTTCTCTCTTTCAATCTCTCTCTCTCTCACTCTGTTTTCAAGCGTAATCAGCGTTTAGTGGCTTCATCTTAATCTGCTCGTCATGGCTAGCGACGAAACACACGACTCAGGAGGACAGAGTTCGGGTCAGAGAGAAAAGAGAGAAGAAAACGATATACTGTAGAGCAAGCAAAAGCAGTAGGTAGTAGGAGCTACAGGTTAATGCATAGTAACTGCAGAGAAGCAGCAAGTCTGCCCCAACAGTGTTACAGTGGCGGTGAGTAAGAGCTGAGGAAGCTGGAGATTTATTCTGCCTGCTGTACAGAGAGGAAAACCCATGCCCTCCTAAAGTAGGGTCAAACTGAGCACAGACAACTCATGTTCCTCTGAAGGGAATAAACAGGGCAGAGTTTAAAGAGAAGACAGCCCTGAGGCAGAACCAATGTTAATGTGGTGCTATTACACAAAGGGATTAGGCACAGCATTTAGACTGAAAAGCACTACGCCTCCAAGATCATAAAAGATCTTCCCGAGCACATCTAACTGATCGTCTATTCGTGTTAGGATAAACTCAAAATGGCGGTGTTATCTGAGGAATGCACAGCGCACAGTACACAAGCAGAGCTCAACTCACCTGAAAATGAATACTGATGAAGTGAGGAAGCCGAACACATTTCGATTTTAGATGAATACCTCAGAGAGACTGACTTTTATGTAGCGCGTGTTGCACTGGCATGCCAAACATTCCTCTTAGGGACTTTAATTTGGCTTTTAAATCAACTGAAACACTAATCTAATGAATGATCCGGCTAATCGAGGTGTTCACGAGAACCTAAACGTTACCTAAACGGTTCAAGCGCCAACGTTTTGCATCTCACTGCCCAAACAAATCTTAATCTTGACGCACAACTCAGTTAAAAGAAAGGTTTATAGCAAATGATAACGTGTTCTACTTCTAAATATAAAAGAGAGAGAGAGCGAAAAAAACAACAACAGAGGCCTGACGGTTTATAGCTATAGGGAGAAAGCACTGTTTAGCTGAAATCAGAGAGGCAGACTTTCTGTTCCGTCTCCAGCTTTTATGTCTCTTAACACAGATAATGAATAAACAGAGATACCATTAAACCTCTCTTCACACTTATCTAAGAGCTAGAAGATACACGATCTAAGAGCTAGAAGATACTGTATGTGGTGGTGTCGCTGCATGTACAGCCATCGCAGACTTTGTTCATACAGCAAGGCAAGTTTTAAACTAAGTGTCTGTATTGCAACTTGACCAAATCTAATTAGAGCTGACACATTTGCTTGTATATCCACGTTGGTTGTTATAGTAATGACGCAGGTAGGCGTCTGATAAGTAGTGCAGGTAACAGTGTGCTAAGGGCAATGACCAGTCAGGATTCTGAATGCATTCAGCACAGACAACAGCAGTGACGAGAACTGAATAGCTGGACGTTTGTCTTAAGTGTTTCTGCAGGTGCTACATTTAGCCAAGGCTTCCTTCTGATGTCTGATGAGAACATGCTTCATGCACCTAATGATGCACCGACTTATATCCAGAAATCCAATTGTATCCAATATGAAGCATACAAATGTGATTTGAAATGATCTGCCCAACTGGATATTAGGTGATGGGCATTTGAGGTGAACTATTATCCCAAAGGCTTCGGAATAATAATGATAATCGAATATTCTGTGCTTTACATTTGAGAATGCATAGTTATTATGAGATAGTAAATGCCAGCGTTCACCAGGAAAGGTTGCAATTTATTTTCATATAATAGCTATCAGGGCACGAATAATTGTGTTAGCGCAAGCACACAAAAATGCCACACAATTTTGGTTCTTAAATTGGAGACCTTATAGCACAACTTGTATTATTAACTTTGCTCAAATACTGATTCATCTCTATTCGATATGCAACAGACATGAATGCTTTGCAGTTTGATCAGTGAGACGGGAACACATTGTTCCTATCAAAGCTGGCTACTTCTAACTTGGACATGCTTTTTAAAAAAAAAAATATATATATATACACATATATTTATTGTGCCACAGGCCATACAGTGGAAATTGTAAAGTATGGGTTAAGCAGCTATTTAAACGGTGTTATTCTTTTTGTAATGGAGTATTATGGTTATAAACAGACCCTTTGGAAACTGCGCGTGAAGTGGAACTCGCACTGCATCATGTCAAAGAAGATGGGGATAGTTGCTTTTCGCAGCTCAATCTCTGGAACAAGCGTCATCTCCAGAATGGGCCCCACCATCTCAGGGATGAACTTGATCTTGTGTGGACCTGGCAACAATTCAAAGGAGACAAAGCCAAAGTTTTAAAAGAAGCCATGGTATGATGAAATGGCTCCTGCATTGGAAGTGATCACTGCATTTATTTTATAAAAAAAAAAAAAAAAAAAAAAAAAAAAAAAGAGGTCAGAACAATAAACTGTTGGAATCAAAAGGTTTTAGAGACCGTGCCATGCTTAAAGGGTTCAGCTTAACCTATCTATATTATGCACATCACCCAGAGTGCTGTCTGTATTTCACTTTATGAAATACAAGAATATGCATCTGCGTCTTATTTTGTTTATTACCCCTACCTCAGCGAACAGGCTACACAGCTACTAGTCCAAGCTCTTGTTATCTCAAAACTGGACTACTGCAACACACTACTCTCGGGTCTCCCAGCCAGCTCCATCAAACCCCTTCAAATTATTCAGAACGCAGCAGCACACCACGTCTTCAACCAAAGATGCTTGGAAAAACATCTTGTCTATCACATCCCTGTCAAACAGTAGCGAACACTAGCTACTTGTGTCATGTTTTCAGCACACTGAGTGATTATTTATACTCACTCAGTGGTATACACCCATACATACACACACACACACACACACACACACACACACATATACACACACACACATATACATATACATACACACACATACATATATACATATATATATACATATACATATATATATATATATATATATATATATATATATATATATATATATATATATATATATATATATATATATATATATATTATTGAGGGGACGAAAAAAGCCCCACAGCTGTAAGCCCTAATTAGAAACCACACAAAGAGCACTACCTAAAGACGGAGGTGGTAATGAGAAGTAGGATTTCCTTTGGAAATGAGCTTGAAATAGAGATCTCAAGATGTTCTCAGCTCTGAATGTGATTAACAATCATTCCCCTACTCCAATTAGCACCTACATATATAAACTATTCACAGACAGTGTTCTTTGAGAATAAGCCTGTGGCTAATCAGCTGATTTAGATGCAAAAATAAACCTGCAAGTTCAAAAGCTTTCTGATACAAAGGCCCACATTTATAGCCAGTTTCAGAAGAGGAATGCCTTTTAAAAAACAAAAAACAAACAAAAAAAAAGGTCATAAAAGTAATAACCTCAATTAGTACTTTGATACAAATTTAAAGCAATATTGATGTAAGTATTTAGCTATTAAGCTAATGTGAGCCAGTAATTTCTTTATTTGTTGTGTTATTTACATTTACAGCATTTGGCAGACGCCATTATCCATAGTGACTTACAATTATCTCATTTATACAGTACATCTGAGCAGTTGAGGGTTAAGGGCCTTGCTCAAGGGCCCAACAGTGGCAGCTTCACAGTGCTGGGGTTTGAACTCATGACGTTCTGATCAATAGCCCAATGCCTTAACCACTGTGCTAAAGAGCTAAAGAAATGCCTGAAGTAGCTTCAGATTCAAAATAACGGATAACACAGATCTAAGATGAAATTTACAATCTTTAAAAGTAGATTTTGCAGTGAGACTCTCACCCAGGTTGTACCACATGTCCCGGATCTCAAAGCCAATCTGGCGCCTCATGTCCTGATACCTGGAAGACATACAGAAGCATTTCAGAAGCACACAGCACACAGTTTTCTCATCCTTGTCCAAGGCATCTCTCATCCGAGGAGCTGAACAGGGAGACTAAATGATTTCCCTGGCTCAGAAGATTGCATGCTCTCCAAACACAAAGGGCCTCAGGTGTGGTGGCACGAATGAAATAATACATTACAGAACGAATGCCCAAAAGAACATCATATTAACACATTACAATAAATCATGCTAGCTTTCTTTGGTACCTTTGGTACAGGAGTACATGCATCTGTAAGTAATTCAAAACAGGACTAATAAACAAGCTAAAAGACAGAGAAGTTATACATTTGAACAGTTGGTTCAAATCGTGCTTCATAAAAATGGCCTGGCAAATATATATATATATATATATATATATATATATATATATATATATATATATATATATATATATATATATATATATATATATATATATATATATACATACATACTATGAGCTTCACATTTAAATTCTGAAAGTGACCAAAAGACAGAATTCTGAACTGAAACTGAAGACTAATGTGACATCCAGCATCAAGTTCTTTAACCCGTTTGGGATGAAAAGAACTTTAACGAAGCTGGTTTGCTTCTGTTGCAGCACATCCAAGTATATTGGTGTCAAGGCTTGGCGATGGTCATTCGGTCACCATGGTGACAGCTTAAGCAAACTCTACTAACTTTTACGTCTACCATTTGAATAACATTGTTAAAGAAAATATATAAACATATACATATATGTGTACTGTGTATACTGTTTATTGCCAATGCAAATTAAAGGCCCAAAGATAACTCCTTGACTGGCAATTAAATTGGAGTTAAAACGGACCTATTGTTCATAGTTTTTATGCTGCGCATTAATAAACTCATTAATACATTTTGTAATGGTTTAGCTTCTGTAATGGTTAGCAACTTTTCAGTTGAAAACGTGTGGCCGAGTTCCAAATGAGCGTCACAAATCACGTTATTCCAGCACTTTCTCCATCCATCTTCCGTACTCCTTATCCTACACGGGGCGCAGTGGAGCCTGGAGCCTATCCCAGTGAACCCTGGGCACTAGCTGGGGGACACACTGGACAGGGTTCAGGCACTTTCTCAAAAACACAATATCTTTCAAATAATGTCACAATGGGCCGTATTCCAAGTTGGTAACTTCATTAAAGAGTTGGGTTACACAGCTGGTTAAATGGATTTTTTAAAAATAAAATTCAGATTACGCAAACTACTTACATGTCGTTCACACCTGCAAGGTTACCAGATTTTTCTCAAGTAGAAGCACAGGAGCTTCCAGACCACTTCATTTAAACACAAACACTTGCCTTTAAGTGCAATAAACAATAGTGATAGTATAATGAAATAAAAAAAAAGCAAAGTGTCTTTTTTTTTCTTTGCTGTCATATTTAATATGATGAGGTACCTGTAAGAGCTGCACTTATATCAGTAGTCTGATGTGCAATTTCAGTATTAAGTCCTATCTCAACTCTGGATATGGCCCATAATGAGTTACCCAGAAAAAAACACAATCTTCTTCTGGACTCTTATCGTCAGTAGCATCAGTGACACCGGATTGGTTTCTAATTACAAACAACCCTAGTATGTCTTTCGGCAGCAGATCACAAAAAATTGGGTACAAAAATTTCAAAAACATTACAGAGGATAGTCATGACTTCAAAAGTGCCATAATTAAACTTTCAGAGTCTGTCACTGTAGAAAATAATAAGCTAAAATCCTGCCACTGAACGATTATATTTGCATGATCACACACACAATCCCACTCAATTTCCTCCTTCTGGTTAGAGTAACACATGAAGATGTATATCATAATTGGATACATCTGACAAGAGCTGCGCCTGTGTGGGAACCGTGACAACTGTTGACGTCTAGATATACTAATTTAAGATGTTCGTTCAGCCAAAAATTTAATCATCCCTGGTTAAAATATCTGTAAATGGTGTTCATTTAGTGACTTAGGATTGGTAAGTGCATAGCATATACACATGAATAAGTGGCCTGCGTAAGGTCACGTTCACATCCACCTTGCTTATTTTGGACCTTGTGGACAGACATGAACATGCAGTTCTCGCCTGGTTTCCCAGGGTTGAGCCTGACCAGTACGTGGATGGGAGACCACCTGGGGCAAACTAAGCTTGATGATGGAAGTGGTATTAGAGAGGCCAGCAGGGGGTGCTCTCCCTGTGGTCTGTGTGTGTCCTAATACCCCAGTATAGTGACGGGGACACTATACTGTAAAAACAGCACTGTCTTTCGGATGAGACATTAAACCTGACTCTGTGGGCATTAAAAATTCCAGCACACTGCTCGTAACAAGTAGGGTGTCCTGGCAAAACTCCCCCATTTGTCCTTCGGCAAAACACTGAACCCCAAGTTGCTCCCAATGACAAGTTAACACCTTGCATGGCAGCTCTGCTACCACTGGTGTGTGAGTGTGTATGTGAATGGGTGAATGAGACACAGTGTAACGCGCTTTGGATAAAAGCGCTATATAAGTGCAGTCCATTTACTCGATCATGGCATCCTAATAATCCCCATCTCTGAATTAGCTACATCACTCTCTCCTCTCCACTAATAACTTTTGTGTGGTGGGCATTCTTGCACCCTATAGGTGCTGTTACATCATCCAGGTGGATGCTACACACTAGTGGTGGTTGAGGAGATTCCCCTCAAAACCCCCCCCCCCCAACCGCCGTTTTGAGTGTCTAGAAAAGCATTATATAAATGTAACTGTAACCAACATGCCACCCAGGTGCACAGAGTATTGCAAAAATCTTGGGTCAGAGACAGGTGTAGGGTTAGGGTTAAAAAGAGACAGTAACTATACAAGTGACATCTAAAGCAAAAGCCACACTTGCTAGCCAGCTATACCAGAATCGGCTTAACCCTGAATCACCACAGCTACACACACACAGACACACAAGGGATCTGACACTAGATCAACACTCTTGCTCCAAAACACTCAATAAATCTGAGCCAGGCCTGCTCTCTTGTTAATACCCTCTCATCACCATGCTGTCACGTAGTGACATTTCAGAGGACCTGAGGCAATCTCTTGAATTTGCATCCACCATTGATTGCTTTGCCAATAAGCTCGCAAAGTGCCATAATTTATGGTGACAAGGACAGGAGAAATCAAGGCCTTATTAACACAAAAGCGGACAGCATCTCGAGCTTGATCCAAACCTAGGTCTCCTTGTGCTGAAAGTGTTTAGTGCTGACCGGAAACTGTGTGAACCCTAACATTACATGGAGAACGCAGCAATGGCAACCTTTCTGCTAAGACTAAAGGGGAAAAGAAATGCTCCCATAATTCTTGAGATGTTTGGTTTAATTGGGTGTGTAGAATTGTAGTGTGTACACCCAATTCATTTAGTCCCCACTGGTTTTTCCGCTCCCAGTCCATAGTACTAGTTCATGTTTCTTATTTTGTGTTGTGACCCTGTTTTCTGAGACCGCGACTTTGATTCCTGCTTTGCCCCGTTTATGCCTGTTTGCCGATCGCCGACACTTTGCCCGTCTTGACTACGTTTTTTGGATTACGATTTGGATTTCTCTGCCTGCCCTTAAATAAATACGTCTTTACCTGCACCTGCTTCCGTACTGTACTCCCTTATGTCTCGCGACATGACAGAATACTCCGGAACAAAAACAAAACAAACGCACGTCTCCACAGTAAACAACATCCGAAGAGCATGCGCTCGCCAAACACTCGTGCACGTAGCTTGTGTATGCGCGCACCCCCTCATCTCTCCGAGCGCGCTGCCGGAAGTTCAGGTTGTGATATTCACGCGTCTCACTCTGGTTGCTAGGCTATTTGGTCGCCTCATCAAACACGTCATTGTTCAGTCAAATTTATTCGGCCTTTTCACCGAATATGCTTTTTTTCTTTTTTTTTGCTATTTTCAGCCAAATAATTTCAGTTGCCGAACATTCGGTGCACCCCTAGAGTCAAGACAGGAAAATTAGCCGTGCTCTCTGTGAGGGAGGAATGGCATACTCTCGCTCCCCTTTCAATCATAGCGACACTAACCAATCAAGGGCATCTATGAGGCCCTGTATGTGGAAGAGGGTAAATCTCTCTTTCCTCCAAATGTGTTACAGTACCTTGTTATAATGCACGAACAGCAGTTGGTTTCACTTGACTCAGAGGAAACACTTTTGCCCCACACTCTCCAATTGATGGGTGTCGTGTGATATGGGACGGTCACCTAATGGTTGGAAATTGGCCAAAACAAAACTGGGGAGAAAACGTTTGTCCTAATAAATAATAACTGAACCAGAAGAATGACTGACCCATGATTCCCTCTGCATTTCAGACACCATGGCAAACTATTATATACCAGTATATTTCTGGAGTTATTAAAATGCCTGGATTTTAAGGAGACTATCAAACTATCAAATTCTAAATGGGCAAATAAAAAGCTGTCACAAACCACTTCAAAACTGCAGCACCCTGGCACCCTTCCTCAAAAAACACACCTATAGCACATAGCTCAACATTATTCAGAGAGAGAAGAAACAAACAAAAGATAGAAAGAGAAAAACAGTGCTTGACCAGGTCACAAGGACCTGAGTAACGCAGACGCACAGACAGGGATAAGTGAAAATGGAGAAAGAGTCCATAAGATTATATATATATATATATATATATATATATATATATATATATATATATATATATATATATATATATATATATATATATATACACATATATATATACACACACACAAGGTCACTTTCGAGTCCCTAGGCCTCAACTTCTTAATTGTATCTTGTCAACTGTAAGTCGTTTTGGATAAGAGCGTCATTCAAATGAGTACATTTGAAAAGAAAAAAAATGCTGTCAAGGTTGTGTGTCAAAGAGACAGACAATGAACTTTAATTGAGCATATCAGAATCACAGCCAATCTGTTGCCTGACTGGCAGAAATTTTGGCCGTGCAATAAATCCATTTGCACTGAGGGAAGCTTAGCCTAATGTCAGTAGAGTCCGAGAGATCAGAGGATTACATATAACTAGTGAAAGAAGCAGTTTCCCAATTTCCCAAAACCTGTTCATAAGGCTCCTTTAGCTATAATGACACCTACAGAACATCTTTTACGTCATACAGGCAAAACTAACAATCGCCTCAACACAATTATTCTTTAGAAATCTCACATTTTATATAATTTACTCGCATTGGGTTGTGTTGAGAGAAAATCTGTCTGTATCATCAACACAACGGCAAGCGAGACCATTTCTTACACTCCACATTAATGATGCGCTGAAACACCAAACTGATGTGTGGACCAACGGGTCTATAAATATTTAAGTGTTATCCACATGGACTTAACGGTGTGTTTAACAACTCTGGGCGGGAAAAAAAAAACTGAAATGCTGAATCTAATGTGAGACAGTCTTTCTCTGCTTAATAATTCCCTCATCAGTTCATTTCATATGTTCAAAACCGCAGAGCTGCTGTTCAATACAATCAGCCAAAATCATGCAGCTACAATAAAAAGTTGTCAAACTGTGTCGTTTCTAATTATGCAAGGATGAAACTGCTTACATTGTGGTTTCCAGTGGACTAATCTTTGAAAATGAAACCGGGCTCCGTTCATAAACGGAAATGTTCTATGCGCCACGTCTTCCGTTACATTATAGGATCGTTTACAAAAGGGTTATAGGAATACATTGGCATTGTTAAAGTCCCATGGTCTACTTTTAATTGCCTACCGCAAGTCTCCAAACTTTGAAATGAACCTTATATCCTGTGGAGCTTGATGTAAGAAAAGCAGTCTGAATAAATGTATTTAATTTATGGTGTTATTTTCACGTATTTGTAAAAAAAAAAAAAAAAAAAAAAATATATATATATATATATATATATATATATATATATATAGACTGATAAATTACACGATTACATCTAAAAACGTACAGTATGTCACCAAAAAAGTGACATAAGCAGTGCAGAAGGGTACGTTATCAGTGGTTGAATCTCGAATAGTGTTTCATTGAGAATTTAGTGCACTATTTAGGTTCTATAATACCCTATGTAGTGAGCGTATGTAGTAAACATGAATCTCTTTGGCCTAGTGATAAGTTACAGGGAGCTTACATAAAGAAAATGATTCCTGCATGAATAGACAGGGTGAAGATTTTCCGGCGAACCCTAGCTAAAAATATAAACGTCACATCAAACTAATTATCGGCAACAAGAAAACATTAAAGTGGGAAAATAAATGCAAAAAATCTGAAATGATGCCGAGATGATGCTTTCTTGTTTCCTTTCCTTCAGAAAACTTCTCCTGCAGCAGTTTATGATATGAAAGCATAGTGTAGTGCGACGTTCACTCTGCCTGAAGCAGTATGCGGTTATTAATTAATTATTATCCAAGTACTGGGCAGATCTGAAATCCTAGAGAGAAGTGGAGAGTGAAGACTGAGCTGATGCAGATGTAAGAAACACACTCGGTACTCACTTCTGAAAGATTTTCGCTCGTTTGTCACTTGAGAAGTTCTCCAGCTGCAGAGACTCCTGGGTAAGGAAGGCCACGGCCAGGTGGAAGTAGTTATTCCACAACTGAAGAATGAAGCAAGGGAAAGGGATGAATTATTCACGGAGCGATAAAGCACACTAGGATCAAGAATTCTTTTGAGCGTTTTCGCTGAACAACCTGAACACTGCAGTATCTGCCCTCCATTTTACTCTCTCCCCGTATTATAACCCATTTATCTGAAATTAATTCTCACCTGAAGCTCGAAGTTGGTCTGGTCCAGGAACTTCTTGCTCAGCACGGCTGCGTATTGATTGATGGCTCGCAGGAAGACTCTGAAAGATAAGAGACAGACCTCGTTTAGCTTCCGCTAACTGATCTGACACCACGCCACGAGCTGCTGATCACTGCTCCAGGTGACGAGTCTCTCCTCATTAGCGAAGCAGTAATAACCCTGTCTACGACATTCAAAAACATTGTTTTAGCTCATTTCCTGTAATTACAGGGCCTGTCTCCGAGCGAGAGGTTCATAAACACAGCTTGTTAAACACATGAGGGTGTGGAGGGGGGACCCAACACACTGCTATTACTACTCTGGGTGAGAAAGTGCTCTGACCTGAACCACACAAAGGTTTGCAAAAAGGGAGGACATAAAACACGGACGTTAAACTTAATCACTAGCCTTTAACTGCTGCAGTGGCAGAACAACATTAGGAGACCATTAAGAGAACATTAAGACAACATTAGGATGACTACAAATTACAGCTGCACGGGAATGAGATTTCGACCATGTTCTATGCACGGAAATTTAGTCTAAACGAAAAATAACTACATGCTAGTGTTAATGAAGGAAATCAGCTGCGTGCATGACACGTGATCACATGACATACGTGTACCACTCATAAACACCAGTCATTTAAACATAAAAAAAATAATAATAATAATACATCACATGACTTTGGCATAAACAGGAAGAGAAATTCATGCAAAATTTCAAACATTAAGTCTTGATTATGAATGCATTAAAAACAATGGTAACACTATGCTAACTGTCAGTGTGTGTAATGTCACTGCAACCGTCAAGTTGTTTTTCAGCACTTTGTCTTAACGTTTATTTTTTTTTTTTACGCTGAATCATACAACAGTCCTAAACTGCATCCATGTTGTACATGTCATGTCAATAATATTGCTATAATTTGATCCAACATTATATTTTCTATAATTGTGCAATTTTATATCTGAATATTTTTTTGTTTAAAAATACAGTGGATTTTGTTTTCCAAGTATAATATTTAATCCTTTTTTTAAAACTCACAGTATTCCTGCACAAGGCCAGTCCATTTCCTTTTTAATATAGTGCCTCATATTTTACAGTCAAAAAGTCAAAATGATGTGATTTTAAGTGGATATCTTTTGAAATAATTTATGCATGAAAGGGTTAATGAACGTTAAATGAAGGCGTGGATGGGGCGACATTTGGATATAATTCACTTTAATAACAGCTGACACAGTCTCGGGGGCTTTATGCTGTGCAGGACCGTGTTCAAACTTCTGTTTGAATGTGAAATGCGTTTTAAAATAATGTAATAATGAATGTATAGACAGATCAGTAACATTAAACCAACTGAAAGGAGAAGTGAATAACATTGATTATCTTGTTACAATGGCACCTGAGCCAAGGGGTGGGATATATTAGGCAGCAAGTAAACAGTCAAAGTTCTCAAAGTTGATGTATTGGAAGGAGGAAAAATGGGCAAGTGTAAGGATTTGTCTGAGCAACTTTGACATGGGCCAAATCGTTATGGCTAGATTACTCGGTCATAGTATGTCATATACACACACACACACATATACATATATTAGTTACACACATTAAAATTCACTGCATCACAACTTCAGTTCCTAAATAACCCTGCAACTGACATCTGTCTGTACACAGAACCTTTTCCTGCTCACAATGTAATCTTAAATTTGACAGAACACTAAGTCCTGACCTGTAACCTCAGATCAGCTAAAGTGATCATTACATGCTAAAATGACACTTCACAATCAGTTCAGAAAGATGAGCTCCAGCATGACAGCCCTTAACCTGATCATCACTCCTGACCCCACTGCACACCAGCACCATTATTAAACACCTCTTTCAAACCACTTACAAAGCAGAGCTCTGCTACTACAAGAGGGGGAAAAGTCACTACCTGAGAGCACATGAAGATGATACTGTGTCTCCACTATAAGAGAGCGTGTCACTAATGCCTGTGCTTTTAGCCATAAATAAGTTCCTTCCTCAATCCTCCATGTCAAACACACCGCCTGTCTTCACTGGAGCTGAATAAAAATAGTTTACAGGATTTGAGAATGTAAACAGAGCAGAAAGGCTCTAAATCAGCCTGTAATTTAGCATGAAGGCTGGGATGACAGGATTGGGATGAATATGGGATTGCCAAAAATAAACAAAGATGCTCAGTGCTGCTGTAAAAAAAAATATAAAAAAATAATTTACGGAAAACTTAAATCTTCTGCCTGGTTCATGGCGAAATGTCTGCTGTTTAGTTATTCTGAAAAACGTTACATCTGCAGACATGCCAAATATAAAATATGCTATTAATATTGATAAATATAACCTCAGTTCAAACAAACAGTAAACAGAAAATAAAATTTGCTATAATTTTACAAAGGGAAAAAAGAACACTTCCAAATATAGGCATAACACCATATAAGGTCTATCAGACATTTGTGTAAATGCTGACAAGTAATAACCGCATATTGAAAGGTTATGAAAAAACCCCATAAAAACAACAAGCATTACAGATACTGTACTGTTAAGTAAGAAATAAAACACATGGACGCATGATTTAAAGAAAAATAATCAACAGGGTGGTGTGATGCAGACCGATGTGAAGCATTAGGTTTAGATTACATGCAGCGTTCTGTATACAGGTCTCTGTGAATGAGCGGTTACTATAGAAACAACATTATTATGAAGGAATTAATATAAACCTGTGGTTTGTCTTGCAGCGCATACTACGGTCAGAGATGCTGTTATAGAAACGTAATCAACACCTTCTGACCAGTCACATTCGAGAGTTCCACAAGAGTTCTGGTAGTGTGTTCTAATGAACAAATATTTAATACATTATGCAACTTGGTATTAAGGCATGCAGCATGTACAGTATGCTACTAAATAAATGAGCATTTATACATAACTAGCTTATTAGCTTGATTTAGTAATTAAATACGTGGTCAGCATCCCTGCTCCAGGACACACAACTTCCTGTATGACGCAAAGCTTCTCTTCGTACTGGTAAAGATTTATAAAAATGCTCGGATTTGCGCTATAGGAGTGCAGATCTCCAGGATGCTGGTTGATGACCACTGACATGATTTACACATTATTCAGCTCCAGTCTTCAGGCTCCAGACCTTGAAGGCCGTAGTGCCTGCAACAACTGAGTAGTTAATTCCAGTACTCGACTTACGCTCCACTAAAAATAATAATATATAACGAATAAAATGTATGTGAAACTACTAGGACTGCCTTTTATTGCAGCTGATTACTAGCAATTGAGGTACTTCAAGTGTGGAGCGGTATAATGAGGGCCAGAGAGGATTGATTCTGTGAGGGGGAAGTTCATGTGAAACTTTAACTACACCAAGAGAGAGAGAGAGAGAGAGAGAGAGAGAGAGAGAGAGAGAGAGAGAGAGAGAGAGAGAGAGAGAGAGAGAGAGAATATCATTAAACCGGCAGGCATGTACAGTACAACTGGTCCTTCAGACATCTCAAGAGTAAAGTTTAAGATGACATTGCAGCATATCTATACCTGTAATATTTACAATCATGTGAAAGTCCTAAAAGTGACAAGATGACTTCATAAAATCATCATAATTGTAAATTATATGAGGGTCTACTTTTTCCCCCTTTTTAAGCACATTGCTCATTATCATCTAGAAACCATGAGCAAATGCATTGTCTATAAGAAACAAAAACAAATAAACAAGCAAACAAATTTCTTTATACAAAATTGTATGCCTTAACATATACTTTAAACAGGACAGAAGCTATTGAAGAAAAAACATCTGAGACATTTAACCTTGCTGTGACCTTCACCCTATTTGGATCGATTCCAAAATCGAATCAGTTCATCTGTTGGTTATGGTGATAATTCCATAGAAATCCTACAAACATTCAACCACTCGCTAATGAGAATTTCGGGCAGATGCAAGGACGGACATCCCAAAAACATTAGCATAATTAAATAATAATAATAACAACAAATAGTGCACTAAAATTCAGGTACAAGTATATTAACGGTTAATATTGCACATCCCGATCATCTTATTAGGATGTATTAATCCAAACTACCAAAAGCACTGTAAATAATATGATCAAATAAGGAGACAGACATTTGATAAGCATGAAGGACTGACCAAATGCTAGAGGCGCCGTTTTCAGTTTTGTAGAGATGTAAACCCATAGAGGTGGGCAGATATGATGGGATTGAGAAGGCACATGTGGAATACAGTACAGTTGTGCTTGTAATGAATGTGAAAAAGGTGGATTATTTATTAAATAAAAAATGCTTTTTGGAGGAAATATCCAAAAAAAAAAAAAAAAAAAAAAAAAAAAAAGCACACATTGTAAGCACACATTGTCCAATCAAAGTATAATTTACACAAAAGGAAAGAGCACAGAAGCACAAGTTTTGGTGTTCTTTTGGTTTGAGCGAAAGAATCACAGCTTTTCTGTTTACCATGTCTGGTACGGACTTGAGACACTTGCAAAGCTAAGAAATCAGTAATGCAGCTGCCTGTAACAGTTTGCTCCACATCATTCTTATCATGCCATTGATGAGACCTTGTGATAATGCATTTCTCAACTCGAATAGTTTCATTGGCAAGCTATTGATCGATATTAAATTAGCCTCTCGTCTAACATCACCCCCCACTGTCACTGTACAGATACACCATCACATTAAGGGACATACAGAGGGCTTTATGTTCATGAAGTTGGCAGCGTGACTAACCACACCTCTTAATAATCCCAACACAAATTTGACAAATGATGCCTCTTCTCACGAGGTTACTGTCTGCAGCAATGGTAAAGAAATTAGTTCTGGCAAGCCTATATGAGTCAATGTCACACAATACTCTGACTTATTACTGCGATCACTTTATGATCACTGAGTTCCTAACAGACAGTATCATTTCAGACTGTAACCACGCATCCAAGACACACACACAAACACATTACATCCAACCTGTTAAATATGATTCTCTCTCTCATTCTCATTGCACTGGCTCTTCCAGTGATAAACTACACTCATTGCTCTAACACACTGCTCGGCTATACTACATCACTATTGTCAGCGATCATGACATGGAGCATCACGCTGTGCAAAACAAGTCTATTCCTTCATCGCCGTCATCAGTCAATAAAAGTTCAGCAGGTCAAACAAATCTCTCTGCTAATGATCGCACCATTTCTATTCCTATATATTCTTGTAAGCCAGTCACGTACAGTCAACAAATAGACGTACTGCGCACTCTCACTCACTCCCTTTCTCTCTCTGACCAAGCTAAATAGCGGCCTAATACTCTGGTGCTGGTTATACATGTAGGCGCTGTAGTACTCAGACTGAAGCTAAGCAACCTGAAAACAATTTGCGTGCGTTTTAACACCACTGAACTGGCTTTCATCCAATGGGAATGAAATCAATTTTGAGCTCACTCTTGTGTGACAGTGATGTGATGCAACATATCGGCCACAAGTCATTCATTTTTATTCAGAGCTGGTGAGTTCCGGTAACCGACGACAAAGCAGCTTTTAGTGATGCGACAAAGCTGAGCGCAGTTGAACGTAATGCTAATGAGAGTGAGGGGTGAGAGTAACGTTATGCAATAGAAGCGAGGGGCAGTGAAATGTCTGCTTTACCCTACGGAACATTATCCATGTTTTTTTTTTTGCTTCCACATATTCGCTCCTACTTGCAGATCCAGTCGGTGAGTCTCCGTTACTCCCAGTAGGCAGTGTTTGATTTACGGGAAACAGGACAGCACTAGTGTTTTCCCCGTTCTATTTAGGTACATCAAACCCCCTGAATCCTGTAAAGTAGGTTGCAGAAATCATGAAAAGGGACACTAGCAGACAGTGATGCACTGCACAGATATATATTATACACAAGCTTCCTTCCAGAATTGTTTTTAGAACTATGGCATATTTTTGAAATAACATTTAATTTTTTTTTTTTTTTTTTAAATGTTCTGTAGTTAGCTTGTGGGGATAATCACACTACCAGTGAGCTCATGGTAACTGGCAGCAAACTAAAGATAGGAAAGCCAAATAACGATCATTATAGACGAACTTGAGTGACATAAGGCGCAAAAAAAAAAAAAAAAAAAAAAACCCAAATCGCATGTCTTATCTGAGTGCAGGGCGAGAGTGAGACCGCAATTTCCAAATATTTGTAAATGTAATAATAAATGTAACTACTATTACAAATACTAAAATCTTCCATACAGATAAGAACATATTCAAGACATATTTGTACGATTAAAGTAACAGACTAATAAATAAACAAACTGAGAAGTATGCTCCAGGGAACCCTTATACTGTAGGTAGAACTCAACAACTGAGGGTTTTCTCATCAGGGTTCCAAAACGAATCATATTAAGAAGCTATAATAACCTACGCAAAGAACCCCATGGAACGTATGAACTAGTTTTGCTTTTTTCTTTCTTTTTCCTTTGGAATACTCAATGCAGTATTAATACGAGCCCCCATCACAATCTTCATAGTCTTTCCAAAACCATGAAATAATCCGCAGTTACACTGGATGCAGTTTTAACAGACAAAGGTTTCGATCATATTTAGAAAATAAGTATGCAATAAAACTTATATGATGAAATGTGTTCAGTTTCTTGTCACCACAGTACTCTTTACCTGGCTGCTACCGCAATAACTGCTATGTCCACATATGGTATAAGCTAATCTGCAGAATACTATGTCACAGTATGTTATATTTATAGTCACAGTATTTTTTATTTTATTATATTCTTATTCTTTTGCACTACCTGTCATATCAAACATTTCCATACTAGAACTGTGTACTGTTTGGCACTACACTGTCACTTACTGTGCCCATTATCCTGTTTTACTAGTTACTGTACTGCCTTGTTTGCACACGTTTGCACGTGCACTTTATGTAGAATATGTAGGTCTTTATTTAGTTCTGCGTTGTCACATGTGGTCAGTGTGTTGTTTTCTGTAGCACCGTGCTCCTGGAGGAACGCCGTTTCATTTCACTGCGTACTGTACCAGCTGTATACGGTTGAAATGACCATAAAAAGCAACTTGACTTGGCTTGACTATGCATTTTTGGTAATAATGTAGGAATGTCTGTGAAACCAAGCACACTGAATATCTTATATAAACTATTATAAACTATTTCGTTGACATAATTGTTTTGTAAATATTTGCACTGCACGGTAATTTTCTTCAATAGTACTAGCTAGTTAGCAAGCTCTCATTTACTTGCATTGAAAGTATCAGTGCAACTGAGTGCATCCCAGCTAGCAGCCTGAATATCCTGAACTATCAGTGCAACTATAAAACATGTCATTTTTAATAATGAGCTATGTTCTTGCGATAAACGTTTTTCCTGCCAAATCGACAGTTACTCAAAACTGCTTAATTTATACAATTAAACTAATTATAAAATTTAAACACTTAAAAATAAATAAATAAATAAATAAATAAAAGGGTTTCCAAAACAGTTTAATGTGCTTCCAACACTGACACCAACATTTAGTATAATTGACAAAATTGCTTTCATGGTTGGTGTCAATTTTGGAAGCATGTTTAAGTGTCATTAGACAATTTATTAACCTTGATATATGAATGGCTAATTAGTCTGTTTTTTTTTTTTTTTACCTCAATGGTGTGCCCAAAATATAAGAGACGCATTTTCAATACAAAGCAAACGATGCGTGTTAAACAGTGACTGAACAGAGACAAATAGAAGGCTTTCACATAATCAGAGGCTGGCCTCCGATCAGTCTATACCAGTATAGACAAAAGAGTCCATTTTCTTACTGAGAAAAGGGAATAGAAAGAGAAATCTAAGGAACTAGAGAGAGGAAAAAAAGAGGAAACGAGCCTGCAGTGAACTCTAATAGGTAGACAGCGACAGTAATCTACTCTGATGTTATGCAATAAAATGTTAATAAATGAAGTGGTAGGAAGCTTTTAGTAGGAAGGACACATGATTGCATCTGGGTCAGGACGAAAGTTGAAATCATCTGCGGTCGAAGCAAAGACAAGACAGAAGTGTGCTCTCCTTTTACCTTTTATCAAGATGTCAATAAGAATGTCTATATGGATGTAACTTGTGTGTTAAAAATAAATGAACAGATAAATAATAGAGTTTTCTTAATTTAGCACTAAATGACTACTTTTCCTTTTAAACTCTGAGTGCTTGGGTTTATCCACTCAAGCCTGAACCCAAGCACTTAAGAACATCCTGATAGTCCTGATAGTCTTTTACTCCAGTCATATCATTCGATTTGTGCTACACAGAGCAGATCGGTATGATATATTCACTAGTCGTGTTCACTTGGACATGGACAGAATACAAGCATGTGATGGTGAAGATCTACCTGAAGGTGCTGAGGCGTTGTACAGAGAAATAAACAATCAATCTCCTCCATGTGATCAGTTAAAGAGTTCATCCACCTATCCATTCGTGATCAGGATGCGATTATTATCGAATCAAGGCACAGTCAACTGTCCTCTAAGACCATGCTCATATTCATGGGTGATCCAAAGATAACTGGCTCATGTGTGGATGTGGTCAGATGTGTCTTGGGGCACTTTGTGATCCTCTGACTCAAATCACCTGATCAGATGACTCAAAATTTTCTGATTTGATGATACAAACCAACTATTCGATAACTCAAATAACCTGATTCAATGACCAAAAAAAATCCAATTCTATGACTCAAATTAACCGATCCAATAACTCCAATCACCCGAACAGATGTCTCAAATCACCCGATCAGATGACTCACCAACCGCAGGGGACTCAACTCACCTGATATAAAGACTCAAATAGCTCAATATAATGATTCAAACCATCCCACCTAAAGATCCAAATCACTTGATCTGATGACTCAAATTACCGGACGCAATGAATCAAAGCACTCAATCTGCTGACACAAATCACCCCACCCATATATGATCAGGGAACAGACAAAATTGCACAATGCGATGACTCAAATTGCTCGCTATTACGACTGAAACTGCTTAATCCGATGCCTCATTTCAGCCCATCTGATAAATCAAACCACCCAATTCAGCAACCCCAATCACTCGATCTGATAACGCAATCGACCCGATCCAATAACTCAAACCACCTGAACTGATAATCAACCTGATCCAATAACCCAAACCACCTGAACTGATGACTCAAACCACTCAATACACTCAGGACAGAGCCAAATTGCTGATCTGAGGACTCAAACGGCACGATCAGATGGCTCAAACTACATTCGTTGGTAGTCAGGGATGAATAAGGCCACAAAGCACTTAAGTAATCTGAACCATAATGCGTTCCGGAGTTTCCTTGACACACAGGGTACGATCAATTTCTTAATTAATATTGCTGTTACTTAAAGTATAATCCAGGATCCAGGCTCTCCAAAACATGAGAATGTTTTATATTAAGCGCTTCAAACAAACTCGTAAGTGTATTAACGTGGCTCGTCATGTCAGATGCATGTGCTGTTTAATGTGTTCCCCACATATTTTCTTCGGCACAGAAATTACATTTTTATGCTTATATCATTATCTATAAATGTCATAAATTCACACCAGTATCTCCGTTTTACATAAGGGCTCGTCCTGACAGCAAGCGAGTCTCCATTAAACGTCACTGAATCAATCAAACAGCACGTGAAAGAAAGGAAGCACAATAACTCTGACTAAAACATTCATGTGGATCAAATATGTTGTTTGATGCTATATTTAGTGATATTTAGTAACAAAAGTAATAGTGTTTTTTTTTTTTTTTTTTTAATGAGAGCAGTACCTGTAATGGGGTTAGAACATGTAAATGTAAGAAGTGTCATACATTCACGGAATAAAGTTACATGTTACTGTGTTCAGACGAGTGAATGTGTGTGTTACAGAAGAACATTCAACCTCTTACCAGTTAACACAGTCTGTGCTTTTGCTTTTCTTGTTTTTAGCAGTTTTTAAAGCAGTGATTTAACTTCTGCTGTAAAGCTTGTGGACAATCAGTTGATTTGTCTTCAAAATATAAATGTTAATGATTTAAAAAAAATCCTTTGCACAATGTATAGCATAGCGCACAGATACATTTCATACCTTTTTCATTTCAAGGACAACATCGGGCAGAATGTGAAAAAATACAGAAAATAAAAACTGGCCTTTTAACCCAACTAATCGTTTAATTGAAGCAACAATTGATAGATTAATTGATTATCAAAATAATTGTTACTTGCAGCCCTAAATTTATACTGCTGCAGACAGATTGAACAGTGGAAATATAATGCACTTCTAAGATCTGTGAAGAGCACTATATATGCTAAACTGAACATCATTTGGGATTCAAACAGAAAAAGCAACATAAAGAAAATAAACAAATGCAATAGAGCAAGAGTAGTTTTTTTTAAATTTTATTTTCCTCAAGAAGAAAAAAAAAAAACCCAGAGTAAACAGTATCTTCCATTAAAACTTTTACAAATAGCATCTCTTTTAAAAACGTACCTAAGTAAATGTATAGGAATAAAGATAACATTTTACTATCCAGCTCTACACACATCGAAGGACTCCTCACGCAACTTATTAGGCCTGGTCACGAAACCCGATCACAGGTAGTCAGTAGAGATGCCTTTGAGACACACGAAAATGCAAGGAGTAAACAACTACTTGTCTTGGCTGTCCTCTTGCGATCGGTTCACCCGAGACTGATGTTAATACCAGATGTGAACAGGGTTTTAGATAACCTGTCTGGGGGCCAAACTGTGGAAAACAGACTGTCCGCTTCACCAAGAAACACTTTGTATTGGGAGTCTCTCTGCATCCGAAAGCTAAACTGTTTAACTAAAAGGAGAACCAAATTAAAAATCAATCCTTAGCGCCGTTGGCAATGTTCCCCAAATTTGGTCTCAGAGTGAATTATTGGCAAAGAACAGCCCCACCTGTTTCAACAGATAAAATGTTAATTACGTCTTTGATTAGCTAAATTAGAGGGTGTTTGTGATGCATGAGCTCAATGCTGATCAAGCCTCTTGACTCTGGGCACATAGCAGGAATGCAGAGTGTGACACTGCGATTAATGACACCTAGTAAAGTAAGGCAAGGATTTTACTGGAAGGAAAAAAAACTGGGAATCTTCCTGAATTGAACCTGTATTCAATGTAAACTTTAATATGAAACTTATGTACTACAACACTAATGTAGAGCTAGGAAATGATTCGCAAACCTATTTTTCTGATAAATATCATATGATATATTTGTCATATCGCCCACTCCTAGGACTCAAACCCTATATAAAATAAATCCACTAAACCCATTACAGAGACTCCGAGGAGCAGAATCCTGTTACCACTTTACACTAAGGTTTCTATTCAGAACCATGCTAATCCTCACACCTGCTTCATAGGCAGTCGTTAGATTTATGCTTTTCAAATCATTCTTAAAGGATCCTGTGGCTGTGGAAGACATCCAGCTGCCATGCACGGTGAAATCTTAAATGGACAGGAACGCCTAAGATTTATATAAATTTAGGACACCTAATCGGTATTTTGATAACCATCCCATCAAATCGTCATCTAGTCTGACCCATCATCATTTACGGATAAACAGACAGCATCAGCCGGAAGACTGACGTGTGCAAATAAAAATATTAATCTCCATATAGAATGGCACCAGAGGACATCTTTAGGCTTGGAGCATTTCCAACTTCTGTAAAATTTTGCGTTAATGCTTATGAGGGTTTTTCAGTACATCAGCAATGCTAAATGACTTCAGCGGTAATTAGCATGCGCGACCTTGAATATGAGCACAAGAAAAGCCAAAGTCAAAACTTTCACGGCAACAAACTCTAGAATGTTTATTTTTTCAGTTCAGATATCAAATATCAAACTAATTCTGAAATCCAAGAGGCGGAGGCCAATATTTTTAGCTCCTCATCAATTAGAGTAATTATGTGTGGGTTTTTTTTTTTTTTTTTTTTTTTTTTAGATGGATAGAGAGATATTCTGGTGAGGGCACAACTGTTTATCATAACTATGACTATGTTTACATGGACAGCAGTAATCTAATTACTGACCTTATTCTGAATAAGACAATATTGTGATTAAGGTGTTTACATGAGTCGCTTTTAGAATACTCCTTTCATGTTCCCGTTTTACACGTTATAGAACACAGATCGATTAACGCCGCACGTCATTACGTCACCGCGCCACGCCGTCCGACGTTCCCTCCAGAATTTCACATATCGACATACAATTCGTCTTCGTTATGGAACCGTATACAGTTGTGGGTGTTTTTATTTTTAATTTTTATGAAAGCTTCAAGTGTGGTTAATTATTTGTCGTGCTATACGTGCAAATAGACGACTGCTTGAAGCCGTGGGCTGCGACCCAAACCGCGTACTTACCGTCTATATAGTAGCCGAAACACACGTATTTCACCTACTATATAGTAGGTAAGTGCGCGGTTTGGGACGCAGCCGTGCTCTCTTGTTTGGCGTCAAACGGTTGAGCACTTCCGTGTGTGTACGTGTCCTGTTGCAAAATGCGGTGAAAACTCCCACACGACGTTAATAGTGTGATTAAGGTGTGTACATGTCTGTAACGCACTTCGATAATGCGAATAAAACAGGAAAACTCAACATATCTTAATTCGATTTGTGTTTACTTTGAGTATGACTTTAGTCAGATTAGGGTCATCAATAATCGCTAGTTTCTTATACGGGTTAATATCGGATTATTGTTGTCCATGTAAATGTACTGAGTAACATAAGTAAGAACAGAAACTTGTCTCATGGACGTTCCACAACATTAGATCGAATTATACGCTGTACTCAGCAATTTTTCGCTCATTAATCAATTGGCAAAATGTCTCTACGGTATAAGCAGAATAACACGCTCCAGATCATGCGAGCCGCATGATACCGCCGCATCATGGATTATTTTTGATTATTGTTGTCGTAGGGTATCCCTTACTTAATAGTACGTTCTCATCATATCAAAAAGTCTTCACACCTTTGTTAAAGTTGTAGCTACTGGCTGGAAACCAGTTTTGGAAATCTCTGAATTCTGAGTTTAATGTTACCTCAAACACAGATGAGACCGAAAATGGCTGAGACTTCCACAGCTAGTTGGTAGTATAATTACTATACGAGTAACTGTGACATGACATGAAGACACTATAAGATACATTTAAGGGTCTAATCTAAAGATCCATGTCTAATTATAATACACACCCCACTGATTAAATCTGCAGCAAACCAACAACACTGAAACACAGCTAGTTAATCTATTAAACAGTTGCTGAAAATGTAATAAGCTTTTGAGGTATAAATTTTCATGCTTTACTGGCACAGAAGGTGAAGGAGTCTGTGTGAGTCACATGAGCACATAAGATTAGGGAAAGGGGACGGGGCTTAAAGGAAGTGTCGGTCAATATCAGAGTCCAAAACACCTTTGCAAGTCATTCACGATTAACATGTCATAACATTTTACTGGGAAGAGAGAGACTTATTTTTGAGTGATAACGTTTTTTTTTTTTTGCTGCACTCCTACACAAAATGTGAAAGGCTGGCAGGTCTGGTAACACGATGCAATCACTGATAAACATCACTGGATAGTGTGGCAGTTTAACATCACGTAGGGATGAGTTCATTATATCACACAAGCCTAGCAAAGTCTTACTTTTTTTCAAATGTACAAAAGCTCGCATTTGTGTCAGACACTTAATATATTTTAAAGTATAGTAAAGAGACTAATCTCAAAATGTCTTTCACTAGGCAGCAGCCCAAGAGAGCACTTTATTTCCAGCTGAATTTCTTCCTTGACCTTTTATGCTTTCAGCTGACTTTACTTTCGAGGTTTCGGTCATATAGTCTTAAAGAGGTCCCCCCCCCCGTTCTGTTTCCGCCACCGTTTCGTTTTTCTTTTCTCCTCCAGTTTTTCTCTCTGCCCATATTAAACTGCTATAGGTGCAACACAACTAGGAATCGAAGAAACTGAACTCTAACAAATGAAAGTTGACCTTTAACAGGGAATGATCTAAAAAGATGCACCACTGAGTCCAGTAATGCTGTATGAGCTGGCAAAGGTCAGGAACTTATGCAAAACAGTGTGCCTGTGAGGGGTGGGATTTGGGGGGGGGTGGCAGGCACTAAGGCAGGCATGAAGATGCTTTTCAAATGTAATAAGCAGACATGAGCAGGAGCAGGGATATCAGAATCAGATGCTCTTTGTCGGCATTAGGTTTTTACAAATTTATACTTCGAACCGTTAATGGCCTTGAAATACAGCAACCCCCATAATTATTGGCACTCTTTATTGCCAAATATTGAAATTGGTCACATTAAATAAACATGACAAACCACTGGAGACTATTTGCATTTACTCTGACAAAACATAATTCTGCATTTGATTTCTTTTCCTTTTTTTTCCCTTCCTCTATTTACTCTCTTTTCCCTCCGATTATGTTGAGTTTTGGTCTCAATGTGCCCAATCTATTCCTCTCTTCACTTTCCTTCACACAAAAGAGGCACAAGGGTGCTGACCAGTACAAATGAGGAAATGGATTCTTCAAAATAGATTTGCAGTTAAAAATACAATTAAGCACAATCAGAGCCATTACAAAATGTCAAAATCCAGAACGGGTCAAACTTCTACAGGGAGAGGATACAGAAAGTTTTGTAGAAAATGTTCACCAAAAAGTTTTAGAACTAGAAAAGAGATGTATAGCTTTTTAGACACAACAGATATCGTCACAAAGCATCTTTACAGTAATGTGGATATAGATTTAAAATCACTAAGGAGAAAGCCAGGGGTGACGGCGGCAAGAAAAGAAAGAAAGAAAAAAAAACTCCCTGAGACGACACGAGGAAGAAACCTTAAGAAGAACCAGAGTCCAAAGGGAACTCTTCCTGTTCAATTTAAGGCGAGCTTAAGCACATTAAGGCAACTTTCACCTCAAGTTCAAGTTGTACAACAAAGCCAGAAATACACTGAAATGCTAGAATAAATAATAATAATAATAATAATAATAATAATAATAAACAAACAAAACCCCCTATTATTTCCGGTGTCTTCTCGCATGAGCTTTCAGCATTTCTCACACTGTGTAAATGAGCTGCTACAATGGCGGATGCGTAATGTGGATACGGCCTCACCATGAGCTTGTGCTAAGGATGGGTGATTGGGATCTTTGCCTGACAAGTCACCACCCATTTGTCCAGACTGAGAAATCTCTGAGGATGCATAAATAGACTCATCATGAAGAGTTGGTAAGGTTCATCTGGAGGCCTGGTAGCGCTGCTGATGCTGATGCCTTAGCAAACAACACAGAGGAAGCATTGGGGATATGTAAAGCGGCACAGTGGAACCGAGGTTGTTACTCCATTCCACATGACTACATCCCTGAGATGAGAAGCAGCTATGTAATTACTCTTATCGTTCGCACTAAGTTCATAATTAAAGCCTGCGCCACTTTCAATTTACTTGGCAGCAAGGGCTAATCGCTGCTGCACTCTTCAACGGGATCGCTCCTCAAATGGAGGACAATGTAGAAACGGCTTTTAAAATAACATCAATTACAATTATATTCTACCTTTTTTTTTATTAGAAAGTGTTCCCTGAGCTGAAATCTATTTAC
This sequence comes from Ictalurus punctatus, assembly GCF_001660625.3. Classification (NCBI taxonomy): domain Eukaryota; kingdom Metazoa; phylum Chordata; class Actinopteri; order Siluriformes; family Ictaluridae; genus Ictalurus; species Ictalurus punctatus. The sequence continues at coordinate 22,697,518 of NC_030428.2, forward strand.
TTTGGCTTAGAAGAAGAAAAAAAAAAACTTTTCAACTCGTAAAATTTAAAAAAAAAAAATAATAATAATAATAATAAATTGAGGAGGATGGAAAAAAGAGGAAGGCAGCAAGCTATTAAATTATCCCTCAGTTTGTTCTTCTGATCTGTCCAGAAGCAAAGTCCTGTCTGGTGTACATATACACACATACATACACACACACACACACACGAATATATCATTATAAAATCTCCTTACATGGCTCTAATCAGAGTACAGTGTCCAGCTTGCCTTAGCCATGCCCTGACACATATTAACCCGTCTCCTCAGGACACGGACAGAGGATCTCCAGAAGGTGTGCAGCAGGTGGGGGAACACATGGCTCTCATTTGCAGGATGCTGGGGTGTGATGGTAAACAGACGGCGACGTAACGTCTGGAGCAGCTCAGGGTGTGAATGTTAAATTGAGGGGGAACCAGCAGCATTTAGACAAACAGCAGTAACCCATAAGAGCTTCAAAAGATTGCTGAGGATTTTCATAAAGAATGGTTGATTGACAGATGAACAGACTAATACCTCGACTATAAGGGAACCTCGACTATGAAGACTTGTAGGCCTTAAAGTGCAATAATTACCCTCTCCTACTAAAATACGTTGTTAGAAACACATGAAATATGTTCATTACTTTAAAAATCATTAATATTTAGTACATATTTCAACCTACGGAGGCCGCCATTACGTGACACGCGCAGTGCACTCTGAGTCACTCAAAAGAATTAGCTACTAGCCCCCGCAGAAGGAAAAGAATGCCACACTCTGCTGCTTTTGGCTGTAATTTTACAGTTCTTGTGTGCTGTGATACAGGGGATATCTGTAAATATAATCAAACCCGTAAGCATCTTGTTACTGCGTTTTTTCCCTGTATATTCTCATAACGTAAAGCTCCTTTAAAATTAGCCTAAAACGCTTAGCCAAGGCATACACAAAGTAAAATTAAAGCTGTTCTTGAACCATTTGGAGTACATGCATGGTTTTGGTCTCTTTTGAAAAGTGGACTAAATATTTTTACACAATTGGATTGTTGGACCTTTGCCAGTATAGGAGGCCATTCACATGTCACGCCTAAAACCGCGTGGAAAACGTGGCCGCGCCGCTTTCACCTTCTTTCTGAAGCGCTTGGAGCTTCTGCTCCTGTGGTGTCTGCGATTGCTAAGCAACCATGAGCTGCGCTCTCCATGACGACGATGAAGTTTTAGCACAGGATGGATTTACAGCACCGCAAATCCCTTGCAGTAGCTCTGTTATTAGAATTCTTTATATAGAAGAGGAAAAACAATACCGTGTTTTCAAGCACGTAGAAAACATGGAGAATTTCACCAACTAATCCAAGAGCTCCGTCTGAATTAAAGACACTTGACAAATCGTACAGCTCTGGGTATCCCTGTACAGTTATGATCAGCTGTTCCTCCTCGGCTGAGCTGTCGATGTTGTTTACGGAAATGGTGAAGCTGATTGGTTGGTTCTTATCACATGACCTGCAGTGCGCTTGTGACACAAAAATTGGGATCTGTTCATCTCAAAAAATGAGCGCATCGCGCACTCTATATGAGCGCGCTTGCTGTGTGTCTACATTTAAAATAACGAACTTGAGCGCGCAAATGACGTGATATGTGAACGGCCCCTAACAAGACGGTTTGTGTCAGGATGTTACGGATCAGTGGATTACTATGAGGCTTCGTATGAAGTGAGTTGCCTCCATTTTGTAAGTGTTTGTTTGTATGTCGGTGGTCTGACGGACATTGATTGTAGCTGCTGTTGTGACTGTATCACAATACAGTTTATATCAATCGAATCACAAGAATCTTAGCTTTCCAAAGATTATGAATACCTTTGTACACACAGAAGCTGTGTAGACAGCATAGATTTACTCATAACATGGCGATATCGCACTGGTGGGCCGTTGGAATTGTAACAGGTTAAAATATACGACAGCGAGATAATAGCTGATAATCTCTAAAATTATTGATAGTAGAATAAAACAATCGTTTAATCCATATGCTTACCTGGAACAACAAACGCTCTCGGTTGGCACAGACACCATGGATTTTGCCCCACTCTCGCCTCCTCACCTCTCTGATCGTTTTCATTTTGATGTGCATTTTGAGTAATGTCTTCAATATTATCCTCCTCGCTTATGTTACGCTCGGGTTCAAATTGAAAAGGCTGAAGACATGTTTATATCGCTGTAGGGTCGCTGCAGAATCAAGACCGTTGCAACCATTTGATGTCACTACCCAGGATGCACCGTGACGTAAACAGCAATGGCGGCCTACGAATGAAGGGATTTATTTATTTTTATAAACTGACAGTGGATGTCAGCGTTAATCTAATCAGCCATACATGGTTGAAGAAGAAGAAGAAGAGGAAGAAGCGGGAGGAGGAGGAGACTAGATTTTCATGGTATTAATGATGGAATGATGTATTACAAGCACCAGAGTCTAAAACACACACACACACAAAAAAAAACGTCTCCGTCTTAGCAAATACATTACCCAAAAAGCATTTTTACAGCGGACGGTCTCGTAGCTGAAACAACCACGCAAGTTTGCATTTACATTTGCATTCTTTAGCAATTTAGCAAACACCGTTATCCAGGGTGCTTTGTCGTCTCTGTTGGAAACATATCCTCATGCCAGAGTCTAAGAATAGTCAAAGATTACAAGTAAAGTTGCTGTTTTATTTATTTTTCCCCCAGTGGCAGGTCTTAAGTCTACTGTATATTTAAAGACAGACCGTGACTCAGCTGATGGACTATTTCACATAACAGACATCCGCAAGACAAGATAATAGCTGAATTTATAAAAATGACCCCGTTCAAAAGTTTACACACCCTTGATTCTTAATACCGTGAGTCGTTACCTGGATGATCCACGACTGATTGTGTGTTACCTTCAGTGATGCTCGAGAAGGTAACACGATACATTAAGAGCCAGGATGATCAGTGTAAATTATTTCACCATTTAGTGCAGCCCTTCAGACGCTAAATAAGAGTTACACGTTTCCCAGAGGACAAAATACTAACAATAGATCCTCAGCACAAAGCACCCTGTGCTACAGTTCATAAAGGGTGCACGCTGAAATAGTGAGCTAAGACAAGTGGGGAATATTAAAAGAGATTCAAGAAGAGATTCAGAAATGAGAAGCACAGTTCAGAGAACTTGACGATAAAATAAAACCTGTGTGTACTCAGACACTGCGAAGAGTGCGGAACAAAATAAAAAAAAAGGATCTAACTCGCTGAAAAGTCACACAAGAATACAACGCACAACAATGCATGAAACACAAGAACGAGAGGTCTACATTTAGATCTTTAGAGTGCAGTAATTCAGCCTTACACAATGAAGGAAAAGACTTCCATCTTCAAGTTTTTAAGGGTTATTTGGATCGTCATTTAAAACGCGGTTCTAAGTAGAACCCATTTAGAAAGTTACAATCGTTAGCCATCCAAAAAGAAATCCTTTTAAGAGCCTAGATACCGTACGAGCTTCCTGACTGGAGTCTATACACAAACGATGCACCACCAAATGCTGGAAGGGTTTTACAGTAAGTTGACATTTAAGGCTAAATATAAAAAGAAGCAAGTCTAATGCTGAAAGGACGGATTTCCACTGTCTCAGTGCAGACATCTGAAGGAACGGATTGAACCGGAGCCCTGAGAAAGATGGTTTTCCTGGATTGGATTTAAAGTACAATAATGATGATGGTCTATATATGCATGATTATTTCAATCTGCACAACACCTTTAAAAATTTAATGTGAGAACAATCGATGATCGTTGCAAAGACATGGAGAATATTCAGAGCTTTGATTGCATACTGAACTTTTAGGTTTATAGGTGCAATATTATTACATCCAAAATCTGGAACATTACGCAAAGCAGTGTTGCAGAGTACTATAGGGTTTAAATGGATTTTGTCTCAACAACAGAATTTTGTCGACCGATAGTATTCTTAGTCCATGACCTAGTGAACCAGCATCAGGATGTATTTATTTACAGAGAATTCAAAGCACTTCTGTCAGTGACTCTGGATATGGGCATCTACCAAATCCCATAAATGTCAACTATTTGAACTATTTTCTTAACGTAATCGCAAATATGCTCGCATATATATTAAATCGACTGGTTGTATAATGTGCACTTATGTATATAAACCGCTAGATATACTAAAAATGTTAAAAAGAGAAACAAAATTGTAAAAATACATACATAAAACATTCTTTTTGACTGTAGAAACTAACACAGTGCTGAGTGATGTCAAAATAACTAAACAAAACAAAAACAATACAAATATACTTATTCCTTTTCTGGTCACATGGAGTAAAATGTTCACAGAAGTGATCTCGGGACAGCCTGAATGGTGAACGGCTGTAAAACCGAAGATGCAATCGTAACCTGAAATGCATTTTCAAATCCAGTTATCCACAGAACCACGGTGGTAAAGAGAATATGGAATGGCAAAAGAGGGGGCATGTTCTCTTTACCGATGAATACAGCCATGCGTCCATTATGAAGTCTTTATTAATGCAATTTCACATGCATTATTCAAGAATGCACAAGTCCAATAAGGAAAATAACAGTTTGTTATATCCCACTACATAGGTTTAGTGCGTTTCTTTTAATTCTCCACTTCCTTCTCAACAAAGCTATTCATAACGCACTGTCTTGGTGTACTCATGTACTGAATTAATGTGAGCCAAAATGTGTGTATGAGCAGGAAATTTCAATTCAAATACGAGTACTTTGTGATTCCGTATTACATGCCTATAGAGAAAGCGATGGAGTACGGAGGAAGAAGACGTGAAAGAAGGATGTGATGAAAACGGAGACAGAAAGACACGTCCGCTGTTGTCACCCTGCTGGTGCTCTGGTACACTCGCCTCTGTTTGCACTCCTATTGAGTCAATACTGACGAGAGCGTAAGTCATTAACCTGTGCTGTAATCTCTCATCCACTGCATCCTCCGCTCCTCTTTCAACCCCTCAGCTAATCTCAGCAAGCATTCCTCACTCTATTTAGCCCGGACTTATCCACTTTGACTGTACGAGTCAGTTTGGTAGGTTCATCTGGAGCCAGGCAGGGTTCTTCGTGCAGTTCTGCCATGCTTCATTTGCTAGTTGGATGTCAATCTCTCCGGTCTGATCTACCTAAGGGTGAGTGTATATGCAGCTGCATGCTGCTTCACTGGGGAATGAACAGGACTACTGGCCAAGCACGAGGGACAGCTGAGGAGCCTCAGATGAATTCGCATGAGGAGTCCAATAATTCAGGATGTGAAATCCGTTGTCACCTGGTCCATGTCAAAGAAGGGAACATGGCTGCTTTTTTATTATTAATATCTATGGCTTGACTAAGCTTCTTCTTTTACGTCTTTGTGTTTGGACAGCACAGAAGATTACAGTCGAACTTTTGTGTAGAAGGTTGTAAGTAAAATGTAATAGAAAACAGAGCTAAAATACAGGTCTGGAACTTGCAAAAATCACTGTGTGCTACAGGCAGTAATAATTTTTTTTTTTTATTTATTTTTTTTAAAGTGACTAGTTCTTTGAAAATAGTAATACTATATTATTTAGATTGAAGATGCATGTTTCTCTGCTTTAGCAGGTGTTACATCTTAGAAGCAGGACAACGTTTTTGTTGTAATTATTCCATTAGACTAAACATTTCCAAGTGTAAGTGACTAAGATATGCATGCTAGCGTAGGACTTATACGACGGTTAAAGGAAAGTACACTGGTTTAATGTTAGCATGACAATACAAAACATGACATAGCTGCACAAGCAGAAATTAGCATAATAGTGTATGCAGGGAATACACAAACATTGAGCACTTAACGCATTAAATGAATCAGAAGTGACTAAAGATATTTTCCAGATGTATAGCAAAGATTTCAAGCTCAGTGCTGAACTACACAGCACTAACAAGACAAATTCCTGGACCAGACTATACGAAAAAGGTCTCTGTGCTTAGAGGCAATACAAACATCAAGACAAAATTCTTCACAGGTAGGACTATACAGCTTGGCATGACTGCTTGGTTACAGTTTGGACAGAAATAGTTTAGTGGGCTAAAAGTTCACTAAAGCAAGATAATTAGCTAACCTTTATCTAGCAAGTTACTTGCTACTAACAATTTGTGCATGAAGAAAAGCAAACCTAGTGACATTATTCTCTTTATCCATTCAACATCACATACAGTTGAGGTCATACATTTACACAGATGCAGAATCTGCAAAATATTAATAATTTAAAAAATAATAATAATAAGAGGTATGATAATAATTTTATTGTTTTTTTATTTAGTTCTACCCGGAATAAGTTATTTCACATAACAGATGTTTACATATAATCCACAAGATACAATAATAACTGAATTGCTCAAAAGTTTACATACGCTGGATTATTAATAGTGTGTTGTTACCTGGAGGATCAACGACTGTGTTTATGTTTTGTGAGAGTTATTCATGAGTCCCTTGTTTGTCCTGAGCACTTAAACTGCCCACTGTTCTTCAGGAAAATCCTCCAGGTCCTGCACATTCTTTGCTTTTCCAGCATCTTCTGCGTATTCGACCCCTTTCCAACAGCGGCTATATGATGTTCAGATCCTTCTTTTCACACCGAGGACGACCGAGGGACTCGCACACGACTATTACAAAAGGTGCAAACGTTCACCGATGCTCAAGAAGGCAACACGACACATTAAGAGCCAGGGGGGATGTAAACTTTTGAATAGGATGATCAGTGTAAATTGTTAATATTTTGTTTAAAAATGCATATATTTTTTCCCATTTAGTACTGCCCTGCAGAACCTACACAAGATATTTATGTCTCCCAAAAGACAAAATAGTAAAAATTCAATGTTAAATATTAACATTTTGCAGATTATGCAAAGCATATGTAAACTTATTATATATATTCTTAAATATGTTGCAAACATATGCTATCCGGTAGCTAGTAGTGGCAAAGTGTTTTAGTGTGGTCATCAGCAGAGCTATCCATAACCAGTGCAATCAGGTTTGCTTTTGGGTTTTGGAGTAGACAGGGATATTTACCAAAATGCTGCGTGAACAGGATTTTTTTTTCATTTTTTGGACAATGGAAACTATGTTTTCAAAAAATATCCATATAAGTCACTTGGAAAGAATTAAAATAAAAGAAACAAACAAAAAATTCAGAACAGTGCATCTCTTGAGGCATGAAATATGTCAAAGGCATTACTTTTAAACTTGCCAAGCACACAGGTCTTTGCCAGCCTTGTATCATGGGCCACTAACGCGCCGAGTGTGTACAGGCACGGACGCGGTACCTACCGCAGGTTTCTTGGCACTCAAGAGTACAATAACCCTGCATCACCTAGCAGCTAGTTATACAGAGAAATGTCAGCGTGTGCAAATGAAAATCACCCTGTTTTTGTAAAGCGTGGCCTTGCTTTGGAGAAAGGTCACTCCCATGAGCAATAATGGCGGGAAAGAGCTGGGAAATGTGATGGATATGAAGGTTTCATAAGCGGCGGAAAATGCTGAGGACATGAGAATAAATCCCTGGCCACAACATCATTTCCCTCTACGAGACTTTATGAAGGAATGCACGATATCACCAAGGAAATGAAGCATTAATAATACATGGCTGAAGGTTACACAAAATGGACTCTTTAAAATAAGGCCAGCTGGGAGTGAGAACATAAACGTCACTTGCTGTTACATGATTCGGAAAGAATTCACAAAGGTCTACGTACACACTTAAACAAGCTTCGGGTAGAAGTGCGTACCCGGGTTATTACAGCTAAGGACTACAGGGATCAGAAAATGGAGCTCAGCAAAAGCGGCAGTGGAGTAAACAATAGAACTGGTTACACAGTCACGTAAACAGCACGTAGCGACGTAACCCGTTACATCACCGTTCGTTCCTCTCGTCTGTGGAAACTCGTGCTCGGTTCGGTGGAAAAGAGATGCGGGTGGCCCTCACAACTCCCCTGAGTCTCGACTTCTCAGAGACGCTCGGACACACCAACCAGGAAGTGAAAAACCAGTGAGGAGGGGAAAGAAATTGCGGAGACCCATGCACAAATACAATTTTCATTCACTGCCTTTAGTCCTCGGAGTCACGTCAGCATCCGGATATGTCTTACCTCATGGGCATTTACACGCACGCTGGTCATGTAAACACGACCACAACTGAAACTGCTGTAAGTAGTTTGGATGGGCTGCGAAGCCTCATTTAAAAAAAACAACAAAAAAAAAAACAACACGTATGCACAAAGCCTCCAACCAGATCACAGAGACTCTATATTATGGGCAAACCAGAACACCGAGAGACGATGACAGACAGAATGAGAGAAAAAAGATAGGCGCAGTAGTGTGTGAATGGATAGATGGAAATGCCACATGCCTTTTGAAGGCGAGAACAGGAATAAACAAGCAGACCGAATACAAGCGGGCGGATGAAAATGTATGGAGCGCCAGAGTTAATTTAGCACCTTGAAAGACAAGCTTTCATTCTGAGGTCTAAAAAAAATGAACAGGACACGGTGACTCAGAGGCGCGCTGACAGATCTGGTCTTCTTGCAGCACAAAAACCCCACGTGATGTAACAGTCTACCAGCGTGCAGTCACCGGCTAACAGAATACATCCCTCCTGCACTGCTGGGCTACAGCCAGACGAGCGTGCATTAAAGTGGTCTAAAAATGGAGCACATCATCCAGTTCATTCAGATGATGTATCATCTGGAGTCTTCCAGCATCCAGCATGGACGGTAGCAAGAAAGATAATAAAATTAAAGTCGCTCTGTATTAAGAAAGTATGTTAGGGATGTAACAGAATGTGAACACATTATTCAGAATGAACAGATAGTGTTTCCAAAACAAATACAGCTACACACACTATACTTTTTTTTTTTCATACCTATAAAGGGATCTAGTTGAGACTAGCGGCACTGTATGGATCAGGATTACGTGGTCCCGAGGAACAAGTTAAAAAAACAAAAACGAACAAAAAAGCCAAATACGAAGCTCACAGGACAAAAAAGGACTGCGTTCCAATACATGCGTTTGCAGCATTCATCTTTAATAACTGCAAGCTAAGCAACGTCGTGGTTTAAATTAAGCGAATAGCTTGTTTAATATTTGAGAACTAGAACCAACGAAGTTCATCACAGTGTGGTACAAGCAAAAATAAGAACTGTGCAAATGGGATTTTTTTTTTAAAAAAAAAGAAAAAAAAAAAAAAAAGTCATGCACACATCACGACTTAAGTCCAGTTACGAACTTGAGTGATGTAGCTGAGGTTGAGGAACTGTCAGAGTCGGAATTCACTCTGAATACAGCGTGAACAACTTTTCCACCTCTACGTTTTTTTTTCCCTCTGCTTTCCAGTATCTTCTGTACAGTGGTAAGGTTCATAAAAGGAAACAATGACCCATTTCCTAATTAAATGCAAATACAAGTGCAGATATGGATATTAATAGACCTAAATGTACACTAAATGAGCAAAAGTTTGGACACTTGACCAATCACACCCATGTTCTTGTTGAGCATCTCATTCCAGATTTAGTCCCCTTTTTGCTGTGATAATAACCTCCACTCTTCTGGAAAGGCTTTTCACAATGTCTTAAATCGGTGCTCATTCAGCCACAGGAGCATTAGCGAGGTCAAGAACTGATGCTGATGACTATGTCTTTATGGCTCTCGCTTTGTCGTGCTGGAACAGGTTTGGGGCCTCTGAGTTCCAATGAAGGGGAATCTTAATATAAAAAACAATCTAGATAATCGTGCGCTTCCAACTTTGTGGCAACGTTTTGGGGAAGACCCACATACAGCTGTGATGGCCAGGTCTCCACAAGCTTTTGGCCCAATAGTGTATAGAGATACAGAGAGTGGGATTGCATTACTCCTTCTAACATATTAACCAATGTAGCACATGCCTAATATTCTGCTAACAGCACAAAGGTATATGCTAATTACACTGAGCTATAAAAGATTAAATGGTTTCTCAAGAGTTTCTTTTTTTTTCCATAGCTAAAGGGCTCTTAGCTTCCTAAAGTCTATTTGGGATCCCCTCTAATAGAGAAAGCCCTCTGCTGTAGGGTTCTACATAAACATTAAGTATTCCTCATGTGGGCAAACTGAATTAACCCTGGTTAAAATCCCATTTTATAACAGACCGATTTCAAGCATGTGTCAACTTAATTTCCATCCATTACATCTGTTGCATATGTGCGGTTTCCATTGACAAGAATATCAACGTTTCTCTGTACTGAGAAAACAAACAGAACAGCTCTTTAGTCAAAACTCACTTTTTTACTCACTGGTAAATTCTCTTAATACATTTTTTCAAATACGCAGCTATATGATAACAGCTTATCCCAGGACTCACAATATGCTCCCAGAATCAGTTTATTTTTTGAGTCTGGCTTCTCTCAACGTCTCTTCCTTATGTCATCTCAGGGAGGGAGTTTTGTTTTTCTTGCCACGGTCACATCTGGCTTGCTCATCTGCATTTGTGTAATGAAGTCTAATCTTAAAGACTGCTATACAAATGTAATTGAATTGAATAGAATTAACATGCCAAAACGACAACGATCACACTAACAGTAACGGTGTTCGGATGAGAAAGATATTTGAGAAAGGCTCATCAAAGCTGTTCCAGCTAACCTTTACTCAACCATCCAATACAGAAACAATACACTGAAAACATACTTTTAGCTTCTCGTGCTAGACAACGACAGTGGGAACAAAACGAAGAATCTCCAAAAGGAAGAATCCCACAGATGTAGATATTACTTTAGAAAATTGAGTTTTAAATTCAAGCTTCGCATAAATATTTACTGACCGTCTCGATGGCTGCCCTTCAACTTCCATTACAAGCTATCATCTTTAAGTTACTGCTATAAAAATGGAGGGGGGGGTGAGAGAGAGAGAGAGAGAGAGAGAGAGAGAGAGAGAGAGAGAGAGAGAGAGAGAGGGAGAGTGTGAGTGAGTACAAAAAATAGACATGGACATGGAAGTGGATATTCCTGGCTGCCAGCAACAAATCAATCCACTTAGAGAAGATGGAAGGGAAAGAAGTCCATTTGAGGCACTGATTAAGACCAAGTGAACACCATAATCTGTTTTCCTTCAGCAGTGAAAGGAAAAAAAAAAAGTTGCATCTCTGAGATGGACCGAAAAGCAAAGTCACTGACTAGGACTGAAAGTGCTGCTCGCAGAGAAACCCACTTGGGTGATTAATTACAAAATCCAGGTGTAAATATGACCGTGTCAGAAATCACAGCTCTATTCTGAGAGTTTTTCTTCACACGGCAAGCCGAAAGTGGCCTAGATGCTTCATATGCGCTTTTACACTTGTTTAGTAATGCCCCAACAATTCCCAAACTAATCACCATCACCACTCACTTACAAATAACATCCATACAATGACACATTTAAACAAGTGGCCTCCGGTGTAAGATTTATTTATTCGTCGTTGTTGTGGGGTTTTTGTTTATTTTACGAAAAGTCATCAGAAGTTAATTGCCTCATTGGAAATGACCAAATCCAAAACTGCAAAAGACCACCTGATGCACCTTTTATTGCATCATCATTACATTATCACCACCAAAAACACCAAGTCCTCAGTGTGAAATCTCTGAGTGGTGATGAAAACTCCCGAAATAGAGCCATCCAGCATTAATGCCTGGAGACAGCATACAGACGGTGGAACACAGGAGCAGCGCGGCAGTCTCAGACCTATTGCTCATGATTGACGTAGAGGATGTCATGGCTCATGTTCCTCATGTAGGACATGTAGGATAAACATTCTCCAGGTTGTTCTGTGTCTCTGTCTCCATCTACTCCTGAGTCAGTTGAAAATTCCTTCCAGGATGCAGATGTAACTGAAAATGAACACGATACTCGGACTGAAGAGATGACGTGTTCTAAATGGACTCGTACGCAAATATAAAGAATAGGTGCGCTTTGGTCATTTCTACATTCCGCTCACCGCAGTTGTAACGAGTGGCTATTTAACATACCGTAGCTTTCCTGTAAGCTTGAACCAGTCTGAACATTCTCCTCTGACCTATTTTCCATCCACAAAACAGCTGCCCACTAGATGTTTATTGTTTCCTGCACCATTCTGTTTAACCTCTAGAGACGGCTGCGTGTGAAAATCCCAGGAGATCAGCAGATTCAGAAATTTTCAAACCAGCCCATCTGGCACCAACAACCATACCAAGGTCAAAGTCACAGAGATCACACTTTCTCCCCATTTTGATGTTGGATGTGAAGCTCTTGACCTGTCATCTGCATGATTTTCTGCATTCTGCTGTTACCACGGGAAAGTAGACACGGTGTATATTAAGCCTTTTATGAATAGCGTGCAGTGGGAGCTCAGTGCTTAAGACTATTGTGAGTTCAAAATCCCAACACCGTCAAACTGCCACTGCTGAGCCCTTGAGCAAGGCCCTTAACCCTCAACTACTCAGGCAGGGGGAAAAAAATGAGCTAAGTCAAAGGTCAAAGTCAATTTATAGAGCACTTTTTAAAAAAACAACAACAAGTGCTTACCAAAGTGCTGTACAAACATAATCAGAATAAAACAGTAAACACATACAACAAAACATAAAATAAGAACAAAATCATAAAAAAACCGCTCACATACCGAGTAAAGACTGGATTTAAAAGCAGAAAGTGCCTGACATGCAAAGGCAAATTATTCCAAAGTTTTAGGGCTGCAACTACAAAAGCACAGTCACCTCTACTTTTCAGCCTTGCTCGAGGGACGACCAAAAGTACATGCTCAGAGGACCTAAGTGCTCTTGATGGAGAATGTGGTTGTATTATACTCAGACAGATATCTTGTGGATAGTCCATTTAACCATTTAAATACTAAAATTAAAATCTTAAAGTCAATTCTAAAATGAACAGGAAGCCAGTGAAGGGAGGACAATATCGGTGTAATATGTTCCTGTTAACAGACGAGCAGCAGCATTTAGTTAGGGAGGCTTGGCTAATACCTACATAAAGCCCATTGCAATAGTCAAGGCGAGTCGAAATGAAAAAAAAACAAAAACATTATTAACCCTTTCAAAATCGTTAAAAGACAGAAAAGACTTGACTTTGGATAATTGCCTCAACTGGAAAAAAAAACACTAGATATAATTACTGAATTAATCTGTTTATCCAGTTTAAAGTCACTGTGCATAACAACACCCAGGTTTGGTTTTTTACGGTGGGTTTCACATATGGTTTTATGACACCCGAATCCAGATAAGGCGCTCCACGGACACCCCCGGGTACAAATACCATGATTTCTGTTTTCCCTTCATTAAACTTTAAAAATTTTTAAGGCCATCCAGGCTTTAATATCCTCAAGACAGTCGAACAATGGTGCTATGGAGTTAGCATCTTTCCTTTTCAAAGGCAGATAGAGTTGTGTATCATCTGCAGAACAATGAAACAAGGTACCAGATTTCCTAAAAATTCACCCTAGGGAAAGCATGTATAAGGTGAACAAGATAGGCCCAAGAACGGAGCCCTGAGGGACTCCACACGAGAGAGATGCCGAGGTGGACAGAAAAAACTTCTGTCAGACAGATCAGACCTAAACCAACCAGCGCAGCACTTTTAATGCCAACACAGTGCTCCAAACAAGAAATTACGATGCTATGGTCTACAGTGTCAAATGCAGCCATAAGATCTAGGAGCATGAGAACAGCATAATCACCAGTCAGTGTCACTGAGTCAGAGGCTAGTAACAGATCTTTAAAAACCTTTAAAAACAGGGCTGTTTCTTTGCTATGAAGGGATTTAAAACCAGAGTGTAAAAAAAAATACCCTCTGCAGATTCCTGCTTTGACTGATTAGCTTACTGGAATTACCCAGGTAAAAAGTTTTACTTAATGAAGCATGTGAGCTTATACTACTTGACTACATCATGTTCACCTTTGGGGAGCATTGCATACAAACCCTAGAGAATTACAAGGAATTAAAAAGAAGCATTTTACCCTCGCAATTTTCTTTGAGATATGTAATGTGAGAGAACAAAACAGAATAAATATGTAGTGAAAGAGTTTTAAGGAAAAAAGTCAATGAAGATCTTGAATAAACTGACTCCATGAGAGAAATGACAACAAGCGGTGAAGACTCCAGCAAACATCAGCAGTGAAAGTGGTTTATTATAAAAAGCTAACGGACTAGTCTTAGTAGCATATACTGTATGTGTGCGTATTTACATGTGAAACTGTTGCTCTAATGCATGTGTGACTAAAGATAAGAAGTACTGTGTGAATATGAAGCCATATTTATTTGAGCCTGTACGTCCAGCTTGTAGCGAAGGTTGTGACAAATGCCGAGGTCAACGTTTGTGCTCATGAGCATCTTTGTGCTCAGCAACTCGCGAAGGAAGGGGAGGTGAAACCTAAAATGATTATACCTATTATACCATTTACCCTGCCCACAATTTTACTGCGATGTAATCTAGTCAAAAAAAATCTGAGGCTGTAAATACACACTGAATTTAATTTGGACAAAAAGATTAGCCTTTTAAGTAATGAATCATGCACAATCTGATCAAGGACATGAGCTGAGAAAGTTAAATAATTTTTTTTTTTAAAAAAGGTCAGTTTTGATTTCAGGGTCTTTGAATAAATGTAAAATCACAGCAGTGCCAAGATTGTTAACAAGAAAATCCCAGCAGGCAGACAGAAAGAAGACGGCTCCAGAGAACTGCTCCATGCGAAAATTATAAATGATAACACACACACACACTGGTTGGATTAATTCAACTGTTTCTTTATAAACAAACAGTTTAGTGTATAAACTCACTCCATATAACTATTACAGATTGTAACATAACGGCATAAGTGTAAATGTCCAGTCTGCAGTCCGTTAAAGTATATAATAATACTTGGGGGGCTCAGGGGTAACGATGCTGTTTTTACAGTATAATGTTCCTGTCCCTATACTGGGGCATTAGGAACAACACAGACCACAGGGAGAGCACCACCTGCTGGCCTCTCTAATACCACTACCATCAGTAACCTTAGTTTTCCTTAGGAGGTCTCCCATCCAGATACTGGCCAGGCTCAACTCTGCTTAGCTTCAGTGGAAAACCAGGTGAGAACTGCAGAGTGTTTATGGCTCTGATTCTTGTTTACTTCAGACACAAACTCTCTTTGAATAAATGGAGTGATACCAAATTTGACTCCCCCCACTCACCTCTGGTGAAGCGAGCACAAATGTCACGTACGCAAGCAAGACTACATAAAGTTGAGTTGTGACTCAGCCTAAACACATATTTTTCAGATTTAAGACCTCAGATCAAACTTTAATGCCTGGCAGAAAAAAATACATGTTTAAGACATTTTAATGGCGGTAAAATCAGGAGACTCAAACTTCAGAATTTTAAGACTTTTTTAATGATGTGCAGGAACCCTGGAAGTGGGAACACAAAACAACTCGACAAATAAATTAAAAAAATATATACATACTTATTAAGTAGGCCTATGTGATGCAGACAAAAACAAAGCCAAACAGTGCATGTAACCCTGCTCAGAAAGGCAAAAAAATTGCCCTATTGCTTCCTACTGGTTCAGAAGACTCAGAGAAAGTCAGCAAAGTGAAAGTAACCACAAATGTCTTTGACGACCTGTGTCCTTTCCCCTTCAGTGAACTGGCTTTTCCGCAGGGTGAAAATTATTCATGTTTGGTCTGACCAATGCTTCATCCGAGGAAGCAGAAAAGCACAGTTTTCAGGTGTCGCCTGTAACGCCTTAGCACCGAGTCAAAAATGGTAAATTCCATGGCTAAACCAAATATGTTGGTCCCTCTGACATCAGCCCACTCTGCTACTGATTACATGCCTCATTATAGAACCAGAGCAGCGTAGACGAGAAACAGCATGTCCCGCTGGACCCAACAAAGCTCAAACAACACACCGTATACTCAAAACCCACATGCATCGCTTCTAGAAGCTCGAGCATGTTGAAAACCTAGCAGTGAAAGCATATGAGAACCTCTTCCGAGGTGTTCTTCCGGCTCTCGACAAGCTCGCAGCCCAACGAAAGAGAGAGAGAGAGAGAGAAACATTAATAAAACAAAACAAAACAGACTACAAAGTGTGAGCACGCTGCGTGTGGGATCAGCAAGGCTGGAGATTAAAATGCGAGGTATTTATAATTCATGCTATTGTTTGTGCAGCCACTGCACATCTGATAGAACTGGTGCGGAGGCCGCGTGAGCGCCCCTGCCATTAGCATCCAGAAGGGAAAAAAAAATAATAATAAATTCAGAGCGAGCATGGAGGGGAACACAAAACAGTTGCCCACTTCTGAGAGCTGTTTCTAAGCAACGGGAGGGAGGAGATAGAGAGAGAGAGACAGAAAGAAAGATAGAGGGGGGGGGGGGGGGGGGATATCTTGGAATAATAATAAAAATAAGTTTTTCTTTTTAATTCTCATATCTGTCATTCCCCTATAAGCTTCAATTTCTTCCAGATATTTACATTATATATCCGTTCTGCAGTTCTGTAGCTTGATTATGTCCTCTTTTGCTTCAGGGAAAGCTCAAATTTACATTTACTTACATAGAGCCCATACAATATAGAAACTAGTTCCGACTAATCGTAGCTCCGAGGGCTTGCTGCATTGTTTCCATCAAAAGTGTTTGCCCCACCCCCGACCCCGCAAACAAAAACTCGCACAAGAGCAGTGATGTGAAAACACAGAGGCCTGGCGCTGGACACTGGAAGCAAGCTGCACTTACTTGTTCTGCATCATGTTCATGATGACCCAGTCAGTGGGGTAGACATTCTTCCCGATGAGGTCTTTGAACATGATAAATGTTTCCATTAAGAAGTCCTGTAAGGAAAAGGAGGGAGTGTGTGAGATGAAGCACTACTCCATAGCAGCCTGCGCCGAAGGCTGCGCGCATGCACACGCACACACACACACACACACACACACACACACGATATAAATCCGAGGCAGTGGACAGCAGGTGCATCGATTTGAAATTGCCCTTTTTAAAACTCATTTCAAAATGAGTTTAATACTCGCTCGGTAGAACCCTTCAACCTCCGTTGTTTGAAATCAACCGGAAGTGCTGAACTCAATAGGGACCAGCTGTGTCTAACTCGTTGAGAGCATTTATAGACCAAACCTGAAGGACAAACACAAATACATGTGGCGAAGAGTAAAGTCACATCACTGAATAAACAAATAAATAACTGCAGCATTTAGGCACTAATTAAACAGCTGCTAAAGAATATTCTCAATTCAATATTCTCAATTCATTTCATAGCCTCTATAATATTTCCAGTAAAATACAGTTTCCTTCATGTATAGTATTCTGTATATCCTTGAGACCGCATATAAACAAGGTACAGAACACGGCCGAAGGCCTTTCTCACCCAGCATTATACACACCTCTGTCTCTTTCAGCTGTCTATAAACAGGGCTGCCATGGTGCAGTTTGTAAGGTTTAAGCAGATTTATGGATTTAAATTGATAATATAATCTCAAAGACGGATAATTCACGATATTGCCGTGCAGTGGATTGCTCGAAATTCGTTGCTTTTGACTTCAGACATGGTTATTTTTCTGGCACAGAAATCAGCTCCGTTTATTTACTGCCTTAGGAACTACGGGGGAAGAGTAAAAACAAACGCAATATATTAGGTGCTTCCTAGAGGAAGAGATTTGTTACAGCTGTGACCAATATCTAGAGCAAAACAAGGCATACTGATGATGGCATCCTGTTGCCTTCAGTCCAGTCACAGCTTTGCTCACACTCCATATCCTACAGTGAGGGAAAATTCAGATTCTATAGAATACTAGAATCAATTTTGGTGAATCAATGTTCCTTTTTTAACAGAGGACTGTGGAGATGGAACGGAGACGACTGTGGAGATGGAACGGAGATGACTGTGGAGATGGAACGGAGACGACTGTGGAGATGGAACGGAGATGACAGCAGTGCCGTTCATTGCTTACCGTTCTCTGTGTAACCATTGTTCTTGCTGCTTTCAGCTCATCCTGCAACTCTTTTGGGGTGACTGCTAGATTCTCCTCCCTTTTGTGTACTTTCCTTGCTCCCCATTAATGTATGTGTGTGCGCGCATATATATATATATATATATATATATATATATATATATATATATATATATATATATATATATATATATATATATATATATATATATATATGTGTGTGTGTGTGTGTGTGTGTGTGTGTGTGTGTACATACACACATTTTTATATATATTAATTGAACATATCTATTTTTATTCTAATGAACACGTATTTTATTGTTCATATTTGTTAGTATGAAGTCAGAACTTTATCTAGGTGTGTAAATTTGAAGTGGATATATGCAATGATATAGTATATTAAATACAAATAACAAATAATTAAATAACAAAAACAAAAGTGTCTCGATGCTTATATATAAATATATATACACCGTGGTATT
Source organism: Ictalurus punctatus (assembly GCF_001660625.3). Taxonomy (NCBI): domain Eukaryota; kingdom Metazoa; phylum Chordata; class Actinopteri; order Siluriformes; family Ictaluridae; genus Ictalurus; species Ictalurus punctatus. The sequence goes on from NC_030428.2 coordinate 22,716,003, forward strand.
TGGAAGTTTGTGAACCTTTTAGAATTTTATACACATCTGCATAAATATAACCTAAAACAAAATCCTAAAACTAGATAAAGAGAACCCAATTAAATGGAAAAATGATTTGCTTTCAGTATCTGGTGTGACCCCCTTGTGCAGCAATAACTGTAACTAAACGTTTGCGGTAAGTGTTGATCAGTCCTGCACATCGGCTTGGAGGAGTTTTATCCCGTTCCTCAGTACAGAACAGCTTCAACTCTGGGATGTTGGTGGGTTTCCTCAATTAACTGCTTACTTCAGGTTTTCCACAACATCTCTATTGGATTAAGGTCAGGACTTTGACTTGGCCATTCCAAAACATTAACTTTATTCTTCTTTAACCCTTCTTTGGTGGAACGACTTGTGTGCTTAGGGTCGTTGTCTTGCTGCATGGCCAACTTTCTCTTGAGATTCAGATCACGGACAGATGTCCTGAGACTTTCCTGTAGAATTTGCTGTATAATGTTGTATAATGTGTGTGTCTCATTTGTTGAATCGGGATCTCTTAATCTACTTTTAGGACTTGTGTGAAAATCTTATTATATTTTACATCATATTTATGCAGATATATAGAAAATTCTAAAGCGTCCATAAACTTTTAAACTTTAAAAAGTTCATAAACTTTAAAACACATTCATTGAAGGAGGCAGTAGTCTGTATTGGTAATTTAAACAAAAATCAATGTAAATAAATGAACAAAATAATAAATGTAGCCGTGCTACGTTGATATGCTATTGTTGAATGACGGAACACAATTCAGGACAAACTCGGCCAGCTACCCTTCTCACACCAATGTGAAGCTGTTAAGTAAATCAACTTGAACTACTTTAAATGGTCTACTATACAATTTCATTCCAGTGCCGCTATCCACAGGAGGTGCGCCAAGGTTGGGAAATAATGCACAGCTGAGCAGAAGAGAAATGTCCTTGAGAGTTTGATTCAGATTCCCTTCTCTTGCAGTGACGTGCTCGAACAAATAGCTGAACAGTCACTAAGCAAATTCTTTTAATCAGAGATTAAACTAGAGCCGACGGTGTTGGACGCACAGCAAAAACTACATCCGATAACATCCAATGGAGCTCGGTACAGAAAGAAAACAACACTCACCACCACATCTGTCCTCATCTTGCCGAAGGTGTTGATCAGGTGAGCGTAGTGATAGTCGTCCATCTGTCGGAGTGTGGCCGTCATACTCGCCACAAAACTGCCCTGTAGATACAGATAGGAGGAGAAACAGGTATATATATATATATATATATATATATATATATATATATATATATATATATATATATATATATATATATATATATAAATAAAGAGAAAGAGAGAGAGAGAGAGAGAGAGGGAGGGAGAGGGAGAGAGAGAGAGCTTATTAAGAAGCAGAGGAATGTCTTAAGCCTACTTCACACTTTTTTGAAGCCCGGTTTGTAAGAAGCCAAACTCGCCGACAAAAACCCGTTGATCGGAGGCAATTCGGCGAGCAATCGGCACACGATTGTTGTGTGAACTACTCAACGGTGCATAGCCGAGGCTTGCTGACACAACACTGAGGCATCACCGATGCCACACATATTTGGCACACTACATATCTGGAGCTGTTGGGCAATTCCACATCCTGTGGTGTGAAAAGTGCGGTCACTGTCAGTAATTGCGGTGACGAGCTACAGCCAATCAGAGAGCAAGGCATTGGGTGAGGTCACCGTGAGGAAGGGAAACGTGCGAAACCTTTTTACTCACCTCCAACTCTCTCTGTAGCACACACAATCCCTGCTTCCCACGAGTGCGAATCCATTCATTCACCCACTTTCTTTGTATTTTCCTTGGGGTTTCTGCAGCACAAATCATCGAGCAAACAGCTCACACCGCCTGTTTCTGTCCTACGTCCATCTTCAAATAAACAGCTCCCGTGTCACGCGTGACTTTCACATCATGTATCCATGTCACCTCTCACGCGTGTTTTCGTGACAAAACGTAGCTGTTTGGACACCGGATAGAGTCGTCGGGTGTCGGAGTCGTTGTCAGATCGTGTAGCGTGTGTGACCCCCTGTCGCCGAGCAATCATGTAGTGTGAACACCACAACGACTCCATGGCTCACGATTACAAGACAGCAAGTCGTGTAGTGTGAACAGCACGGCGATCTGCAGACACTGAAAGTCGTGTAGTGTGAACTTAGTCTTACACGGAAAGTGCTGCTACAAGTGATTTTACTACAGCTACTACAAAAACCACCCTGTCAAGTACACAGTCCAGCCCAATGCTCATCAATCTGTAACCCAAGCAACAACAAATCTTTAAAAAGCCACGACACCCTCTCGCACAATGTATTCCTGAGCATCGGACTCGCTCATCCAAACATAACGATTGTTTGATTTTTGTGTCTCAGAGCAGCAGTAATGCTGCGTTTTCATCAGCACTGCTAAACAGCTTTCTCAGTGGACAGAAGACTGAAATTTGCCTGGGACAGTAAAGCGGTGGTAATAATGCGAGACAAACAAATGCAGAAAACGCCAGGTTTCTATAACTTCTCAGCACTCAAAATTATCTCCACATACTATTTCAGTGAGGCGACTAATAAGCGGAGGAAGGAAAATGCCCATGGCAACCGCTACCGCACTTCTGCTGTAAATAACAGATAAAGATTTCACAGGATAAAATTTTTCTTTCTGCCAGAAGGAATACACGTCCTAGCCTAATAAGAGAACGTGAGAGTAAAAGAAGACAAAAGCAAAGGAGAGCGAGAAGAAAAGGTGAGCAGGAGGCTAACACACCTTCTTTTGAGTTTAATTAATGCAGGAGACTACGCCCGACGGGCCCATAATGAAAAACTGTTCTTTCCCAAATATTAAAGTGGGAAGGTGTTGATATTACATGCTATTAACAAGAGACCAATCAGCACATGAAGCAGCATGAAAATCAGAAACAGAGCAGAGAATTCCAATAATAATGGTTACAGTATTATGAACAGTGGGAATAAAGGCGCGTTATCACCGCATGTCTCCACTGTGACACATGGACCCACGCTTGAGCAAGTAATTGTCCATTACCACCATGTCCAATAAATTCAGAACAATCTCTTTCTCTTTTGAACACAAAGTCGAAACCATTTTTTCATAATGATACATACACACACACATATATATATATATATATATACATATAGACATAAGTAGACATAAGTATGTGTGTGATTAGATGGAGAGATAGACAGACTGACAGACAGACAGATGGGTGGGAATGCTTAAATGGGTATATAGGTGCATTGAATGGATGGGTGGGTTAATGGATGGATAGAAGGATGGATGGATGGTTAGGTCAGGTAGGTCAATAGATAGATTGACAGACATGCAGACAGACATACAGACAGATTGATACATGGACAGACAAATAGGCAGACAGGTAAATGGAATGGACAAATAGGTATATAGGTGGACTGAATGGATGGATAGGTCACTATGTTAGTAGATGGACAGATGGGCAGACAGACAGATAGATGGGTGGGATTTACAGAAAGGTATGTATGTGTATTGAATGGATGGATAGTTCAGGTAGGTCGACAGATAGAAAGAATCTGGATTGGCAGAACTTTGTATTGAACACAGTAGTGGTGGGAAAACAAAGTGGGTATGATGCAGCCAGATAAATTAAATAAAAGGAATTAAATCTAAAATAAAATAAAAAATAAAAGTTAAAGTCTAGGGTAGATCCATATACATTGTTGAATGCAAGGTTAAACTTTTGAAATGCAGCCTTTGCCTCTCTCTTAATATTTCATCGACATTTCTTTTTCTTTTCCTTTTACATACCACCCCCACAGTGCTCATCTGTGTCTAGTCTCTGCTGTATTTCTGGCAATAACACTGCATACAAAAGGTGACAGAACATTCCAGAGAGGCAAAGAGGCTTTCAGATGCTGACAGCAAGATCTGTAAACCCTGAGCATTATAACTGGCATGGTTGTTATTTTTTTGTTCACGGTTCTTCCTGAATTGTTCCGCTTTTGTTCCGTTTGTGAGTGAATCCTACAGTGATAATTAGGAATGGCCTACATAGCTGAGCGGAGGCAAACATGAGGATATTCCAGCGTTCTCCTCTCTGTCTCACACACACACACACACACACACACCAGGAGCTATGATTAAAGAAACGTGAGTCCCTCTCCATCTGCACAGAGAGCTGATGCACAGTGTATTTCAGCAGAACTAGACTCAGCACCACTCCTGTACTCCGAGGGAAATTTCATATATGCAGCATTATACATTATATACTCCAACTTCTCCATGACTGGGTGATGATTGCTATGTGTACTTGGTAAAATTAAGTTCCATTAAGTACCATATCTCTGAGCAATGAATGAAGGAATCTTCCACGTGTGTCAGCTCTACAAACTCCTCAGATAATGTTTTTTTTGTTTGTTTGTTTTTTTTTTTCACGTTTTGGTTTCTTTAATTATGTGCAATGAGGAAACAAACCAGATTCCATGCGGATTCAGACTCAGCAACCGGATTAATCTGGAAGCAGCCCGTGTAACTCTTTGTTTTACGGTGCAAATCCACAGTGACACACAAACAACCAGTATAAATGACCAGCTAGCATCTCACAGAGCCATGAACACTGTCCAAACAGACAGTACTAACATTTACTGAGTCTCCTATTAGCTCTGGGTTTAAATCTGAGTGTCTGATGAGAGGAAACAAGGGGAATTTAAAGCAGGTCAAATGGTCAACCAGAGAGGATACAATAGTGGATGGTTTGTTAAGAGTTGTGAAATACTTTAAGAAAACTAGTTTGGACTTTATTTCCCATCAGATGTATTTTTTCATGGTGGGAAATGAAAGCACCAGCTGATATGAGTGGAACCGTATAACGTTACTGTCTCCAGAGACCCACCTCTCAGTGCAAATGCACTAGCAAAATGGTACTTTCCTGACTTAAAGCACAGCCATAAATGTCCTTTTTTATTTTTTCAATCTAACCAGTCTACTTCAACCAAATGTTAAGTAAATAAAATAGAATGAACTGGTATAACGTTAACAATGAATAGAACAAACACATTTAGGTGTGGCGCTTGAATGTAATTTAGACAGTTGGCATGGCAATGTGACTGGAGCAGAATCGATACAATGTCTAACAAAACATTAAATACCAGACTCGTCAAGTTTACTGCCCACATAAAGATGAGCGATAAGGTGATATAAATGCCATGTCCCAGAGGATCACACACGAGTGAACACCTAAAAAAAAAAAAAAAAAAAAAAGTGCAAGTTATTTCTGTTGCCTGCTCATCTCTACCACTGGAAACTCCCACAGTTTGGGGATTGAGAAGCGTTGATTTAAATGAATTTTGGTGTAACACATCTAAATGTTCACTCTGTTGTTGAAAGCTTGTGGACACCTGACCATAACACGAATATGTGGTTCAGCCCCAAACTGTTGCTTCAAAGTTGGAAGCACACAACTGTATAGGATGTTTTTGTACGCTATAGAATTACAATTTCCCTTTCCTGGAACTGGAATGAGGCCCAAACCTGTTCCAGCATGACAATGCCCCTGTGCACAAAGCGAGCGACATGCAGACATGCTTTGCAAGGTTGGAGTGGAAGCGCTTGAGTGACCTGTATAGAGCCCTGCCTTCAACCCCACTGAACACATTTAGGATGAACTCCGACCTCCTCGACACGACATCAGTGCCTGACCTCACTAATGCTCTCGTCGCTGAATGATCACATCCCCACAGCCACGCTCCAAAATCTAGTGGAAAGCCTTCCCAGAAGAGTGGAGGTTATAATAACAATAAAGTGGGCCTGAATCTGGAAAGAGATGTTGAAAACGCACATATTGTTGGGATAATTGATACTGCTGTCCAGATAATTTTGGCCATAGTGTACCTCTTGATAATGTATTTATTCTAACTCCACCCCTTTTTATAACATCATCCTTCAGTTCACTGACTTCATTGCTGTGCACAAAGATAGTTCAGCAACACCCAAGTGCATCAACAATGCAAAGATTCATATACTGTGTAACACAATGTACAGTGAGTGATTAGAGCATCACAACAGAACATTTACGCTTTATTTTATTGCAGTACATGTTTGATACTTTACTATCCTATTAGGTATCATTTCTTTCGGAATTCGTTTTGATAACATGCTCTAAAGTGGGAGATTGTATATCACCAATATCATTAGCTAGCTACCTGAGCCACGGAATACAAACTGATGGTAATTATCTGGCTCTTTATCTGATAGACAGGCACAAACGAGCTCTGCGCAATGGCTATTAGCAGAAACAAAAGAGGAGGAAAAAAATCAAGCAGGGAGGCACCCGAGATTCAGAACTCATCTTCATCAGAGAGGTGATCTGAAGGGCTGGGAGGAGAATTTATGCTGACACAAGCACACATTCAATACACTAGACACATCATCAATAGACTCAATGCATCACCCCCCCCCCCCCCCCCCCCCCCAATAAATACACCACACACCATACTCCATTATACTCACTTAAACACTACACTGCCGCATCCCTTACACACCAAACACTATAGTCTTATCCTCATCCCTTACACACCAAACACTATACTCTTTATCCTCATCCCTTATACACCAAACACTATACTCTTTATCCTCATCCCTTACACACCAAACACTATACTCTTATCCTCATCCCTTACACACCAAACACTATACTCTTTATCCTCATCCCTTACACACCAAACACTATAGTCTTATCCTCATCCCTTACACACCAAACACTATACTCTTTATCCTCATCCCTTACACACCAAACACTATACTCTTATCCTCATCCCTTACACACCAAACACTATAGTCTTATCCTCATCCCTTACACACCAAACACTATACTCTTTATCCTCATCCCTTACACACCAAACACTATAGTCTTATCCTCATCCCTTACACACCAAACACTATACTCTTTATCCTCATCCCTTACACACCAAACACTATAGTCTTATCCTCATCCCTTACACACCAAACACTATACTCTTTATCCTCATCCCTTACACACCAAACACTATACTCTTTATCCTCATCCCTTACACACCAAACACTATACTCTTTATACCTTATACATGCTGAACACTACACTCCCTTACTCAAATCCCTTATGACCACAGAGCAATATAAACACTTGTAGTAACAGATATACCTATACTGCACGTATACTATAGTATATAAGTCTACCCACTTATCCATAACCCTGGTACTCACCAAACTCCCTTACATTTTACTCCAAACTCCCTCCCTTATATTGTATATTTATTTATCCACATGCTCACTCAACACTTACTAAGATCATGTGAACTAATATTAAATTCCTTTATCCCTCGTCCCCATCTCTTTTTCTCGCCTACCACTATGTTTCCTAACATTACATTTAAAACTCACGCAGGTTTTAAAATACTAGCAGGCTAATCTAGAACAGACACGCTTTGGCAAATCGCCAACCAAAAAAAGCAGACATCAATACTGCTTACAATATATGTAAAGACAACATGATTAACGAAATTCTTCTATTGCAAAGCGCATGAGAACATCATCACATTGATTGAGAAGTGTGTGTATGAGAGAGAGAGAGAGAGAGAGAGAGAAAGCATACTAGAAAGATTAATCACTCTCTGTCTGAATGTGGGAGTGTGTGAACAGACATGAGAGAGTCTGCCACTGGTAGTAGTAAGGCAATATTTTCCTGTCTCTTTCTGATGCCAGCATCTCTATCACAGAAATCCTAAGAGCGACAGGTGGAGAAGGGCACACGCATCCTCTCTAGTACCATCGCTTCACTTAATCAGCGTTGTACATCCAGGCACATCTCCATGGTAACCATGGGCTCTTAAGGAAATAGGGTTAAAAAAAAAAAAAAAAAAGAAAGAAAAAAAAAACAGCAAAAAAGAAGAGGATGTTCTTTCTTCTTTGGGAATCCCTGACTATGTACAGAGGTTACAGCTAGTTTTTATACACAGCTGATGGGGCATGACATTAACCTCATCTCGAAGATGCATGATGGAGTTCTGCCTTTTGAGCTTAATTAAAGTGTCAAGACCAACTATGAGCTTCAAAAAAATGACTGCAGAGGATTCCGATGAACATTTACTTTACTAAAAGTAAACATTTACTTTACTAAAAGTAAACATTTACTTTACTAAAAGTAAATGTACATATAGGATTAATATGGATACATAAATGGACGCGTGGACACAAGCATTCCAGCGGTCTACATTTTCACAGAAAGAGGGAAGGAAAATCAACAAAAGACATGAGATACAGCACAATACATGATACAATGCTGTGAAAAAGTATTTGATTTTTCCTTTTTTTGTGTCTCTCTCATACTAAATACTAGAACATTCTCCCAAAAGATTTGAGGATCATCGAGCCTTAATGTTCTTCTGGGTTGGTAGTGGTTGTCGCCTCGCCACTCTTCCATGGATGTCATTTTTGCTAAGTGTCTTGAGTCATGAACAAACAGTGACCTTTATTGATGCAAGAGAGGCCTGTCGGTCCTTTGATGTTGTCCTTGGCTCTTTTGTGACTTTCTGGAGGAGTCGTCGCTGTGCTCTTGGAGGAATTTTTGAAGTTTGGCCACTTCTGGGAAGGTTCACTACTGTGCCGAATTTTTCCATTTGGAGATAACGGCTCTCGCTGTGGTTCCCAGAGCCTTTGAAATATCTTCAGCTTCTTCCTCATAATTTAGGGAATTTCTGTACATTTTGTCATAGTGTGTTACTGGGTAAGACCTTTTAACCAACTTCATGCTGTTGAAAAAGTTCTATTTAAGTGTAGATTTGATTGAACAGGGTTTGCAGTAATCAGGCCTGGTTGCGTCTCGTCCAGCTGAACACCATCATAAATGCAGTTTCATAAATTTGGGGAATTAGTAACTATGGGGGCAAATACATTTTCACACAGGCCCAGTTGGTATTTGATAACTTTTTTGCTTCAATAAATAACTATTATTTACTCAGGTTGCCTTTGTTTTATCTTCTGAAACAATTTAGTATGAGATATACACAAAAACACAAGAAACCACGATGGGGGCAAATACTTTCCCACAGCACGGTATGCATTTATCCAGTCCCGTGATCATTTAACTTAATACTTAACTTTGTAAACAAGGCCAACAGAATCTCACAATCTCCATCAACACAGTCTGGATGGCTAAAATCAACCAAAAGCAGCAGATATAAGCGCTTACACATAACCATCTGTTTTAAAAAAAGAAAGAAAAAAAATCAAGTGGCTAAGGCTTGTGTAGGAGCAACGAGACAGACTACATTATTCTAAAGTTCTGGGGAGTGTGACAACCTCGCTGTATGCAGAGCTCATCTAACGCAAGATCAGAAATTCCACTCTGTTAAACCACCACCTTGTTCGACGCATGCTGCATGTCCACTGCCTGAATGCTCCTCAGAGAGAAATAAATAGCCCACCCAAGACTATAACACTACAGAACAACGCAAGACTGTCAACTAGTCACGGTACCTGCTGTTCTGAAAAGATGTCTGGATCTGCTGCGGTTTCACAGTGAAACTCTCCTTGGCTAAACAAAACCCTCCAGAAATGGCTGGGGTTTACTATACATACACATCTGAAATATCCATTGTATAAGACACGGTATACATTTCAAGCTGTACTAAAAACTACACAACGCACAAAGAAATAATGTACGATTCGTTTTTATTTATGCATTCGTTTAAGCTTGTAACAACATGGACACACACGATCGACTCATGAAGGGGGAGAGTAATGCCTGCATGTGTGCGTTTGCATGGTAAGGACAGAGCTGAAGTCATTTTGTATTCTGACTCAGCGCTTTCAGTCTGAGGGGTGAAAGGACAAAGTGACTCTGTGCACACACACACACTTACTTAAATAAGGAATCCACACCACTGGAGAAGCCACTGAGAGTTTAGGAAAGTGTTTCCTATTCTGCCTCACGTCACGCTCCGGTACTAATGCGCAAACATAATGACATAACGCATCAATTATAATATGTCTCCTTATTAAGAGCGCCTTTCATTAAGAGTTGCCTTAATGTCTTTTCCGTATTAGTGTGTGTTTTAGGATTGTCTTACGTTACGTTGAGAAACAGGAATACTCCTATGATCAGCTAAATCACGGTTTAAGCACACAAAGATTCAGAATTCGCTGGGTGTCTAACTTATCATCTAAACTGTTTTAAGATTCCATTTCGCTTTTACAGCTTTCAAGAATTTTAAGATTCCAGGTATTTAAAGATTCAGAGCTTTTCAAGATTCCATGCCGCACTGAACGATTCCAAGCATTTCAAGATTCCAATCCACAAGATTCCAAGCATTTCAAGATTCCGCTCTTGATTTAAAGATTCCACGCATTTCAAGATTCCATTCCACAAGATTCGATGAATTTCAAGATTCTATTCCACAAGATTCCAGTCCACATTTCAACATTCCATTCCACAAGATTACATTCCACATTTCAAGATTCCATTCCACAAGATTCCAACCCACAAGATTCCATTCCACATTTCAACATTCCATTCCACAAGATTCCAAGCATTTCAAGATTACATTCCACATTTCAAGATTCCAATCCACAAGATTCCATTCCACAAGATTCCAATCCACAAGATGCCATGCATTTCAAGATTCCATTCCACAAGATTCCACTCCACATTTCAAGATTCCATTCCACAAGGTTTCAATCCACAAAATTCTAAGCATTTCAAGATTACATTCCACATCTCAAGATTCCAATCCACATTTCAAGATTCCATTCCACAATATTCCAAGAATTTCAAGATTCCATTCCACAAGATTCCATTCCACAAGATTCCAGTCCACATTTCAACATTCCATTCCACAAGATTCCAGTCCACATTTCAACATTCCATTCCACAAGATTACATTCCACATTTCAAGATTCCATTCCACAAGATTCCATTCCACAAGATTACATTCCACATTTCAAGATTCCATTCCACAAGATTCCAGTCCACATTTCAACATTCCATTCCACAAGATACCATTCCACATTTCAAGATTCCAACCCACAAGATTCCATTCCACATTTCAACATTCCATTCCACAAGATTACAAGCATTTCAAGATTCCATTCCACATTTCAAGATTCCAATTCACAAGATTCCATTCCACAAGATTCCAATCCACAAGATGCCATGCATTTCAAGATTCCATTCCACAAGATTCCAATCCACAAGATTCCAATCCACAAGATGCCATGCATTTCAAGATTCCATTCCACAAGATTCCATTCCACATTTCAAGATTCCATTCCACAAGATTTCAATCCACAAAATTCTAAGCATTTCAAGATTCCAATCCACATTTCAAGATTCCAATCCAGAAGATTCCATTCCACAATATTCCAAGAATTTCAAGATTCCATTCTACAAGATTCCATTCTGCATACAGAGTAGTTGAAAATCCCAATTCTGGAAAAAAGCCAATTTTTTCCCACTAAGCTGCAGCAACATCAGACGGGATTTCTCAGACCTCCACACACGCGATACAGTTCAAAAAGATAAATCTTTAATAATAATTTTTTTAAAAAAGCCCTTCTTCCATTAGAAAGCAGCATCAGCATTAGATTTCTCAAGCTCTTGTTGATCGGGAGAGTGCTTCCTCTGCTGTGTCATTCTGAAAGATTCCCTTAGATATGATGATGCGCAAACAGCAATGAAAATCTAAACAGCATTTGGCAGTTTACCTCTCACTTATGCATACGCAAATAAAGAGCATCCAAGATGTACGTAAATATTGGCTTAAGGCCACCATGAGCTCAGTGTAGTGACAGCTCCGGGAGACTGGCGACACGGTTACGCCGCACTTTCGATGTGGAGACTGATAGACCACACTCAGCATGTGCTACACAGCAGGGTGTGTGTCTGTGTTGAGTAACATGATTTACCAAGAAAAAAGATGCCCAAAATGACAAACCTCTCACACATGCACACCCTAAACAGAGAGCGAGAGAGAGAGAGAGAGAGAGAGAGAGAGAGAGAGAGAGAGAGAGAGAGAGAAAAAAAAAACAGACGCCAATGCATCACAATTTTGGCAGATTTTTGTGACGCACCCACGCTTCGGCTAAAGTACCCAGCATTATATGTTCTTGAAAGCTAAAAGAAAGAAAAGCATTATAACTGTACAAAGCTATTGTACGTCTACACACCACATCGCCAGACGAAACCTTTCAAGAGTTGCAACAACAGTCAGAACGGAGTGTTACTGCAGAACTTTGAGTAAGAGCGAGTGGATTTGAGAGATTTGCAGTCTGAGGTCACTGTCTGGAATATGCAGGCTATACCAGGAGCCAGGGACATTATGGCAAACTGCTGTAAATTAACAAGAAATAGAGCCAATATTGCATAAAAGACAGGAGATGAATCATGATTAATGAAATTCTGCGGTTCCAATGGATAAAAAGAACATCGATCAATAAACAAACAAACACATCAACACATTAGACAACTGGGGTGCTTGGGTGTTACTGAAGCTGAACTTTTTTGCAGAAGCACAAACTTTAAGAAAGGTAAACAAACAAAAATTAAATTTTTAAAAAATCGGTAAAATAGCTGACATGATTCTCACAAAACTATAGTTCCAAAGATACTTTTTTTTTTTTTTTTTTTTTTTTTTTTTTACAGTCGACTGTAACAGCCAATCATGTACATGTGCAAGGGGCAAAACTGTGTACCCTTCTCCCTCCTACCTTAATTCCTAAGGGGAACTCACCCCTTTAAATTCTTTATGAACTAAACCAACTAAGGTACAGCAAAGTCACCTTCGCAAACGAAAGGTCTATTCGAATTGGACTAGCTTTACTTGGGCATTGGGGTAATAAAATTATTACCAGAGTATCTCTGGGATTTTAGTCCCATCAGTAATTTATACATTTTTTTTTTTTTTTTTTTTTTTAACAGACTGCTCGTGCACGTTTCTGGGAAGATTACGACACATTTCACCTGGAGATGATTATTTGCATTTTATCAGTATAAAGACATTCCAGAAAGCACTCGCTCTTTTCTATAGTGTTCTACCAAAACCAAGTTTTGAACTTCAGAACAAAAAGTGTAAACGGCATTTAAAAGGACTTGGGCTTTAAGCCAAGTTACCTTGCTCCTAGTAAACCCACATGTTCATGTGACCACAAGTCCTACAACAAGCACTTATAATAAAGGACAAAACAATCAGTTTAATATATATATATATATGTATATATATTATATATATAAAAGATTTTTTACTGACAACCACGTGTACATCATGAACACCCTCCCATCTCCCTTATTCATACAGACATGAATTATCCCGACGAGTCGATCAAAATCACTACAGACGTCCTCCGGCTGCATTACTTAAACACGAGAAAGGCAATTTCTCGAGTCCAAACAGTACTTAAGGTGTAAACTACTTGAGAATAAAGCAACAGATAGGAGTTGTTGTGGGAAGCAGTAGGCCTATTATAGCAGTACAAAAACATGTGGTAATAAAACCGTTTGAAACTGTCAGTGGTGAAAAGCAGCAACAGTTTGCTGACAGGCTGCTCTCAGCAGAATCTCTCGCTTCACGTCAGCCCCATCACAACGAATGCACACAGAAGACTCGCACTCGCGTTCACACACACAAACTTTATCCAAACTAATCATTTCCACTTCTACTGTAGCTAAGTGTTAAACAGTTGAACAGGAATGCTAAGCCTGCAGACTTTGCTGACGCGCGTGTGTGTGTGTGAGGGCAAGCAGAGGCAGGAAACGGAGAAAGGCAGAGGTAAGTGTCTGCAGTGTTTATCCACCTGTTTATATGTAAATTTTGTACAAGAGAACCTGAATGGTGGTAGTGACAATGATGGCCAGAAAAAAAAAAAAAAAAGAAAAAAAGAAAACTGCATAAGTACAGCTACAGACCCGAGCTAACTTCTGGCTTATATAGACTGATGTTGAGAATTAAT